>NW_020664373.1:17674949-17701655 GCF_002925995.2 Terrapene triunguis
ATAAAATGTAAAAACTTAAATATCTTAGAAACAGTAGCCAATCAGTTGTTTTAATTGTCATATTTGAATTCAGCACATCAAAATACATAATAAATAGCACATTTTATCTCTGAAGCAGACGACTTCTCAAAAATTGTAGACCAGTGTTATTACTCGAACTAGCATTGCCAGAACACCAACTCAAAGCAGCAGTGGACCCTGCCAGAGAAACAGATACAAAATTTGAAGACGTGTCTCCACTGCTACATTGATCAACAAGACCCCCTACAACACACTTTCAAGAACCATGAGTTCTACCCGTGCCTATCACAACATATGGTATACCTTATCCTGGGCACTAAATGCCCCAATAACAACTATGTAGGTGAAACCAGACAATTACTATGCTGTCAGATGAACTCACAGGAAAATAATAAAAGACAAAAAAGCCATATCACCTGCGGGTGAACACTTTTCACAAAGCGATCGCTCTAACTCTGACCTATCAGTCTTCATCCTCAAAGGAAACCTGCACAACATTTTTCAAAAGATGAGCCTGGGAGCTGAAATTCATAACTTTACTAGTCACTGAAAATCATGGCCTGAATTGAGACACTAGTTTTATGGAGACACTGGATTTAGGGCTTATTACAACCTTTTATAACCCACTAACAGCCCGCCCCCACCCTCCGCTGCTTCTCCCGCTCACCCACCCTTTCCTTCCTGTGACTGGAGGGGTATTAGTGGACCATTTCACCTTGAATGGTCCCTGAAATGTGTGTTAACAACTTATGATAAACAATGTGTTCCACCTTGTATTTAGCAGTGATACACTGCATTAGTTTCCCAGACCTGAAAAGCTCTGTGTAAGCTCAAAAGCTTGTCTCTCCCCAACAGAAGTTCGTCCAATAAAAGATATTACCTCATCTACTTTGTCTCTCTAATATCCGGGGACCAATATGGATACAACACCACTTCATACAGGGAATAGTCAATCATTTTGACTACTTATAAGAAAGAAACCAAATACCATGGATGCCCAAAATCATATATATTAGTAAATGAAATACAATGCTATGTTGGCTTTCATGTACCTTCTGCAAAACAGATGCTGCTTTAATTGTGGATGGACATATTTTGCAGTCAGTATATTGGCAGAGTTTATGAATATTCAGAGTAATGTATTAGGGGATTTTAGCTCAATTTTATAAATCAACCCCTCATAAATTCTATTTACCTATCTGCCTATCACAGCTACAGTTATTATAGTGATGTATTACAGTAAGTTGGGGCAGCTGTAAAAGAGGCTATAATGAATCTTATTTTCAGTAGGTTCTCAATTTGACTTTTGACAAGTTGCTTTGATATTTAAAAAAACACAAATTTGAAGGTAAACAAATGAAATAAAGTAAAAAATTCTAATGAAAATGTTTTTTAAAGATAATGGTGGACAACTACACTGCTCCAGTGAAAAAATTATAGGAAGAATTTGTAACATGACCTCCTTTTGTTCTCAATATTGTCAATTCATGTATGTTTTTCAGGTGTTATCTCTAGGCAAATATTACTTGATCAGGTGAAGTGTTAAAAATATATATAACTTGTCATTTTGATTTGAAAGTTTACAGGAGAACATTTGCTCATTTTTTAAAGCATCCAACAAGAAATAACATCAGAGAAATACAGTTGAAATAATAGGTGCATAAAAACATTATATTAAAGCTTCTGGGAGGTTGGTTTATCTAATCATCTACTGTGTTTATACTACCACCTATTAGCATAGTATCTGAGAACCTACCATGTGTAAAAAACCACACTATTCTGATGTTTAATAGTAAAATTAAAGTCCAAAACTGATTATAAGAAAGACTGTTAGCTGATGACCCATGTCAATTATACGATTTATGATTGAATTACAGGGTTTTTTTTAAACCTAGGAAAGTACACATACGAAACAGTACAATTAAAGAACATTATGGGTGAATTTTTGCATGCTTTTTTTGGTGAAAAATGCAGATATGGTAACACCAGAATATATTCACGACTGATGCTCATTTTGCCAAGTTATCTTGGCAAAAAAACTAAATAAATTCTGAAAAAACAAAAACAAAATGGTATATTTCTTTTTTTTGGTTCAAAACTTCCTCTAATTTTATTTAAAAAAAATAAAAAATGTTAAAAATGATAAAAAATAATAAAATGAAATAAAAAAACCTGTGAAAATTCATTGAGAAAAAACAAGATTCCTGTTTTCGGTCAGCCAGAAGCTACCCTTCCCCGCCTTTCAGCCACTGAACTCAGAAGTAAATTTTTTTCTCAGTTAGTTATAGGTAGAGCTGAAGACAATTGGAACTGTGCTATGAACATGGGAAATGCCTTATACTGCTACGTATTCTGGAAAAAATGTGGTCTGGCGGATACTTTTGAGCTTAATCTGTATGTCTCAGTTCCTACTCTCTAAATTAAAGATAACAATTCCACCCTGTGACATCACAGGGCTGTTGTGAAGATTAATTAAACTCTCAAATATTATAATAGCAACTTAGAAAAGCCCATGAACAACAATAATTCTGTCTTAGAGTGGGGTTTCAACAGTGGACAACAAATAAGGTCTCGAGTCATACATTGAAGAAAGAAGAAAAAAATTTGACAAGTTGCTTATTAAATGAGCTTTATCCATTCTATGCACTGAATGAGGCAGGGATTCTGTGGAAAAAGAGTATATGACGCAATTAAAGACTATATGATAATAGGCATATGCACAAGGGGGACAAATTAAAGCTGCATACTTAATTCTGGCATTTCCTAACTTTTGAGCACTTGACTTTGCAACCTTAATGTTCTTTTAATTGTTTTTGGGGGGTTTAATATACATACAAATTAAAGTTTGGCACAAGTGCTGATAATGGAGAGGAAAAGGTTTTTGCTCCTGATTATATAGTACAGGAATACATGAAAGTTATCATCTTAAGAAGAGTGTTCCATGAGTCTCCACCTAGTCCTTGAAATACCACGTTTGACCTGACAGGGGCTAAGTTGGTTCTAGCCAATTTACCCTTGAAGAACTGAGCACTGTTTTACCAAAAACTGTGATTTGTTGGTTTGTTTCTTTGAAAGCTAAGGGCTTACATTTTCATTTGCAGAATGCAGAATGCACATGCAGAATGCACATGCAGAAAAATTAAAGAGACACATGGATGAATTTTAAAAATCACATGGCCATGACGTTATTAACTTCCTAATTTAAGTGGTGAGGAGGCTAAACCCACAAAAATACCAGGGATTTATTTTGATCTAATGATGTTAAGTGGCCTCCATGTCTGATAACCAGTATTCAGCGTAGGCCCCCTTCAGCCTAACCCCCTGAGTTCAGCCTTCGTCCCTACCCAGGCACAATTCGCATGTGCAGGATGACCTAACTGGGTGAGACAGTCCCAAAATATGTATTTCAAGTCCCAGTCCAAATGACTCTGGAACAGCATTCGTCCTGGATTCCTTGCAGCACTGCTCCATGGATGCTTGAGGCTCGGGGGTGGCACCAGCTTCTTCCTGGTATGGGGGGGGTCTGAGGTGCCTTAGCCCCCCTTGCCATGAGAACCCACTATCTACTCCTCCTCTTCCTCCTGAGGCCCCACTCCTGGTCAGGCCAGAAGCTGGAGCCAGGCAGTAGTAAGAGCTGGCAAGGGAGCCCGAGGAGCTCCAGACCCTCCACCTGCCATAGGAGGCATGCTCCAGAGCTTGGGGACACCGATCAGGGCTGCTCTTGGGCACCCTGGCTCCCTGCTCAGGACAGGTAGATGGTCCGGGGCTCCCCACAGTGGCCTGGGCTCCCTGGACAGCTCTTATCACTGTCGGGTTCTGGTTTCTGGGATGGCCAGTGGGTGAGGAATCAGGGGGAAGAGGAGAAGGAAGGGGCAGGGCCACAGAGAGGCAAGGCTTCTTCATGTGCCCTGCTTTTGCATTTTGAAAAGGTCGCCACCCTATGAACATGTTCTACACCAGGTGGAGAGGGGAAGGCCTGGGAGCATCCAAGTCTGCTCTTCCCTTTCCCCCTCCTCTTTGGGTCCCAGAAGTATCTTCTCCCAGCTCCTTCAATCAAGTATCTTCTCCTGCCTCACTGATGTGGGGTGCCTTTTTCAGTATGTTAAAAGAATTTCAGATATCCCTTGTCACAGATTCAGCTTGGCACCCCGTACTGGCCACCCACCAGATTGCTATGTAGGCTAGCCATTTGTCTGGTTTTAAGTTGCACAGTCCTGTTTTTATGTGGTTTGTCCCCTCTCAGGTACTGATATAAAACTGGATGTGGTTTTGCCTGGTCACACCACCCAGAAGACATCATTTTGAATAGCACCTCTCCTGACTGTGCACATGAGGGCACATGGCAGGGTGGTAGGGAACTCTTCAAAATGGAGTACTCCGTAACTAAGGTCATGAAGGCAGGGGTGGGCCCAGGCCATTCCTGGAAGTACCAGAATGCCTGGTTTTCTGGGAATGCATCAGTCCCCTCCCCTCCCCCGCCATTGCTGTGGTGTTCTACGACTCTGGAGCCTGGACAGAGTCCAGACACTGCCCCAATCTCAGGGTCCCTAGGCACACACACACACACAGCATGCAGACCTGCTCTCTACCACCTTTGAGTGCTGGAAACTACTGTCCAGCTACCTAGCCCCTGTGGGCACAAAGGTGATCCTTCAGACTCCACCCCACTACTTAAACACACCTTCTTCTATAACTCCACCCCAGAAGTGTGCAATTTCTGCTTTATAGTTTAACAATTGTAAGTATTTCACAGACACTTTATTCTGTGATCTGTACTTTCTTGGATCAGACTCTGGGCAAGCAATCAACTCTACATGCATTTCCCTGCCTCAGTTTCTCCACCAACTAATTTCTTTGGGTGAGGGTCAATATCTGTTGGGTTATCCAGCATCTGTGTAAATGGTTGGCTGGTGGACTGAAACACAAAGCATTCTACCCCCTAGGTCTGCTTGCTTCCTTCGCCCCTAACCAGTCTGACCTCATTCCTTGGGGCCATCTGGAAGCAGGAAAGACCCTCTGCCTGATACAGGTCCCTATAGGCTGGGTTGCTTCTCTCTCCTTTTGAGCTAGAGACAAAACAACTAAAGACCCCACAAATATCCCTGTTTGTAACTTTTAGCCCTGTATCAGGTGACACCCTTGCTAGCTTTCCACATGAGCACAAAGGTCTGCCAGTTGATGTTGTTGCCATGACAATCTTTCCCCTGCTAAACCAGTTCTGCTGGCTGGGAGCCAGTCTAGTGTTTAGAGTTGTTACATGTCAATAATCAAGCATTTGACGTCAATGACTCTTTTGCTATCATCTTTGGGATCCAACAGGGAGACAGATCATAGAGAAAGCAAAGGGGCTACACATTCAAAATGGTGTTTGCAGCTTGGTGAAGCTACAGAGTTCATAATCTCACACAGAATTCTTAAATTCTACAGTCAGATTCCCAAATCATCACCACTGTAAACTCTACATAGTGTTACTTAACATAGTGTTAACTTTTAACCATCTGTTACAAAGATATATTTGTCTTCTATTCAGAAATTGATTTTAGGAGACAGAATAACTCTAATTCCCTTTATGTTGATTTGCAGCTAGATCATAACTTTAAGTATAACCTTGTCGAAACAAGGACATCTAAGATGCACCTCTGGAGTAGCAGTGTGTGACTAAAACACACCTCTGACTCATCAGAGAACAATAATTTAATGCAGGCCTATACTGCCCTCCTTCCCTGTTCCCATGTTGTGAGGTGGAGGAGTGGGGTGTGGAAACACTGCTCTTCCCATTGCCATCCCGCCTAGTGGCCCTCTCCCTCAGGGGGTTCCCTGTGGAGGCAGATTAGCATTGTATATTGCTAACACTGTTGTAAGCATTGCAAGGCATTTTGGGGAAGGGTTAAAGGGTGAATGGCAAATGGAAGATTCCTTTGCAGGCTGCAGAGGCCAGAGGGGGAAGGAGGAAGAAAGCAGAGAATGGGTTAACTTGACACTTCAGCTCACTCAGTCAGAAGATAAGGCACCAACTCTGGCCCAAGGCCGCAGCTCACAGGCGATGCTTGGCTGCCTGCCGAGAGAGATGGGGGCCTGGAATCCACCGACCAGCTGTAAGAAAAAAAAATGCAGCTGAACAAACCTGCAAAGGCAGCCCATAACAAGCAAGACAAGCGAAGGCCAGCACAAAAAAAACCAAGGAGGACAACAAAGTCTAGCCGGTGTGTTTTGGGAAAGCTGAGGAGACCACAGAAAGCCGGTGTTGACTGGTACAAAGAGCATCAGGAGCAGAGGTCCATGAACGGAACACCCCCAAAGAAACCCAGGACTTAAAACCCGCCTAAGAGCTGGAGCACCTCGGAGATCACAGTGGACCTCGGACGACTTGGGCCCAGGACAAGAACTCCCGTCAACCCCTCCCCTCTTCTTACATTACACCCAGGCTTGGCCAGCCTCGGGTGCGGATGTGAGTATGAAAGTGGGTTAGGGCTTGGAGCACTAACACTTTCTTCCTTCCTCTGAGTGATTTGGGGAACCCTCCCGCAGCACTCTCCGGTGTTATTTTATTATTTTATTAATAAAGCTTTAAAACTTAGACACTTGGTGTGTTTCATCATCTCCTCCCCAAACAATCCTGTGGCCTCAGCCTGATCACCTGACGCCTCAGGCAGATTGGTAACAGAAATCTGTCACACCATTTCCATGTCCTGCCCCTCCTGGCACCCCTTGCTGACAGCCACTCTGGCTCTGTGGTAGTCTGCCTCTTCTCATGACTCAACCCTCTCACCAGGTCACATTAAAGTCTCACCTCTTCCAGGGTAACTTGAATTTCAACAGACAATAATCCCAAAGCCTCAGGCTAAATTCCAACTTATTAGTCCATCCATCCCTGATCTCTGGTGTCATCATACCACTTTTCTCAGTGGCTTGTAAGGGTACACAGGCTCTCCATCTTCTCTGAGTTTCAGACAAGGGATGTTCAGCCTAGACAACATTCACACTGAACAAATCAAACATTTCAGACCAGCACTGAAGAACTCCAGTGGTTTAATACTTGCTCAGCCACATACAAAGTATCCAAGCTCTGGCAATGAGCTAATGTTGTAGTACTCCTGATGCCAGGGAAGGATGCAATGGTGCTGAAGAACTTTAGGCCTATGTTGGCTCAACAAACTATATGAGCATCTCCTCTTAAACTACCTGTCACCTTCTGCTGAAGAGCACCTAATCCCAGAGCAAACTAGATTCTGCCTAGACAAGTCATACACTGGCCAAGTGCTGAATAGCACTCAGTACATCAAACACAACTTTGAAAAGGGTATGGTAACCGGTCAACAAACACAGAGTCTATCAACAGCATCCAACAGGAAAATCGCTGAAGGTTCCTCACTAAAATATACAACCCAATGAATGATCACCCCCTCATATGAATAATACAATCTCTTTTACTGTCCAAGCCAAGAAACTCACCCAGAGTGAAGCTATGTTAACCTCAGTGCTCTCTGGGCTCTTGGTCTATTATCCCCAAAACCAAATGACATGACAACCCAGCCAAAACTCCAGGGAGGCTTTTCCATCTTCACAAGTGTGAGGCCAATGGATTACTCAATATCATCTGGAATGTGGTATCACTTGCCCACTGCTGGAATCTTGTCTACCTTGGAGAGACACTGGACTTCCATGTGTGCCTTGAAGAAGAGTGTGAAGACAAAAGGCAGAATTAGAACCCAGAACACCACCCCTAGGAAGCTTGCAAATTCTTAATGGGGAACCAACCCAGCAACACTAAGAGCCATCACACTTGCACTTTGCTTTACAATAGTCAAATATGCATGTCTGGTGTGGCAAAGATCAGCTCACACAAAGAAGCTGGACAGTGTCCTGAATGATTGCTGCTGTTACATCACAGGATATCTAAAACCAACAAATGTGAGCAGCCTTTAAATGCTTTCTGGAATTGCTTCACTGGTTATTAGGAAAGCAGTAACAAGCAAAAAGGAATGATTAAGACAGGTCAAAGATACCAGACATCTCCAATGTGGCCACACCATGGCAGTTAGCCACCTGAAATTGTGGAAAAGCTTCCTAGCTGCAATGGAACTGCATTAAACTACCCAGACACCAATGGCTACAACACTAGAAAATGGGGTGCACACAGCTCAAAATACACAAAATGCATGTTGCCATTGTCAAATGTCTTCCTGCAGGTGTGGAGAAGGATTGGTTGACCTGGAGATGTTTAAATTGCCTCTGAACAAGAGTTTGCAGGTCAAAAGTTAATATTCAGAAGTGGGGCTACTCCAGTGACCTAGACACGTGGCTGTGGTGAAACAAGCCTTGGAACATCTGTTGTTCTGCCAGCTCCTGGAGGAACTGTGTACCATGGGAAATCTCACCAGGGCTACAGACAGGGCAAAATCATGTACCCAATGCTGAAAAAAGAGTACTCCAACAATTCCCAAATCAAAAGTATAAACTTGAACTACTTACACCCTTCCCAGGCCTGAGCTTTAGCCCTTCACGATACTCTATTTGTCAGCTGGACACCAACACCCCAAGCCTACCTTCCTGAAGTCTTGCCCTTATTTTGCAACCCACCGTAGCAGCTAACTCTCCTCCTTCCATGGTTTTTCCCAGTTCCCCTTTCTTCTGATTTCTATCAAGCTGATTTCAGAAAGCAGGAACTCTCTGTTGGATCTCTGAGCTGCCTCAATCCATTTTAGGAAATTTGACACCGTTCTAGGTGGATCTGCTCATTGATCTACTTAACATCCTTCCAGGTGCCGGCAGGTGAGTTCATTGAGTTCTCAGGCACCTCTTAACCCTCTTAGTACGGGTGTATGGTTTACACCCCCCTCTCCCATCATATACTGGTTTATGTGCAGTTGTTGAATTAGCTATAAAGGCAGAGGTCAAAGCTATGACTGCTATAGCCACTGTTAAAATTACACTTAAGAATAGTCTCTGCAAGGCCTAAATGTTCAATTAGACTCTTGAGAGAAAAAATTAGACTCACTTTCTGTAAATTTACTAGATTTAGAGAGACAATCTCAAATAGTTGAAAGAAAAAAAAGTGATATTTAGGAAAAGTTAAAAGTCGTAGAAAGCAAGGAAAATTTTGAAAACATGAAGATAATTTAAAAAGTCATATTTCTTGATATGCTGAAGATCATACAGGCCCAAAGAAAGAAATCTATATTCTTACAAGTGGAATTTCTATCTTTATTTCTATGCAAGCTTCACCTTAGTAAAGAATATTCCTGTGTTCTGATTTTCATTAAAACTAAGGCTTCTCTCTAATCAAATCATTTGAGACTATTACAAATATTGATAGTGTTTTAAATAACCATTCTTGCCAGAAGTTATGTATATGAGTTTGTGATTGATTGGGTTTTAAACTGACCTTAAAATTTGAACTTTTTGTGTGTGTTAGTAGTGCTAAATTCTGGAATTAAGTAAGTGTGTGTATGAGATATTCTTTGTAGTGTAATATTATGTATAAAATAGTGTTAAGAAGAAATAGACACACTGTTATACTCCAGAAGTTAAAATTAATGTTTAGAGAAACAAGGAAATTTATAGATAAAACTTTTGTCAAAATAGTTAAAATTGACAAAATATTTCACTTATTAAAAATGTTCAGTAGGATATTATAACATATTAAAGCCTGGACAATAAGGAAATTATGGTTGTAAACCAATCTAGAAGTACTGTAAACTGTAGTAGACCTAGAGATGACAAGGTCTGTTGCAAGGCCCACATCTCCAAGTAAAGTTAACAACTTTCTTATGAAGTGCAGCAGAGGAGGCCATCTGCATGGGGGAGTACATGCTTTACCCTCTTAAGGGGGACTGCAGAGATTGTTATTCCCCTGTGCATACAGGAGCTTCAGAAAGCACTGTTGAAAAAGATTCACGGTGTTTCCCAGTGAAGACTTTAGTGGAAGACACTCCTAAGCAGAAGGGACAGCTTCCCCATTGGCATAGTTAATCCACCTCCCCAAAAGGCAGTAGCTATGCTGATGGGAGAAGCTCGCCCATCGATATAGCACTGTCTACACAGTGGATTAGGTTGGTGTAACTACATTGCTCAGGGGTGTGGATTTTTCCACAACATAATTACACGGATTATAGGTCTGTAGTGTAGAGCTGGCTCCAGTGTTTATGCAAGCATTTAGAGCAGGCCTGCACAACATGCGGCCCGGGGGGGGTTGAGTAGATGGGCTCACTGTGCGGCCCGCGGGGGGGGGTGAGTAGGCAAGCGGCGGGTGAGGGAGGGGGACTGAGTAGGCGAGCAGGCGGGCAGTGGCGGGGAATGAGTAGGCGAGCCGGGCGGGTGGAGGGCTGAGGAGTCGAGCGGGTGGGCAGTGGCGGGGGGGCAGCTGGGTTGGGGGGCTGAGGAGGCGAGCGAGCAGGCAGTGGTGGGGGGTGAGTAGGCGAGCCGGGGGAGGGGGGCTGAGGAGGCGAGCGGCGAATCGGTGGCTGACCTGTTCTACTGATCTGGTCTGGCTCTCATCCCCTCTCCCAGGGCTGACTCCAGGCACCAGCAAAACAAGCAGGTGCTTGGGGCGGTACATTTCTAGGGGCGACATTCTAGTGCCGGCCATCATAGGTGCCGACTCCGGGGCATGGGGGGGAGAAGTGGAGCGGTGGCACTCCCGGGGGAGCAGGCGGAGCGTAGGTGAGCTAGGGCGGGAGGTCACGGGGGGCCCGCAGGAAGCAATGGGGTGGGGGAGAAATGTGGCACGCCAGGGGAGGAGGCGGTGCTGGGGATTTGGGGAAGGGGTTCGGAAGGGGTGGAGTTGGGGTGGGGCCGAGGGCAGAGGGACGCGAAAAAGAAAGGGGAGGCAGCCAAAATTTTTTTTTGCTTGGGGTGGCAACAGTGCCGTATTATTGCCTAGGCCGACAAGGCCTAGGCCAGCCAATTTGCAGGGGCGGAAGCTCCCCCCGTACCCCGCCCCCCTGCTCCGCTCACCTCCGCCTCCTCTGCAAGCGTGCCGCCGCGTCCTGTTTCTCTCCCCTCCCAGCGCTTGCACCGCGAAACAGCTGTTTCGCGGGGCAGGGAGGGAGGGTGGAGGAGGGGGAACACCGTGCACTGGGGGAAGAGGCGGGGCCGGGGATTTGGGAAAGGGATCCAATAGGGGAAGGGAGGGGGCAGAGTTGGAGTGGGGATTTTGGGGAGGGGGTTGGAATGGGGGCGGGAAAAGGGCGGAGTCGGGGCGGGGCCAGGGCAACAATTATTTCCCAGCCTAGGGGCGGCAAAATTATTAATCCACCGCTGGGCGGCAAAAATCCTAGAGCTGGTCCTGCCCTCTCCAAGCGTTGCAGCTGTCTGGAGGTGCCTGCCTTCCACGCCTTCCTCATTCACACCTCATTCATTCAACAGGGCAATTGATTACAAAGTGGGGGGAAGATCTTATTCTACTTCTAGCAAAAAGACATTTTTCTTTTACCTTAATTATACTATCTTAGGGGCCCGCTATAACATATTTCCGAGGTTCAATACTGCTGCTTTGGTGGGGCGGCACTGGGGAAGGAGGGTTTGTTTCTGTGGGGCAGGTGGCGCGGGGTGTGTGTGTGTGTTTCGGCGGCTCTGGGGGGGTTGTTTCCATGGGGCGGGCGGCACTGGGGGGAGGGGGAGTGTTGTGTTTTGGGGGGGCTGGGTGGCGCTGGGGGGGGTTGGCGGCGCTCAGGAGGTTTCGGCCCTCAGCTGTTTTCTTTGGAGTAATATGGCCCTCGTCGCTTTACGAGTTGTGCAGGCCTGATTTAGACCATTATTATGGTCAGCCACCCCCCCACCCCTCAAAGACAAACAAGAGATCTTTCTTTATTTTTCAATGAAGCATGACAATCTGACTTAAGGGTATTAATCATAGCTCATTGAATTTTTTCAAATAAAACAATTTTCTTATATTTTTTTGAGAAAAGAGTTTAAATTCCCCCTCCTTCTCCATTTTGTCCACAAAACATGAATACAAGTTTGTTCTCTTCCCTCCCCCCCAACTTTCTTTCCTCATTTTCAATGACAAAAGTGGGAGGGAAGGAGAGGGGAGACAGGGAAAAGAAGAGAAAGGCTAAAAAAAAACAAACGCCAAAAACCCCACACATTTTTTACAGGAAATTTTGACCAAATGAAAAATTAATCCCCTTTTGATAACGGTGGTATGAAAATTATTTCAAACATTTGAGGAATTAAGTTCCTGTATAGCTAAAAGTGAAAATGAATATGGAACCCCTCTGGGGCTAAGACTTTATACTGCCTAAAGCAAAAAAAACCTGCGCTTTTCCTTTCTCACTGTTCCCCTGGGTGTAGCTGTCAACTTGATGACTTTAAAAAAAAAATTGATTGTTAGAAAAGCTAAATTTTCCCTGAGTCACATCATCATGAAAAGGCTAACACAATAGTCATTCCAGTTTGGGAGACCAAGATAAACAAAAACGCCTCTTCACTTAGGGCACTGTATAGCATGAGAGCAAGAAGGTTTTAGATACATTTTCATTACCAACTAGAGGTTGGAGTCTTTTCAGTTAAATACAACTCAAATAAATTATGGGAAGAGGTATATTTGAAAGCTTTATTTTTTCTTGCTCTGTCCTGTCCTTTTTCGTAGGTTAAATAAAATGGAGGATGTAATTTGAGTGCTGAGCAGGAAATTGTGTGTCACTCTAGCAATTCAGAATGCTTCTTAGTTAGTAGATCACATGGGACCACATCAAGCTCAGAAAGGCCAGAACCTGTGAGGCAGCGATGTTACCCGGGGTTCTTTCAACCCAAAGCTCTTGGTAACTTTACTCTGTGCGAGGAGGTGTCAGGAAATAAATCAGGGGAGACATGGCCGTCCGACCGATAGATGGCTGGCACAAACAGGACAACACAAGAGTGCTTTCACTTAAAGCTAAACTTTACTAGTCTCAAGCACTTACACACGTCCGCAACAAGATTAGTAAAACACCCCCAACCCTCATTAATTGCCGAAGCTGAGTGTGACTCTTGAGTGGTACAGTGGCAGCCCATCTGCCGGTGGGGAACACAAAATGCATCCAGAGGGAGAGACCAGTCCCGAAGAGTCCCCCAGAGGAGTCCCCTTTATTTATACATTAGTAATAGAATGACATGTCCCTTACAAAAACCTTGTTAAGTAAGCTGTTTTAATGATCGAGCAAGAGGTTCCTTCTGATTATTGATTAATCAGGTGTAGGTTTTTCCAGAGTCTGCAGCCTTGAGACCCAATAGACATTCATGGGAGTACATCCTGCTCTTTTAAAACGCACGTATCAGCAACTTCAACACAATTCTTATCAGGAAGGACGCGGGGTCAAGCTGCCCTTTCTGAGGCACCCAAAACCCTCCTGCCTTGGTCAAGCTGCATGGCTACTTTACAGCCTGCTGAGTAGGTTGCTTTTTAACAATAAGCCATAGTGGTTTCAAGCACTTTACTGGTTTGCCAAAGTCTCCCCGTACAGCGAGTACTTCCTTGAGAGGTATCTAGTGCCTTGAACTCCCAAAGGGAGCACCTTCTAGTATTGGACTTTGAGCATGGACAACTCACATTGACATAAATTAGCATAATATAAGTCAATCAAGGACATGAGTTTCTCTCCCCCATTTTATGAAAGTGACTAGGCTTGATCCACTACTCTGCTAAACCAGTTAAACATCAAGTTGAGTCCATTGAAATGAATGGAATCCAGACACTTATGTAATGGAGTGATGAATCAGGCCCACATGTTTACATGTTTTTGTGCATGACTTAAATGATTTATCACATACAATAAATATGGTACTGCACTATCAAATGGAAGAGTGTTGCAACCTTTTTGATATAACTTCATTGGAGTCTCTCTGTAAATACTATATTTAATCAGTCTGCCTTTTTGTTTGTTCTTTTTTCCACTTCATTCTGTACATTTATTAGTTGCATGTGTTACTTCTTCCTACATTTCATCCAATACCAGTGTATCCCAGGGAACCATAATGCTTAGATGTCTTATAACATATATATCAGCTATGAAGGATTTATTACTTTCAGTGGATTTGAAGATAACATATTTATTCTCTTTACTGTAGAGATTCTGTAATTCGAATTTCATCTGTTCACAGTATATATTCCTTCCTTAGTACAGATGGGTAAGTGTGTCATCTTATTTCATACCGTGCAATTATAACATAGAATATTCCCAGTAGAAATACAAGAAAAGGATGCAATTTGAAGTAATATAAGTGTTTAATCTCACCAATAAATCCTTAAGATTATTACCTCTCTTACAGATAAAGAATGGGGGGAAGCTGAAAATGGTGTTTTAAAGTTATCAGCACGTAAAAGTAAACTCCAATGTTTCTGAATGACAGATTCTCTTACCATGTAAGATGAAATAGTAGCTATAAACACTTGAAAATTGTTTTCCCCCCTCCTGTGTAGGGATAGGTCTTGTCCCTTGAAACCAGAGAATATTTTACTTATCCACTCCTGCTGCATTTCCATGGACTCTTACTCATTCTGTTTTACATAGCCTTCTGAAGAAACCACATTTCTTAAGGCTTTCTTCCTGAAATGCTCCTTTATTACTTATTATAAATCAGAAACATGTTCACTTCCAGCAATTACCACATTCCTTTAATTAATTTTAGCTTCCAGAAGTTAATGATATCACTTTTACATGATTTTTTGTCTCAGTGAATGAGTGAAAAAGATACATTTTATTTAAGCAATCATAGGATAGTGAATTTCTATTGATTGTAGCTATATCTATACTTACAGTGTTATGTAGAGTACATACACTGCACGTTCCCCTAGCAGGGGTATAAATAACAGTGTAGACAGTGTAATGGAATGCTTGACTTCATTATACTGTTCGGGCATTAGGTGATGTTGTGTGTAACATACCTTATCAGAGTTTAACAGCCTTACCTGGCAATGCATTATAGGATTTTATAGAGAACACATCTGATTTATCTTTCTATGATGGAAGCTCTGTAGCCAGTCCATATCTGGTACAGGAGCCTGATCTGCTAGTAGCAGTCTTGCAGCTTAATATTTACAAGGAGTACATGACAAACAGAGAGATATTGCTTATGCGAGTAGAGTAAAAACATGCCAGAAACATAAAGTATATTCCCTACACTATATACCCTAGATGCCTAAGTAGTGTCTCCCTAAAAATAGCAGTGTAGTGTAGTGTCTCCACTGCCTCCCTGCTGCCAGAGCCTTTCCCCACAACATATAGCTATACAGTACAGCAGTGATACTCCGAGTGAGGCTTGGGAGCCACTTAGCTTTTTAATATATTTCCTGTGGCTCTTTGCAGCACATGATATTAAAACATTGTTACTGTATTAACCAATTTATTAACTAATCAGGATGCTTTTACTATGCTATTAACCAATTGTAATTGATAAAATAATACTTGGCCAGTCATTTTGCTGTGAGAATTACATTATATACATATGTATATACACACATATATATACACACACATACATACTGGGCTTCTACTGTGTGAGTTGAAAAACACACCTCTCTTAGCCAAGGCTATAGCAGGCTTTTTGGCCTAGCTACCACCAGAGGAGGACAGTGTGCCACTCCAAACAAGCAGGGTTTATATATATATATATATGAAATTCAGACTACTGTGGCTCTTTTGCATAATGTTGATCACTAATAATTTGGCTCCTGAACCATTAAGGTCTGCATATCACTGCATTACAAACTGCTTTTCAAAACGGCGTGTAGCTATAGGTACACCAAATATCCCTGCCAGCATAGACAAGTCCTTACAATAACTTGGCAATGGCAAATTACATTCTGTTCTCACACTAGGAAATGTATGCCAAAAATCCTGGGCTCAAAAGGACTCAGGTAGCTCTTGACACATACACAAAAGAGGGGGGGAGGGAGCCTATTAAAACATTTGAAAGCAGTCATAGAATTGGTTTTATAGGCTTTATTTTGTTTACGGATAAAACCAATTCTAATTTGCCATTGCCAAGTTATTCTAAAGTTCTTAGTAAATAGAAGGTAGGCTTTTTTATCTTTTGCTTTTGTTTATTTTAGTTTTGTCTATTATCTTCCAAAGTGCAGGAAATTGCACCTGGTGTTTTACAGTTTGCCAAGATGAGCGGAGACGGGGAGGATCACCAGATCCTCTGTTTAAATTTGTATTACTTCCCCAGAACATCTCCTATTTTGTTTGTTCAGTTACAGGGCTGTGGTAAGACAAATAGAAGAGGGAAACATCTGTTACAATTAACAAATGCAAGAAGACTCATAATAGCTAACATATCTCTCAGACAGAAAAGACAGTTTCGGTTTTTATCCAAATCATTCCAAACCTGACACGGGTTGGTGTTTTGTTTTGTTTTTAATTTTCATTTTAGGTACCACTATCCTCTTTTCACAACCTTCCCAGCCCTCCAATCCCATGGCTATTCTATCATTTTATTTATACTCATCATATGGAACTCATAGCTATGACCCACATTAGCATTTTCCCCCACACAACTGATAAATTTATCCCACGGATACTATATTTTAATAGGGAGCTTTGCAGAGATGAAAAAACAAAAACAAAAACAAAAAAACCCACACAAGACACCCAAAAATAAAGATAAAGAAAAGCCACATCATATCATAAAATCAGGGCACTTTTGATTTTATAGATGTTTTAGTGAAACAAATACGTTCACTGTAAATGACAATGAAAACAGAGGCATTAAGAATCCCTGGAATTTAATTCTTGTCCTTAACATTGCTTATTTAGAAGTCCCTTCTCTTAAGCCCTTACCAGCAGTAGGCATAAAAATGTGTCCCAAATGTCATCAGATTTATCAAGATTGTTTCTCTTGCTATAGCTGTTTCTCATAGATGCTTTATGATCTGACATTTCTGATAGCCGGTCTGAGTACATTTCCTATTGCCAATAATATCCTTACCTATTGCAAAGGCCAGAAGGATCCCATTTTCATTTTTTAGAAGAGTTTGTGTTTTAAAGCTGCTCGAATTCTTAGGTGCAAATAAATAAAACCAATACGGTCTGATTAATTTAGTCCCGTGTTTCTGCACAAATCATCACTGACTTCTGTAATTAAAATGCAGTTCTTAATTGTTTTCTGCATAGTAGTTGATCTCCTGGGCCAGGTCCTAAATATAGCCCTATTTGTTTCAGTAATACGGCACCAATATAGATCCATAGAATCATAGGACTGGAATGGACCTCGAGAAGCTTTCTGTCCAGTCCCTTACACTCAGGGCAGGACTAAGTATTATCTAGACCATCCCTGACAGATGTTTGTCCAACCTGCTCTTAAAAATACCCAATGATGGAGATTCCATAACCTCCCTGGGCAACTTGTTCCGTGCTTAATCACAGTGACAGCTAGGAAGTTTTTCCTAATGTCCAACCTAAACCGCTGTTGCTGCTATTTAAGTCCATTGCCTCTTGTCCTATCCTCCGAGGCCAAGGACAATTTTTATCCCCCATCCTTGTACAGCCTTTTATGCACTTGAAAACTGTTCTCTTCTCCAGACTAAACAAATCAATTTTTTCCCCCATTTTCCCTCATAGGTCATGTTTTCCAGACCTTTAATCATTTTTCTTGCTCTTCTCTGAACTTTCTCCAATGTGTCCACATCATTCCTGAAATGTGGTGCCCAGAATGGACACAATACTCCAGCTGGGGCCTAATCAGTGCAGAGTAGAACAGAAGAATTACTTCTCGTGTCTTGCTTACAACACTCCTGTTAATACATCCCAGAATGATGTTTGATTTTTTTGCAATAAGTGTTATACTGTTGACTCATATTTAGCTTGTGATACACTATGACCCCCAAATCCCTTTCTGCAGTACTCCTTCCTAGGCAATGATTTCCCATTTTGTATGTGTGCAACTGATTATTCCTTCATAAGTGGAGTACTTTGCATTTGTCCTTATTAAATTTCATCCCTTTTCCTTCAGACCATTTCTCCAATTTGTCCAGATCATTTTGAATTTTAATCCTATCCTCCAAAGCATTTGAAACCCCTCCCAGCTTGGAATCATTCACAAACTCTATAAGTGTACTCTCTATGCCATTATGTAAATCACTGATGAAGATATTGAACAGAACCAGACCTAGAACTGATCCCTGTGAGACCCCAATCAGTATATCCTTCCAGCTTGACTGTGAACCACTGATAACTACACCATCTGATAATCTAGTCCTGGGGGTGGGGAAAATAAAGGGGAGGGTGAATTAAGACAATTCTTCTCTCCTATTTGATTTCCATTTTATAGCCTCACTTCTGTCTGTTATTTTCATAGTTTACTTCTTCCTCTGTTGGGACTGATCCAGAGCCAATTGAAGTCAAAGACATCTTTCTAATGGTTTCAGTGGGTTTTGGGTTAGGCCCTTGTCTCTCAAGTCTTCCTCTGTGCTGTTCTCATTTCCTCACGTTCTCAACCTCATCTTTTCCTTAGGCCCATAATTCCATCCCCATCTGTTTCCTTCACTCACCTCATCTCTTTCCTTTCCCAGGATCTTCTCTTTAACATCACCTTCCTCTTAGCCTCTGAATCACTTCCCTCCCCCATCTCTCTGCAATTTTTCCAGGTCACCTCATCTCTGCCTCTCTTCCCCTGTGAATCTCCATGGGCCAGATTCACAAAGGGATTTAGGAGTTGCAATGCTGAGTGTTGTAACACCTTACTTTTAGTTGCCTAGAAAATCACTGGGATACACAGCCTGAGTTAGGTACTTAGGCTCCCTGTAGAATACATGGGGAAAGATGGGTGCCTAAATATGCAATCCACAAAAACTAGCATGCTGAGTGGGGAATTGCCTAAGCTAACCAATGGGAGATGGTGATGAGAGGTGTGTGTCCTAAACCCCTCCCCTCTTATGGAGCTTGACACCTGAGTCTGGTCTGCAGGGAGGAGCCTATCTCTGCTTGTGATTCATAACTGCAAACTGTCTCCTAGAGTCAGGTGCCTAAACCATTTTTTGCCAGAAATGCTGGAGGAGATGGTGGTGTTACTGAGCCACCAGCACCTTTCACCTTATAACTTTTAGTCCAGTGGTTAGAGCATTGACTTGAGATATGGGAGACCCCTATTCATATCCTCTCCCTATCAAGCAGAGGGAGGAAATTGAACCTTGGTCTCCCCCATGAGTGCTTTAACCACTGGGCTAAATTTTATAAGGTGGGTGGTGACACTACCGGTATTTTGAATGGGGCTCAATACAGTAAGGGAGTTTAGGGCTCATCCCACATTTAAAATAGGTGTTTCTCCTGCCTATTGTCCTCTGCTTTGTGGATCACAATGGGGTTTAGGTTTGTAACAGGAATCCTGCTGCCTAAACTGAGACAGTAGTATGCATGCCTAAAGACAGAAACTTGGGAGCCTAGAGGACTTTACAGCAAAAATGTAGGTACTAAGTGAGTTTACGTGCCTGCAGGTAGATGCATGTGGGTTTTGTGAATATCTGTTGCATGTAAATGTTGGACTTAAGTGCCTATGTGCCTTTGTGACTATGTCCTGATGTCTCTTTCCTTTTGCCTGGCTTGATCCATTACCGCTTTGTACCTGTGTAGTCATTTATGCTATGCAAAGATGTTGTAAAATGCCACCACTGGTATAAGTGAATGGGAGGATAGTACAGAGGTTAGGGAGCTAGCCTACTTCCTGACTTCTTCTGTGCCCGTGGATAGATCATTCAGTCTCTCTGTTTCCCATCTGTAAAATAGAGATAATAACACTTCTCTATCTCAGAGGGGTGTTTTGAGAACAAATACATTCACGTTTATGAGGCACTTAGTAGTGGGGATCATACACGTATTATAGGTAGATAAAATGGAGACTCTGCGTTGGTATTGTTTTACACAGATATAGATATCTTCACAACATGCAAGGTACAGGAAAATGAAGCCTCACATCCCTGTTCTCTTACATCAATGAAGGGTTTTCAGCTAGATAGAAGCAGAAGAAGGACTTGAGTGAGGCACGTTCACTACTGGAAGTGCTCATAAAGCACACCTGTCACAGGTCTGCTCATCTCTGGGTGACTCCTGGTGGCCACCTCTGGGGATTAACTCTACTCAGGTCTGATGCTTTTACCATCGCCCCACTCGCTCACTGGGACTCTGCACACTTCCTCTTCATGGCTTGGCCCTGCAGCTAGGTCACTATGAGTTTCCCCCCTATCGAAGTCCTATAGGATCAGCTATCCTCATCTACCCCTGGTAGTCGTCCAATACACAGCCAGGTCCAGTGCCACAGCTGCTGATAGGGAACCCAGGCCCACCCACTACTCTGGGTTCCAGTCCAGGGATCCTATGTCCAGCAACTATGGTCTGCTTGCTCCTAGACCCTGTTGCTATTTCCCTGGACTCATTCCTACTTCTCTGCTCTATCTTCTGGTTCTTCCCCTGGGTTTACTAGGCCAAACTCCCTCCACCCAGGGAGTGACTGCAGACTACTTTTCCTGCAGCCCCCTTCTGTTCTCCCCCTGCTGGCTTTATACAAGCTCAGCCTGCCCCCGCCCAGGTGGGTTTCATCATCAATTAGCCTTTCAAGCCAGGGCTGTCCCCAGGTGCAGCCTATCAGGTTAATTGTCCGAACAACCTGCTCTGCATTTTGTGGGGTGGATACTTCATCACAACACCATGAGAAGTGCCATACAGGTTCCATGTTTCATTGACTAAAAGTCACCCAGTCTACTCTTCCTCTATTTACCCACCCCATCTGATCGTATTAACCCTGAGAATGGTTTCAGAGGGGTAGCCGTATTAGTCTGTATCAGCAAAAAGAACGAGGAATACTTGTGGCACCTTAGAGACTAACAAATTTATTAGAGCATAAGCTTTCGTGGGCTAAAACCCACTTCATCAGATGCATGCAGTGGAAAATACAGTAGGAAGATATATATACACAGAGAACATGAAAAAAATGGGTGTTGCCATACCAACTATAATGAGAGTAATCAATTAAGGTGGGTTATTATCAGCAGGAGAAAAAAAAACTTTTGTAGTGATAATCAGGATGGTCCATTTCCAACAGTTGACAAGAAGGTGTGAGTAACAGTAGGGGAAAAATTAGCATGGGGAAATAGTTTTTACTTTGTGTAATGACCCATCCACTCCCAGTCTTTATTCAACCCAAATTTAATGGTGTCCAGTTTGCAAATTAATTCCAATTCTGCAGTTTCTCGTTGGAGTCTGTTTTTGAAGTTTTTTTGTTGGTGTATTGTGACTTTGAGGTCTGTAATTGAGTGAACAGGGAGGTTCAAGTGTTCTCTGACTGGTTTTTGAATGTTATAATTCTTGACATCTGATTTGTGCCCATTTATTCTTTTGCATAGAGACTGTCCGGTTTAGCCAATGTACATGGCAGAGGGGCATCGCTGGCACATGATGGCATATATCACATTGGTAGATGTGCAGGTGAATGATCCTCTGATAGTGTGGCTGATGTGATTAGGTCTATGATGGTGTCCCCTGAATAGATACGTGGACATAGTTGGCAACGGGCTTTTTGCAAGGATAGGTTCCTGGGTTAGTGTTTTTGTTGTGTGGTGTGTGATTGCTGGTGAATATTTGCTTCAGGTTCCGGGGCTGTCTGTAAGCAAGGACTGGCCTGTCTCCCAAGATCTGTAAGAGTGAGGGATTGTCCTTCAGGATACGTTGTAGATCCTTGATGATGCGCTGGAGAGGTTTTCGTTGGGGGCTGAAGGTGACGGCTAGTGGTGTTCTGTTACTTTCTTTGTTAGGCTTGTCTTGTAGTAGGTGACTTCTGGGTACTCTTCCTGAGAATGTTTTTCCAGACTCCAAAATACCATTTCACAATCATCACCCCAGCTGACAACTCTAGACTCCACTATTCATATCCTACAGGATGGCTTTTTCCAGAATAACTCATTTTCCTTCTCAGACAACTGCCCTCTATCATGTTGGAAAACATTAAATTTAAATGCTTCATATGTCAAAAGATTTTAGTTAATTTACCTTCATTGTATTTGTTCAAAACTCTTAGTAAAGAGGATGATACAAGAAGTAATACATTATTTTTAACAACTGCAGCATAAGGGAAACTTTTCTGAAGTTCTAGCAGCTTCTTTCAAAAATTTTCAAATACTAACCTGCACCATCTCAGCTTTATATTTTGCAATTTACATTTATCATGACAGCTGTCCTTTCACAATTCCCCCCCGACCATCATTTTTTTTATTCTCCACAATATTTATGCATAGACAAGGTCTTTGCCCTTTCCCAGCTTATTTAATCAGATCCTTAAATATAACCATGATGCTCTTTTAAAAAAAATTATTTTAATTTCCATATCACAAATGTAAAAAGATTACTCCACTACAGGACAGATAACATCCAAGTAAATTGTTAACATTCTATTTCCCCCCCAACTTTGCTTTGTTTCAAAAGTCTGAACAAACTTTGAAATCTTATCTGACTCAACCAGCCCTCCAGACCCTTAGGGTTTCACTATTTGTTTGCTCTTCGTAAATATGACACTGTAGGGTTTATATTTAGCAAAGATGTACTATAGCCACGGAGGAGGAAAAATAAAATCTTCAGGACATAATCAGTCTGTTGGTTATTAATCAAACAATGGGAAAGCAGACAATATAACATACCACTAAATCTGTGGAAAGGACTACAGTAGAGACCCAAAGGCTACTGTGCTGGCTATGTCCAGGTACATTCAACAGGTTAATAAAATAAAGTATCAGAACTATATCACCGTGGAATTGATTTTCTGAATATTGATTTATGTTTTTAATGAAAATATCAACATATTATACTACTTCCAAATTCAGCTTGTCTCAGATAATTATTAAGAAAATTAAAAAAAAAACACTTGAGCTGCTGAGTTTTAGTAGCAAAGCAATACTGAAAAGAAGAAGAAGAAGAAATGCAAAAGGACACTTTTTGAAACATTAATCTCAATAAACGTACCCTCCAAGCCCTTGGTGTGCCAGTGCACTTTCAACATGTAAAATATAAGGGATCACTACGAGAAAATCCTGTGGCTTGCAAGGCACATGGAATAAATCATAAAAATATGCTAACATGCCAAATCAAAGTAAATATCTGCAGGCAAGAGCTCTTTGTTCTGAAAGCTAAAAGAAGATGAAAAAAGATGAATACTAATTTTGAGATGTAGGTCACATTTCTGTTCCACTGAAATTGGCTGTGGTAGTAAAAGAGTAAGATATGACTCCAAGTACATGAGTCCCTATTTTAAAATGAAGTAAACCATGCACAATTTATAGAGCGATTGTATTATAAAGTCCATTTTTATAGGATGAAACTGTACCTTGTTTTTCTATAAAGACTTAAAAAGCTCTAGAGCTAAAATGTGATTCTTTCTTTCTTTCAAACGCACACACACACACACACACACATCAGAAGAAGAGAGAAAATATAGTTCAAGACCAAGACTCAAAAAGGATTGTGTGTTGAAGTGTACACACTGAACAGAAGCAATATTTCCCAGAACACCCTAGAATTAACTTTCAATATTCTTTCAAGCAGTTAAAGAAGACCAATTTGCACCCTATGACCCTGATTGTGTCCCCTATATCTACACATAGATCTTTCACAGTCATTCACAGTACTCTCTTCCCTCCTCCTTTTGAATCTGCAGAGGGCATTCAATGGGGCTGGGGGCTATACAAGAACAGAGAACCACAGGTTGGAGTAGGTGTGTGGGATGGGTGAGGAATACATGTTGTCCCCCTCCAGCCCTGTAAAGATTCCCCTGAAAAGATAATAAAATCCACCCATCCTGTGGGTTCTGGGTTTGATGCAGCCAGTGTGAGTCCATGGCAGCATGATTCTACTGAAATACTGTGGCCAGGAAACAGGGGTTGGGAGCTCCAAGGACAGATCTGCTGTTAGAAGCACAGGAGCTCTCAAAGAGTTCTGGCCTTCCACAGGTCTCCTGGTATCTCCGAGGTTGTTTTTATGAGGGGTTGGGAGTGTTCTGCTATTCCGTGGGAGTGGAAGAAAGCCCTGCTCCCCTCTCCCTGTGCAGGAACAATAAGGGAGCAAATCCACAAGGGATTCTCCTTGTGGAGATTTCCTCCCCCAGAGCAGTCTCCCATGGCTTTTTCCACAGCATGGTACAATCCAGAGCTGTATATTTATATACCAGCTCACATGGTCAAATTACCTCCTCTGCAGCATGAAAAGAAGCTGGGCAAACTTATGATTCATTTGGAAGCCGTTCATATTTAGGCAATGAATCGGGTTCATGGTAGAGAGGTTGGAGGACCATACTCCTAGCTTATAGGTAGAGCTCGTCAGAACATTTTAGACTAAATATAATTTCATTGAAAATAACCTGTTTTATCAAAGTCAAAATGTTTTGCAGAGACATATCTGTTTCCACATTTTAATTGGGGAGGTTTCTGAGGCCCAGGGCCACTTCTGATGAGACAGAGACCTGAATTGAAAACCTGAGCTTTGGCAAAATTGCTTTTTTATGAAAACATTTGAAAGGTTTTAATTTCATCCCAATGCAGAACAAAAACAAAATTCGAAAACTCAAAAGTTATCATTAAACAGAATTATCCTCTGCCAGTTCTACTTATTTGTGTGTAAAAACAAGCAATGAAAAGACATATCCTAGCACAAATCTAATAGCTAGCATTTAGTTTTCTACTTGATTGTAATAAAGCCTTAAAAGGCCCATACAAAAATGGAAATGAGCAGGATTTGTTTAAGTTTTGCCTACTTTATTACAATCCATGTGTTCAGAGAAAAATCTATCGTCAACTGCTTCCCTATAGAACAGTTCCAGACATTTTTACATGTTTTTATTTCCTTCCATTCTGTAGGTTATCACTTATCAGTTCTACTAATTAAAGAAAATAGATTTAGTGCCAGAGAAAACTTCACACTGCATTTTACTAGTAAAGTGGTGTCAGAGACATAGGCTTCTCACAAACAGATGAGTTTTAGACATTTCAGGAGACACCCCCTCCCACACACACAAATTGATAATACAATATTGCAATGCTAATTTCTTCAATTTTTTCTAATAGCATTATTGCTGGAGTCCCTCAGGCAATAGTGGAGCTCATTCATTTTATTGTCTGCTGCAACACTGTTGCCTGAGGGGCTTCAATTATAGAAATACAATATTTATTAAAATAGTTTAAAAAGATATCTACGTTAATTTAAAGTTAAGGCTGAGAATCAATCTACCAAAAGCAAGGACATATGCAGGGAAGGTGAACTGTGTTAGCCAATGTCATCTGTTTCTAAAAGGCTTTGTACTTATGCCAAGTTGTATAAGTTGTACTCCCAGAATGCTTTGCAACTCATGCTAAACTTATTGTCGAATTGTACTAGTAGGTAAACTGTGTATGACCACTCTTCCTTGTACATGTAAGAACTGACAAAAACAAGATGTATGCTCTGTTAAGGCTTGCCAAACAGTGCTAGTTATCTGTTTTAGGGATAATTGGTATAAAATGCCTTCACGTTTCTTTGTAACCTGAAAAATAATTGGAAACTAGATAAGAACAGGTGGGTAAGGTCTTTAATTAATAAAGTGGAATCTGTAAAAACATTCTATTGGTTGTAAACAAGTAGGGTACAGAAACAGGTAGGTGTAATCAATTTGAAACAGAGTGAAGATGACGTAAGCAGCAAGCCTATCCTCCAGATACTGGTAATGTATGAACCTCTCTTTTAATATTGATTTCTCTATGTTTAATAAACTAATTGAGCCAAGTCATCTGATGTTTTAGCAATAAAAAAACAGAACCCTCAACAACTGAAATGTTTCTAAATAAATGTCTTCAGCTTTTGCAGTTTCTAAATCAGCTACACAATGTATATATAGCCTCAAAATTACAAATGATTAAAACAAAAACTAGTGCCCCATCCTGTGAAAATAAATGTATATACTTAACACCTTTTGAGGAGTCAATGGAACTACTTACCGTGGTCAGATAAGCATATGCATAAGGCTTTACAGGATCAGGGCATAAAACATTTGTTTTACTTGGCATATCATTAGTCTAGGTTCTGCAAGAATTTATGGCATCTCATTCTCTCTCTCTCTCTCTCTCTCTCACACACACACACACACACACACGTACACGTCAAGCTGCTGCATTTTTTGTTAAACCTGATTCCAGATATTTGTGAAGTCATTGACTCTTGTAGAGGAAACACAGAACACTGAACTCAGCTCTAACAGCCAAGCAAAAGATGAAGTGATTTTCAGTCTGTGTGTTCTGTCAGTGATGTAGGACCTAAAAAGGCTTTAATTATTTATTTACAGGAAGATACTTACCTGTAGTTTATATATATATATATATATATATAATTTAGTGAATGTGCAATTATGTTGGTAACATGCAACATAGTTTAAATGAATTTTAATCATATTTTTAACGATAGATTGTTAGTTTTGTTTCCTTTGAAATCAGGTGTAATCATTTTAAAATTGATTTAAAACGAGGAAAAATGATACATGATCATGCAAATGTAGTTGAAAAACTCAGTAGAAATACTGACTACAGATACTGAAACTGACAATGAAATAGTTATTACAGGTAAATAAAGTAATTAGAATAAATAAAATTTACAATATCCTTTTTACAGGAGATCAGTATATTATGAGGTGGTTTAGCATCTTGGATTTCAGAGTCAGTGCACAAAGCCAATTTTTATTATAAGTATTACAGCAGCATGTAGA
>NW_020664373.1:17701755-17707424 GCF_002925995.2 Terrapene triunguis
CCCCCGCGCGGAGCACTGCCAAACACCCCCCACCGAGTGCCGCGCTGCCGAAACCCCCGGCCCCCATAGAATGCCGCTTTGCGAAACCCCCGCCTAGTGCTGCGCCGCCGAACATTCCCGAGCGCCGCGTTGCCGAACACCCGCCTGCCCCCCATGGAGCGCCGTTCTGCCAACCCCCCCGCCCGGAGCACCGCCAAACACCCCCGCCGAGCGCCGCACTGGCGAACCCCTCCCCGCGGAGCGCCGCGCTGCCGAACACCCCCGCCGAGCGCTGCGCCGCCGGAACACCCCTCCCCCCCGCCGAGCGCTGCGATGCCCCCCCCCACCCAAAGATTGGCCGCCCCTTACCAGGTGCCGACCCAAGCACGTGCTTGGTTGGCTGGTGCCTGGAGCTGGCCCTGACAACAGTAGAAGCCTCGTTCCTATGCTGATGCCCCATCCATTGGACCATGTTGTCTCTCATAGTAACTGAACTGGCCTAAAATGACTGTCTTTGGCTCTTTACATGACACACTTAATAGGAAGGAACTACACAGGCATGATGGTGCCCAAATAACAGTGTTTACCTAACATATAACAGGCAAGACCCAACTACTCATATACACTCATGCTCTGACAGGGTTATGGTGGCTTGTGAAACAGAAGACAGTGAGGGACAGTAGAGCACACAAGCTATTTAATGGGATAGTACCCAGTTCCTTTACACTACAATGATATAAGCCAGGTATAAACTGATTTAACTGTCTCTAAACAAAGGCTTGAATTGGTTTAACTAAATCAATTTAAAAACTGATTTTAATTAAAGCAGTGTGGGTTTTAACAGCAATAAGATTTCGACTCTTCTTGATGACTTTACTCTGAGGTTTCCTATTTTCAGTTTGTTTCTGAACTAGAGCTCTATTTTTTTCCCCTTGCAGCAAATTCAGCAGCGGAAGTCCTTCAAAGTTATCACTTGTTTAGTAGGATTCAATTTCATTGTGAGCAGGATTGCATCCCCAGAGAAAGAGTAATATATTTAAATTTGCACCTCTAGGACAATGGGAAATTGTTCTATTGAAAATGGGCAGCTATGTCCTGTTAGTGTTAACATTTCAGAAAATGATTTTGTAGGAGAAAGAAAACTGAGTTTGTGACTAGACAGGTAACATAATCAGGCAGGTGAGAGAGGAAGCATAGAGGGAATTCAGTATTTTAAAACACTAATGCAACTCATCTGATTCTGTTTTCTTTTCATTTTAAGAAGATAGTGAGAAAGAAACGTGCAAAACTGAGCCACAAAACAGCTTTTTGTTTTGATTTGTTTTGTTTTGTTTTGTCACTGAAAAACAGCAAGAGGAAAAGAAAGTGAGAATATGAAGGAGAGAGGATGCAGTGCAGAATGGAGAATTTGGAGACAAAAGCTGCACTTTTACGTGCTTCATTTTTCAGAGAGATACAATGGGGAATAATAGAGAGTAGAGTTACTGTATGAAAACTGCAAATATATAATATAAAGGTGACCTGTCAAAACAAATAACAAATTGCTTTTACTTCACCAGTATGTCTTCAGTGTCCCATTACCTAAACTGAAAGCAACATTCAATGCAGGAAAACCCTTGGTCCAAACACTCACCTACTTATAGGTTAACAGCTGCCTTGCCACAGAGAAAACCCAGCAGGCAAAGTGTCATGTGGTCATAACTTAAGTACCAAAGAACCTTGCTACAGCATACTAATGTGTGTGGTATATGGCTTTAAAAGCTTTTTATTATTATTTTAAGCCCTTTGGAGTAGATTTCAGGTTTTGTGCTGAGTGCCCTGCTTTGTGCAGGCTACCCTCTTTTTTTCAAACAAGAACTAAGATTACTCCTGGGTTTATCCAATGGAAGCAGCTGAACTTTTTTGTTTTTTTTCAGAGCATGTATCGACTCACTGCTTTCTACAAGAGAAAGTGACAGTTTCCTCTCACAAACTGCTGGGAACTTCAAATGGATTCAATTTTCCAAAATTGGAATCTGCTGACCTTTTTAGAGCAGACTCTATGATCTGCTCTTCTTCTTCTGGTTTCTCCAGACTGTGCATGTGTCAGTGCCTCCTAGTCCACACCATTCTACCACACATCCCAGTGGCTTTTCTCAGCATGCTGTAATTCTTAATGGTCATCTATAATGGTGCTCATGTTCTCTGTCTAGCATGTTTTTTTTTAAAACACACACTGGGGAGATTATTTCCAAAGCTAGTGTCAGGGTGTTGTGCTGTACCAGTAGAGGGAGACTGAGTTCAAAGAGCAACAGAGAGTCCCATGGCACCTTTAAGACTAACAGATATATTGGAGCATAAGCTTTCGTGGGTGAATACCCACTTCGTCAGACGCATGACATGCCTCTGATGAAGTGGGTATTCACCCACGAAAGCTTATGCTCCAATACATCTGTTAGTCTTAAAGGTGCCACAGGACTCTCTGTTGCTTTTTACAGATCCAGACTAACACGGCTACCCCTCTGATACTTGAGCTCAAAGAGGAAGAGGAGAAAAAATTCTAAAGTGCCTCCATTGTGATGGAATGTAGAGGTCTATTTTATGAAGACACCCATTATAAGAAATAAATTCTAGGTAAGCAAAATATTTCTCTCTTTTGACCTCATGATCACCTCACAAAAAGCAACATGTGCCCTTGTTGACATAAGGCTATTTATTGTAACTTCCTTGGAGCAGGGCTTCTAGCACTGGTTTGCTGCTATTTGCAGATGTTGCAAAATACAGCAGCTTGTTTACTTGTTGCTTTGGGTAATTGTGATTATATTGCACCTGCCCTGCATTATTTAACATGGCTGCCAATAAAGTAGCAGATGGATTTTAAACGTTTATGGTTTGTTTTTAAAGACTTTAATACTGTAATCCCTGGTTATGTTGGAGACCTGCTCCTTGAACCTCAACTTAACATACGTTTACACTCTTGAGGGCCCATCTTTAGGGGAACTCAATCTTGCATCTTTGCTCAGTAGGCAACTGAGCCACTGTTGTAATAAGTTCAATACTCTGTCACTCACTCTTCCTTGATATCCATCTTCACTCTTCCTTCTCCACTTTAAATGACACTTAAAAACATTGTCCCACCCTTCCCTCCTCACCAAAGGACTACTGCTGGCCCTTTACCTACCATTCTTCCTTTTCTCCCTGGTGTTCAGACCTCTCTATTTTTTGCCCTTGTTTGTAATTAAAGATCAAATTTGCACTACATTTTAGGATTTTTTTTTCACAATGCTGTGATGGAGCATAGAGAGGATAAATGAATGATTTTAAAGTTATCTTTGGTCTAATCACTACTGTCCATATTGCTGAAGAAGAATTGACAATTTTTATTTGCAAATCACATACAGATACTTCCTCTCCATCAAACACTTGACAGATGACACAATGATAATGCATATGGGAACCCTATTAACCTATAAAGTGTAAGGTTTCTTTCTTTCTTTCTTTCTTTCTTTCTGATAGTAAGAGACAGTACTATTTCAAGCTTTAAAGTGCTAGGAGGTTTCCCCCTAAAAACATCTCCACTCCTCCCATACCTCTCACTTCGGAACTTTCGATATTTTAGGGATCAGTCATAGAGTTAAAAAAAACACAACAAAAGTCAGAAAAAGATTTTTGATAAGGGAGCAATTTTAGTGCTTATGAAAAGTGCTACAGCATGAATCCTGGAGAGGAAGTCTGCTGGGTTTCCCTGGTATAGACATACAGTAGCTACAGAACATAGATAGCAGAGGCCACAGCAATGAACATTTTCCCAGCCCAAGCCTTCGCTCTGTCCTAGAGAGATCACTTCTAGAATAACAGGGCCATTTGCTATCATGCCCTTTCAGACTCTGTTTTCTGTGCTATTACTATGACTCTGTCTCTAAGGCCTGGTCTACACTTACCCCCCAATTCGAACTAAGGTACGCAACTTCAGCTACGTGAATAACGTAGCTGAAGTCGACATACCTTAGTTTGAACTTACCGCGGTTCAGACGCGGTCCACACGCGGCAGGCAGGCTCCCCCGTCGACTCCGCGGTACTCCTCTCGTTGAGCTGGAGTACCGCAGTCGACGGCGAGCACTTCCTGGTTCGATTTATCGCGTCCAGACCAGACGCGATAAATCGAACCCGGAACTTCGATTGCCAGCCGTCGAACTACCGCGGTAGTGTAGACCTGGCCTAAGTTAATGCCAGTTGTGGACACCTACCTACACTTGAAAAAAAAGTTTGTAGTAAATTTTAAAATCAATGCACATCCTTGTCCAAGTGAAATACAAAACTACTCAAGATAGTTAAGTCCAAAACAGACTGCGAAGAATTACAAAGGGATCTCACAAAACTGGGTGACTGGGCAACAAAATGGCAGATGAAATTCAGTGTTGATAAATGCAAAGTAATGCACATTGGAAAAACGTAATCCCAACTACACATATACAAATGATAGCATCTAAACGAGCTGTTACCATTCAAGAAAAATGTTGGCATCATTGTGGATAGTTCTCTAAAAACATCCACACAATGTGCAGCGGTAGTCAAAAAAGCGAACAGAATGTTGAGAATCATTAAGAAAGGGATAGATAATAAGACAGAAAATACCATATTGCCTCTATACAAATCCATGGTACGCCCACATCTGGAACACTGCGTGCAGATGTGGTTGCCCCATATCAAATAAGATATACTGGAATTGGAAAATGTTAAGAAAAGGGCAACAAAAACTATTAGGGATATGGAACAACTTCCATATGAGGAAAGATTAAAAAGACTAGGACTTTTCAGCTTAGAAAAGAGACAACTAAGGGGGGATATGATAGAGGTCTATACAATCATAACTGGTGTTGAGAAAGTAAATAATGAGGTGTTATTTACTCCTTCTCATAACACAAGAACTAGGGGTCACCAAATGAAATTAATAGGCAGAAGGTTTAAAACAAACAAAAGGAAATATTTCTTCACACAACTCACAATCAACTTATGGAAGTCTTTCTCAGAGGATGTTGTGAAGGCCAAGACTATAACAGGGTTCAAAAAAGAATTAGATAAATTCATGGAGGATAGGTCCATCAATAGCTATTAGCCAAGAGGGGCAGGGATAGTGCCCCTCGGCTCTGTTTGAAAGAGGCTGAGAGTGGGCAGCAAGGGATGCATCCCTTGGTGATTGCCTGTTCTGTTCATTCCCTCTGGGTCACATGGCTTTGCTTGCTTTTGGAAGACAGAATACTGGGCTCGATAGACCTTTTGTCTGACCCAGGATGGCCATTCTTATGTTCTTATTAAATACTTATTAACAGCAATAGCAGATTTGCTTAGCTGCAAAGTATAGTTCTATTTTAGAGACTGATACACAGATATTCTAGTGATGAGAATTATATAAAAATTATACAGACAGGGAACCAACACAATGTTTGTGTTATGCATTAGTAGAATGGTCAGTTAAATATAACTACAGTAGAACCTCAGAGTTACAAACACCTCGGGAATGGAAGTTGTTCATAACTCTGAACAAAACAGTATGGTTGTTCTTTCAAAAGTTTACAACTGAACATTGACTTAATACAGCTTTGTAGCTTTACTATGCAGAAGAAAAATGTTGTTTTCCCTTTATTTTTTCAGTAGTTTACGTTTAACACAGTACTGTACTGTATTTGCTTTTTTTTTTTTTTTTTTTTTTT
>NW_020664373.1:17707524-17744731 GCF_002925995.2 Terrapene triunguis
GTCTTAAGTGTAAACTTTTCTCTAGTCCATACAGTTTCATTTTTATGTTTCAGAATATGGATGATTAAACTGATACACTAATGATTTCTTCTTTAATTCTAATATTTTTACCTCTTCTGTCTCCGTCCAGAGCTGGGCCCATGATGAATTATCACGTGCTTCGCACTTTTAAAGGCTACAGGCGAAGTTTATGGGAACTCCTGGTATTCCACACCGATCCTACTTTGCACCTTCGTTTAAAGGCCAAGGTTAAGCCCTGAATATAATTTTATTTAATTAATGCATAGCATTTAGAAATAGAATATTTCAAAATGCAGAAAAAAACAGATACTATAATTGCTCATACTATGATCTTTTTTCCCATGCCTGAACCGTCTCTTCTTTCCTGATTTTAAGACCATGGGGGCTGTATGTTTTGTTACTCAGTACTTCAGGTGCTTTTGTGTGTGTTTTAATAAGACATCTACAATCTCCCTCATGGAAAATTTCCCAGCAGCAGTTCTCCTGCCTGTCAGGCTTGACAAGAGGAATATGTTATAAAGTCACAATGGGGGCAGGTCTGCCTTAAAATGCTGACATTTTAGCAGATGTATGAGAGTATCAATTAGCAAACACTACTGTATAAAATTAACAAAATCCTGAAATTGGCTATGTCACCATCTAATTGTCATAAAAGCTCTTATGCTAAAAGAGGCTATTATGCAGCCTTCAAGCAAGCTGGATTAGAAATTTCACTTCCAGAATGTCGATAACTTACCATGCTAAGTGAAGTTCTCTGTGAAAGGAGCACTCGGTGTTGGGGGTGGGGGAGGTATAAAAGTGGCCTCGTAATATATATATATTTCATAGATATAGATCACAGCCAGTATTGTCAGGGCTTTGTGACTGGGAAGCTTGTTTTAGTATCAAAGTCTTCACAGAGCATGAGCTTCAGCAGAGATTAAGGCAAAGTGTGTGAGTCTTATGCTACAATTCCTTGCTCAGCAATACCTAGCAAAGAAGAACCCAAAAGGGTCACAGTCTGCTTGAGTGTTAGGGTCTTTATAGTCTAATCAGAATAAGGGAAATGCCATCTGGTCTATTGTCCTTTCCTGCCATTTGGGATTTCCAGGTTCAGACAGTGTTTTATCTCAAACAGGTAGCCTGGTGTTTGTCAAGGAAGTGAAAATGGTTCTTGGTTTTCAAGTATGGCTGCTTTCTGCATTTAGATGACTACTCCCTGATGGGATACCTAGATCTGGGTTATACTTCCATGTGATTATATGCAACTAAAGTCAGTGACCTGCTACAATACATTAGATTTATCATCTTTGGGGGGGGGGGGAATAAGAGTGATTAGCCACTGGTGGCAAATAATTTTAAAAGCATTTGAGCAGAACTTTCCTGGCACTGTAATAAATTTCACTTTTAGGTGCTCTAAGATGCAGTCTAAGAAATGTATATTGTCTGTTACTGCCCTGATAAAACATTGGTTGAGGGCCTCTTTTTACAAAATGTCCTAGAAATCCCATAAAAGATGTTGATCACAAAATACTGTTCTGCTTCCAACAATATTTAAATGATATACTCCACTGATTATGCAGATGTTCTCAAATTAGGGTGACCAGATGTCCCGATTTTATAGGGACAGTCCTGATTTTTGGAGCTTTTTCTTACATAGGTATCTATTGCCCCCCACCCCCTGTCCCGATTTTTCAGACTTGCTGTCTGGTCACCCTATCTCAAATAGCTGTAAGCATTTTAAACAACTGTCTTTATGTGACCTGCCTGGTCAGCTAACGACAAAAGCCTAGGGACGGGGAGGGAGAGGAACGAAAGAAAAAAAAACAAAAATAAATACAGCAATGTAATACTAATAAACCATTACCTAGCCATTTCCAAGATCTACTTTCTGCATCAAGTTGGCAGTCTGCATGCTCAGCTCACAACTCTTAGATCTCAATACATTCTTCCTGATCAATGTAGGTTTCACTATGCAGTGCCAAAAAGGACATGTAAAACTGATGAAACTGGCTTGTAAGTCACCCCGCTCATAGAATAGATTTGTCTTAATGGCTCTATGCTACTCCTTTTGCAGCCCTTGGTGTAGGGAGCATAGCTGGCATACTACTGCTGGGGCAAATATATAGACTCAAGGACTGGTAATGTGTACATCACGCTCCCCTGGGTCAAATTCTCTTTTGGGTTACACTAATCAATCTGGCAAATTTATTTGGGCATAAGCTTTCGTGGAGTGAAAAATACAGTAAGAAGGTATAAATATACAGCACATGAAAAGATGGGAGTTGCCTTACCAAGTGGGGGGTCAGTGCTAACGAGGCCAATTCAATTAGGATGGATGCAGCCCATTCCCAACAGTTGACAAGAAGGGGTGAATATCAACAGAGGGAAAATTACGTTTTGTAGTGCTAACAAGGCCAATTCAATCATCGTGGATGTGGCCCATTCCCAACAGTTGAGAAGAAGGGGTGAGTATCAACAGAGGGAACATTATTTTTTTGTAGTGACCCAGCCATTCCCAGTCTTCAACAAAAACACTTCAAAAACAGACTTCAATGAGAAACTGCAGAACTGGAATTAATTTGCAAACTTGACACCATCAAAACAGGCCTGAATAAAGCATGGAAGTGGTGGGGTCACTACAAAAAATAATTTCCTCTTTGTTGATACTCACCCCTTCTTGTCAACTGTTGGGAATGGGCCACATCCACCCTAATTGAATTGGCCTCATTAGCACTGACTCCCCACTTGGTAAGGCAACTCCCATCTTTTCATGTGCTATATATTTATACCTGCTTACTGTATTTTTCACTCCATGAGTCTGATGAAGTCGGTTATAGCCCATGAAAGCTTATGCCCAAATAAATGTGTTAGTCTCTAAGGTGCCACAAGGACTCGTTGTTTTTGCTGATTCAGACAAACACAGCTACCCCTCTGAAACTAGTTAGTCTGACTGACTTCACTGAAAGATTAGATTATAAATAGACCATTATCAAATCACAGGCTTAATAGAGAATGGGCCCAATTCTCATGCCCAGCAGAGGCTGTTTTGCATAAGATCCTAGTGAGAAACATTCCGGGGTTGGGTGGGGATCTGCCCAGCCCCCTGCATTAGTTAGAATGGCCTCAGGGCTGCTTTAACTTTCATGTTGCTACCAACAGCCCCTTCTGGCAGCCAAAGAAAGCTCTGTTTCAGAGTAGCAGCCGTGTTAGTCTGTATCCGCAAAAAGAACAGGAGTACTTGTGGCACCTTAGAGACTAACAAATTTATTAGAGCATAAGCTTTTGTGGGCTACAGCCCACTTCTTCGGATGCATATAGAGTGAAACATATATTGAGGAGATATATATACACACTTACAGAGAGCATGAACAGGTGGGAGTTGTCTTACCAACTCTGAGAGGCCAATTAAGTAAGAGAAAAAAACTTTTGAAGTGATAATCAAGATAGCTCAGTACAGACAGTTTGAAAAGAAGTGTGAGAATACTTACAAGGGGAGATAGATTCAATGTTTGTAATGGCTCAGCCATTCCCAGTCCTTATTCAGTCCTGAGTTGATTGTGTCTAGTTTGCATATCAATTCCAGCTCAGCAGTCTCTCGTTGGAGTCTGTTTTTGAAGTTTTTCTGTTGTAAGATAGCCACCCGCAGGTCTGTCATTGAATGGCCAGACAGGTTAAAGTGTTCTCCCACTGGTTTTTGAGTATTATGATTCCTGATGTCAGATTTGTGTCCATTAATTCTTTTGCGTAGAGACTGTCCGGTTTGGCCAATGTACATGGCAGAGGGGCATTGCTGGCATATGATGGCATATATCACATTGGTAGATGTGCAGGTGAACGAGCCCCTGATGGTATGGCTGATGTTATTAGGCCCTATGATGATGTCACTTGAATAGATATGTGGACAGAGTTGGCATCGGGCTTTGTTACAAGGATAGGTTCCTGGGTCAGTGTTTTTGTTCAGTGATGTGTGGTTGCTGGTGAGTATTTGCTTTAGGTTGGGGGGTTGTCTGTAAGCGAGGACAGGTTTGTCTCCCAAGATCTGTGAGAGTAGAGGATCATCTTTCAGGATAGGTTGTAGATCTCTGATGATGCGCTGGAGAGGTTTTAGTTGGGGGCTGAAGGTGACAGCTAGTGGTGTTCTGTTATTTTCTTTGTTGGGCCTGTCTTGCAGGAGGTGACTTCTGGGTACTCATCTGGCTCTGTCAATCTGTTTTTTCACTTCAGCAGGTGGGTATTGTAGTTTTAAGAATGCTTGATAGAGATCTTGTAGGTGCTTGTCTCTATCTGAGGGATTGGAGCAAATGCGGTTATATCTTAGAGCTTGGCTGTAGACAATGGATCGTGTGGTGTGTCCTGGATGGAAGCTGGAGGCATGTAGGTAAGTGTAGCGGTCAGTAGGTTTCCGGTATAGGGTGGTATATATATATATATATATATATATAACTCCTCAATATATGTTTCACTCTATATGCATCCGAAGAAGTGGGCTGTAGCCCACGAAAGCTTATGCTCTAATAAATTTGTTAGTCTCTAAGGTGCCACAAGTACTCCTGTTCTTTTTAAAGAAAGCTCTGTGTGATGTGGACAAGGGATTGGAACTTTGATCTTCTATACTGTAGGAGAGTGCCCTAGCTACTGCACTGCAGAGGATTCCCGCATGGGGCTTTCTCAATCTCTCCTGCTGACATTCTTCCAATTTGTGTAGGGTACTTCAGTATAATCATTCTCCCATCAACACCCTTAATACCTTCTATGCCAGGGGCTTCAAAGGGAATAGGACAATTACAATATCCCACAGTATCACCTACTGTACCCAAGGTAATCCCTAGTGGCTGGTTTCACAGCCTGTCCTAACAGAAAACTCTGGCCCTGCACAAAGCATATTGACAAGAATGACTGGTAATTATATTATTATGGTAATTATAAATGGAATTTAAAAACTTTATCTAATCTGAATAAAGTTCTCAAAGCTTTTAATTAAAATATTTTTATTTAATTTAATTTATAAACTACCTCCCCTTTCTACCCTATATTTCCCCAACGCCTGGGCCTGAAAATGTTTCTTTGTGCAAAGTGCCAGGAGGAGAACCATAGACTACAGTTTGGTAGCCATTGCTTTAAAGTAAATCTACCAGCTTGTCCATATGAAAGTTTCATTGTTTGAACATAGGTGTTATTTTCACCCAATTTATTCAAATTCATGCAAACACTGGTGTATTTCAGTTTATTCTGAATAATAATCCCTAGTTCTTATGCAGTAAATCTCAAAATATTTTACAAAAGAGGTCGGTATCATTCTCCTCATTTTATGGATTGGGAAACGGAGGCACAGAGCAATGAAGTGACTCGCCCATGGTCACCCAGCAAGCCATTGGAAGAGCCAGGATAAAGCTCTGGTCCCCAGAGTCCCAACCCAGTGCTCTAGCCTTAGATCAATTAAGTTTAGTTGAAACTGAAATAAGCAATAATAAAAACATATATAAACAACCTGCAAAAAAGAAAGGGGCCAGGAACCACATAAATAAAATGAGAAAGGGCAGGGTTTATACAAGACTGATCGACCTATTTGAAGAAACGTATGTTTTCTCATGGAATGAATAGCCAAAAGTAGTATATTAATAAATTTCAAGAAATGCTGATGAAATGCCCTCTGATACTGGAAGTCTTCCATTTGCATAAAAAGACACTTTCTAAACTGGCCAACTCAATTTAGACTACTATAGGAGATCAATATTTTTTAACTGTGCAGTTCATTTCCATTTCTGAAGAATAATTATCTTAACAGCTAATGCTGCTCTGAGGACGATTTTTCTACAGTGAAAGTTCCTGCATGTTGAACAGTTGGTATATGAAATGTCTTTTACAAACAAACCTGAGTTTAATTCTCCTCCCCTGGCCCACATAGCTTTCCATAAAGCAAAAGGTAATGAATTCTTTCCTTGGTGAGGGCAGCATTTTTTAAATTTTATTTATTAACAGATTCATTCTTTTATAACACATCTTATAAAACTTGTTAATTAAGGTCAGAGGGAAAATGTACAATGTTGGGGCACATATCATTCCAGATTCACAGCAGGTCTGCAGTCGATGCCCATGGGAATTGTGCACAAAAGTTTGAAAACCAGATTCTCTGCTACTGTACTCAGCAGATGAAGTATGCACCACAATGTAGCCAGTTGTTGCCACCTTTTCCCAGTAGCTCTGGGCTGGCCCTGGAACAGCCTTGGGGCTGTGTAGCAGCTGAGAATAGTTAGAGCACAGTATAACTCCAAGCACATTATCTCCTACTCCTGGCTTGGAGTGCCAAGAATAGGAGCCAGCTCAGTCAGTTTATATGTGCTCCAGTGTATGGTGAATATAACATTTGCTAGACAGCTAGTTAATTTAGTTTATGCTTTCTCTCAATCAGGAAGCCAGCTATTTTTAAATCTGGGATTGTGAAGGGCTCCAACCACAGGGAAGGAATTATGGACTGTTTCCCTCAACAAATTCTGTTCCTTCAAGAATGGCATCACACTTTTAAGTTCAGAGGGGAAATCTTTATTCTCTCCCCTAGCTATTTGCAAATAGTGCACTATCCCCCTTTAGTTCAGCAGAAGTCCCTCAGGGTTTTCTATAGCTCATTCCAAAGAAAGCAAAAGGAATTAAGAGGGTGGCTTGTTCCACCTAGTTTGTTCTAGAGAAGCGGAAGGGGCGGGGGGAAGAGTCAGTAAATCAATCTACTCACACTGAGCATCTGGTGCTCCTGGCCAAACAGCTTTTTTAGTTTAAGGGCCTTTACTATGGGCTTTTAGGAAAGACTTCCATCTGTCTACTCACAAGACTTCTGTGGCCCAAAAGCCTAACCACTTTATAATAAAGGTGTAATTGATGCCAGTTTATCCATTGCCTCTTCCTAATCCCTGCATGCTAGGTGTATGAGGTTTATATGCCACATCACAGAAGTCCACATATGTAACTAGACATAATGCTCTCACTTGTGCAAAAGAGGATAAAAAAATCACAAGATATCCTGTAGTTTCCAAGGCCGGGTTATCTCCTGCCATAGCACTCTTAACCTATAGCACTCTCTCCATGTGAGACTGCTATTCAGGATCATCAGTTTCTTCAGGCACAGCTTCTACTATCAATGTTATGTCATCCAGCCAGGGGACTGAAACCATGCGTGCATCAAGCCACCAATCAGATTCCATTAGCAAATTCCAAGTATTGAATTCTAGAGCAAACACTCCTTTCACTGAGTTTATGAACATTCCAAAGAGTCACATATATTTGCAGATACTATTAACTGAAGCTTTACGAATAAAGCTTTGTAAGAAAGTATTATTAGTTTTGCCAACAATTCCAAAATGGAAGAGTCAAACATGATGAATTGTTCATAATGAATAGTTCAAGCTTTACTCATGCCTTGAAGCTATAAAACAATGCCTTTGTGATCTTAGCTCACAGAACAGTTAGCTTCCTAGATCAAACTCGTACACAATGTTATAGAGGCATAAACATTAAACAGCTGACTGTTTTCCATACATAGGCAACCATAAAGAGTAGATTGTGAGTATTTTAAGTTAGCAACTCTTACTATACTTATAAATATATGGAAACATATTTCTTAGATGCATGCAGCAATGTGAACATTGGATTCTTATATGCTTAAAAGATCTAACCTTGCACCCATTGAAGTCAAAGAGAACTTGGCCATTAACATCAGTGGATAGTAGATTGGGTCCAAACAGCATTACAAATGTAAAGAAAACATAACAAAAGGAATCATAGAATCATAGAATATCAGGGTTGGAAGGGACCTCAGGAGGTCATCTAGTCCAACCCCCTGCTCAAAGCAGGACCAATTCCCAACTAAATCACTGTAAGCACTGTAAGTAACAGAAGCAAGCATTTCAGTGCTACTAAGAAGTTCTATGCTGGTGCCATTAAAACAAGAAGTCATTTACCATATCATATATATTATCATATGTAATTCTGATACCTTCTCAAAATCAATATTTTTTTGCTTTTGCATATTTGAAATGTCATAGAGAATGTTTTCCCCACATTTCTGTAAATACCTGCATGGCTCATTTACATTCTACTAAGTGTAATATCACATTTATATGTGTTTTTTTTTTTTTACCAAATGAGTATATGCAACTGATGAATTTAAAGCTGTATTGTTTCATAGCTGTAGAATGTTTTTTAAGTGTCCCAGGGGACAAACGTATAGTAAGCTTTATCTTCAGATTCACAGCTTCAATAAAAAAATCCAATAGCAATTGCAGAAGGATATCAAGTTCTCCATTTTCATTTTTCCATTAAGAACAGCTCAGTCACAGTTACCTTAGGCAATTTCTACTTTATACCAGGATGGATCTTTTCTTGCCACTTATAATAACATTTATCTTTCTGCAGGGAGGCATATCTTTAGGATAATTCTGAAAAATGGCACGACCATTAAGATTTGATTTCCAGCAAAATGTTGGTGAGAGAACATTGCTAGAATAGGCCTGAGTGCAAGCAACTTTAATGTTTAATTTCCTGGAATTTAATGAGGGTAGTTGATTTAAACAACTATTCACATCCCTAATGAAAGAAGCTTTTTTCAAAACTATTACAGGATGATTTATAAACACAGGGATGTAGTCTCAAGTCATATTTTGATACCTTGAAGGATATGCCACCAACAAGAAAATATGGCCCTGAGTGAGTATATCTAGGTGCTGGAGGCAACTATTATCCTTAGCTATAAGAAATATCACAGTGCAAGAAATATATCATCCATCTTATTTACCTTAATTTGCAAAGCTACTGCCATTTTTTTCTTATGACTGGTAGGCAAGGGAAAAAAGTAAGTGTAAAATGCCAAAGTTCCTATTAAACCATTTTAAAGACTGTTTTAAGTGCCTCATAATGTCCTTATTTTAACTCTTAAGTTAAAAGTGGTCAAAATCTCTTTGTCAATTGCCTCACAAACCATTCTTTCCCCTTGCTGATTAAATCTATATCCATATATCTAAATATCTTTTGCTCTCTTTAGATTGCTTCACTGAAAATGCACTATTGAAAAAGGGAGATGGAAAGAAAGAGGAATACAATGGTTAAGATTATCATCATTTGGGGCCGGTTACTCATTGATATAAGTTGGTGTAGGTTCAACAAAGCCACTGTAGCTATGCTGATTTAGCTGGCTGTGGTATGGCTCATGATGCCAAGTGTGTTCTTGGTCCCTTTAAACTTATGACAATAACAAAGGCAAATTAAATCTGGTACCTGTTGTACATTCAGTTGCTACCTTACAATAGCCTTCGTTCAACGAATTCCCACCCCCTTCTCAGTGGGGGATAAATTTGGCCAGACTAGGAAGTGGATGGCCAACTCTTGAGAGTGGAAGGGGAAGGAAGCCTCATGCCCAGATAAACCAAGCCCTTTCTTGTCCCTCCAAATGCCAAAACATATGTGCTTCAGGAAGGGGAGAGGCTTTGTTGTCTCCCATTGGCCAACTGAAGAGGGAGTAGGATTAAGGGAATGGATTACCTCTCACAGTCCTCTTCTCAATTTACAGCCATCCTACATGTCTTGGGCCCATATTATTACCCCATGTAATTTTCCAGGCTGCTGTGGGTATGACAGATTACCTGATTTGAGATCAGGAAGCAGTTTTTCCCAGTTGGGCAAAATTAGTGATGGTCTGGAAGGTTTTTTGTCTCCCTCGCAGCATTGTGGAGGCACAGTTCAGTTTAAAAGGAGTAAGAACAGAATTTTAATGTCAGGAGGAATGTCAAATGACTAATCTGTTGCATATTGCGGCCAGTGTGGATGTAAGCTAAAAGGGAAAGCTCCCAGAGATAAATGAGCCTGGAACATGGCTGGGGAACTGCTGTAAGGAGAAGGGCACACCTGAAGTCTCTGCAGACTGAGGTTCCATGGGGGTTTCTTCTATCCCCCTTGTGGATATCCCACCCTACACTACACCAAATTAAATGTTCAGAAACACCACCTATGTGTGTGTGTGTGAATGCAGTGCATCCCCCTAGTTAAGTTAATAAAGTCTCAGTCTGCTGCTTAAATCCATTCCTGTGTCTGTCTTCTATTCACCTGCATGTTCTGATCAAGCCCAGAGGCCAAACATGAGCAAAAATTTGTACAATGTGCTGTGCCTTAGTAAGAATTCAAAGTCTGTTTTTCATTTTGGGAGCAAAAGGCATTAATGAGTCTCTTTCTAGTGCCTCCTAGAGATACAGTTAAGGAGGAAAGACAATATCATATGACTCAGGTTACCAATCATCTGACATGAATTGTGAATCACAGACAGAACCATTTCATGAAAAAATCAGTAGTCTTCATTTATTTGTCTATACTATTGCACAAACAACTGAAATCTGCAAGCAAATTGATAGAAGTCACAACCTGCTTATAGTTCATTTACAAATGGAGATAGGGTTAAATCTTCTGGATACGTTATTAATAAATAATTCGACCACCTCTGGAGCCTACTGAACATCTCTGCATATCACAGAGTTTGTATTTGGCACCAGTTTCTGTTCAGGAGAGACAGTTTATCTTGTGATGATGGCAAGTAACCCATCTTATTACTTAGCAATGAGCAAATCTCTAGAGAGGACTTCAATATGGATAAACTCTGCACAAGGTGTACTAATCTGAACTGATTTAAAACCTTTTTGGTACAAAATAGGACTGGAAATCTTGTGGAAATAGGTTTTCTTGTAAAGTTTCCAACAATTCCTGATTTGGGCAAAATACACTCCTGGTATTTTTGTTTCCGGTGCTGAATGAAAAAAGTTAACAGGTGGTAAAAAGAAGAACAAAACAAAACTGGACTTAACTGAACCTTAAAAATGTTTGGACCCCAACTGGGAATGGAGGCTCAGGTAGATTATCTTTTCTGGATCTACCTATTCATATCTGTAATCTCTCAAATCATGCTATCTGTGTAGAATTGGATGGTAATCATAATACCAAATACCTCTGTTAACAAAAGCTGATTAAACATTCATAAAAAGGAGATGCAATTTCACTATTGAAAACTACTCAAATATAAATAGCATGGTGTGCTGTATATGCATAACCTGAGTGTGGGCAAAACATATTTGTTGCCGACACTTGTTTAAAAAAAATCAATATTTGAATCATTAAAGAATAATTTTCTGCCAGCACAGATTAGGGGGAAAAAATCTTATGGTGTGATAACCCAAGTAAAACTTCTTGAAATTAGGGGACATGCAATCCATAATTGAAAAGAATGCTAAGTATTTGCTGCAAAGGGTACAACTTGTTTAGTAAATGCAGTATTGAAACATAATCAAATGTAAGAAGTTTCATATCAGTATCTGTTTGGAGACTATAACTAGGAGCAGATATCTAAAATAAAGCCTTAGCAATATCCAAAAAACAACGCACAAATGCCTCTGTAGAGGAAAAAAAAAACCAAAGAAGAGAAATAAATTGCTATTGAAAAAATGAATTGTTACAATTCATTCCAATCAGCAAAAAAAATTAGAAATCCATAAAACAGGCTTCTTTGTCTTTTCTATGAGTTCAGCAAAAACGTGCGTCTTTAAGGATGAAAATAATTACCTACCTAAAAACAAAAATCTTACCTAACTCTCAAGATTAAATAAGTGAATGACTCTGGATGTATTTTGTTTGAAGGTCATTAAAAAAAGTTATGGGTAAAAATATTCTTAATTTTGTAAATGGATTTAAACTGGTGACTAACCATTGTTACGATGCAGGGCAACTGCACCTGTAACTCACTCCTGGGTCCCTCAAGGACATCTATTCTAGTCTCCAGGCTCCACAATCATCACCTCTCCTTGGTCATCTCTCTCTCTTGTGATCAGGATTTTTCCAGGCTGCACAGTTCCCTGCTTACCCTGTGATATTCCCAGCAAGCCAGACTGCCTAAGCAGGCCAGCATCTATTCCAGGGGTTCCCAAACTTGGTTCACGGCTTGTTCAGGGTAAGCCCCTGGCGGGACGCGAACCGCAGCCACTGGGAGCTGTGAGCGGGCATACCTGCGGACGCTCAGGTAAACAAAGCGTCTCATGGCCCGCCAGGGGCTTACCCTGAACAAGCCATGAACCAAGTTTGGGAACCCCTGATCTATTCTCTGCTTTCTCTTGAAAGGCTATGAACAAATCAGTTCTTTTTAAGCAAGCACATTTATTCTTAAGGTAAAAGCACGGTAGAGAAGATATATTAAAAATAATAAAAGAAACTACATGCATGCTAAGAAGCTTACTAGAGATCACCCCGATGTCTCCACAATGGTCTCTGGCAGGTGTCAATCCTTCCAACCCTTCCCTAAGAATTAAGGCCCTCCCTTTGGACAGAAGATCCTGGCAATTTACTAGATCAGAAATGAAGGCCCTGAGTCAATTTAAACTCAGACTGTTTATCCACAAGTCCTTTCTTTGTCCTGGCCTCTGGAGAATCTAGTCTGAACTGGTAAAGGCAGCCTACCCAAGAAGCGGTACCTCTCTGGAGGTGTTGCAACCTAAGTGAATTTATCTAGTCATCCCCCATTGTTCTTAGTTCCTGGAAGGGGTGTGGTCCACCTTTCCCATGGAAGAACATATAATTCCCATCCCACAATGATACACAAACTTAATACAGTAAGATCTCTCAAAGATATTGCAGGAAAATCCTATATTTATCACAGCTATTACCAATTCCATGAAATTCTGAGTAGCAAATGTACCCTAGAGGCTCATAAGACAACCACAAAGATCTGGCTCGGGGTCAATAAATTACAAATGAGAACTTTCTGACAATGTTTTGTATCCCCCCTCCCCCACCCATCCAACCTACATTGTGTGCTCTTTGGCCATAGCTGAGGAACTTTCTATGTAGGGAATATTTAATGATATTTTCAATTGCTCTCACTTTCCATTTCCCTTTGTAGGCTAGTAGCATATATTTGTGAATAATACTGTGAGGAAAGATGGAATGTTTAAAATGTCAAGACTTTCTATGGGACTCTGTACTTCTTTTGCTCTCTGGTGAGGCTGCGATGTGGGGAGGAGGGACTTTTCTGTGGCATGAGTGCACAGGCACTACCTCACCTATTTTCTAAAGGTGATGCCTTTGAGTCTGTCCTACACAGACTGACACAAATAAATATGTGGAAGGTGAGCTGGAGTGGGTCCTGGGACCGATGATTACATGGATACTGCAGACTTAAAACTCCAGGCAAGTGCAACAGAGAAACAATTAGAGACTGTTCCAGCTGTGGTCGCTGCTGCAGGGAGTATGTGCCCATGCGGATTGTGTCTCCCCAATTTGCCAAAAAGAAAAAAAAATCACCTGCATAAGTCCTTATTGCTCAGACTCATGCAGGTGAAGAAAATTTCACTCTATGGCCTGCTTTTACAGATGTGGCCTAATTTTTGAGGCACAGATTTGCAGCTGAAACTGCTGTCCAGTAGCGGTTTGTGTACACACACACAATCAGGTAGATAGATATCTAAAGAACTTCCATTGACCACACAATTATTCATTCCTACAAAACGGATTTGATGTCCCTTTTGAAATCAGGTCCTAAGTTACTGTAGTCAACATTTCATGGCTTTTTTTTTTAAAAATGAGAGTAGACTAAAAACAGCTGAGTCTACAGTTTATGTGCTAGAAAAGAATTATGTGGGTTAGCAGTTGAGCAGTCAAACTATAACACTCCCACACTCACAGAACAGTACATTTCATTCCTTTTCTAATTCCTTCCCCAGTGTGACTCTTAAACTGTAACTGTGGAGTTGTCACTCCGACTGACAGGCACAGTTGATTGTTTCCATAGGAATATGTCTAAATGCAGATTATACTTTCTGATGAGTAACTCAAAGTAGCTGTAAATACCATCCAATAAAAAGTTATGGCTAGTGATGAACTCAGATGATTTCTAGAGTTAGGACTGAATTTGTTGGAAATAGTGCCAGAAGTAGCTCCCTCATTAACATTTGCTGTGTTTTTTTTCTTTTTCTTCTCCTAAACGTATTTTTGAGAAAGTGTAAGAATCACTTGGGAATACCAATTTTTACAGCACCCTCATTTAAAGAGAAGATCCAAACATTCACCTGCTACCTGCCCTCCCCATGAAACTCCAGTCACTCTCACCCTTTCCTGTGTGTTTTTCTTTTAAAGCAGAAACTTATATATATATATATATATATATTTCTGCCACTCCCAACTCCAGCATTTAGGCTCTTAAGGATGACATGTGATGTTTAGTTTATTCTTTGGAGATTTCTTTGCTATTGCATTTTGTGCATTATGTCACAGTGCAGTGGATTAACAAAACATTAAGAAAAGAAAACTGCTAGAGTAAGCAAAAGTTTTAGCTTGCGATGGTGGGGCTTGCTGGCAGCTTGATAAGCTCTTTGGGTCAGGGACTGTCTTTTTGTTCTATCTTTGTACCGTGCCTAAGACAAAGGGATCCTGGTCAAGTGGGGCCCTTAGGAACTTACAAACAATGATAACTGGAGGGATTTTTCAGGCACCTGAACAAAGTTCCTTGAAAATGATAAATACTGGACATCAGATCTTATCATCATGTCTCTTAACCCTCCCAGAAGCAAGATGCGAAATGTAGGGAAATATCAGAAGACTAGCAAACGGATGCCAAAGCAGACTATTTCCCCCCCTTCCTCCATTGCACACGCCGTTTTCAGAGCTCAGAGGTAGGCTCTCTGAGCAGCATTTGGCAAGGAATACCACCTCTGTTAATTCTCAGCATGCAGGCAGGCTCTTTGTGCTGTGTAAGTGATGTCAAATTAAAAACAGATAACTCATCAAGCATTCTGAGGCTGGGTGATAGATCTAATCTAGCAGAAATCAGGGTGACCGAACTGGAAACAACAAGCAGCACTTTCATGCAGAATGATCAAAGGGAACAGAATGATACTGGGTCAAAGGACTTCCTGGCAATGTTTTCCATACTCAGAAATGGAGACTGAAAAGCTTACACGAAAGGGCCAGGAGGAGCAGGATCTTATTCTTCCTATCCCCTCTCTGCAGACTGGTTGCCAGGAGCTTTACCCAGGTTCAGAGGTTTCTATATGCATAGAGGAAGCATGCTGGATTCCCACCCAGAAAATGGATTAGCAAAAAGCACATAAGCTAACTGCAACCTGATATTTTCCATAATGGAAATAGGCTATTTGCAGGAAGATGAAAGCACAAGGAAATCCTCCAGACAAAGGGACTTAAAAAATAGGCCAAGAGAAGAAAAATGGTCCCCATTAAATCCTCTCACCAAGAATGTGTTACTGATGCAAGTTATAGTTTGTGTGATGCAGCAGGGGCCAAAGACAGCTGGATGTCATTAGTGATGATCACCTCCTGGCCAGATCAGAAGTCATGTCAGGACATCCTCAAGTCCCAAAGGAGCCAGATAAATAGCTTTGTAAAAAGTAACACTTCTGATGTAATTGACTGCGTAAGAGGGAGCATTGCAGACTAACCCATCACAGGGACTATTTGAGAAAGATGGTACTACCAATGTGAATAAAACTGGCATACTGTGGATCATAGTGTGCATGGATTTACATCCAAATAGTACCATTATTTTCACCTGGCTTATTCCACGCTTCAGTTTAAATTTTTTTCTTAATCAGTGGGTGGGTCAGTGATAAATATCATAACAACAAAATTTCCGATTTGTCATCTGTCATGATATTTTCTGTGGCTGAAGTATAGTTCTTACTTCTTCCTAATCTATAGTTGGGTTCAAGCCCTTGGACATAGGTCATACATAACCCCTGCTCCAATGGGTTTTGCCACCACTGTTTTTGCCTCCACTGTAGTCAAAGTACAGAGGAAATACATGTTCCTACTATGTCTGCTGTTGCTTCTCATTCTCCACATTTTTCTTCTGAGAGATGGCCCTGAGCTGCAACGTTTGGATCTGGATCCTATCTTTCTGAAGTGGAAGTGTTCACTATCAGGACATCGGTTTGAATCTTCCTCCAACTCTCCTCTCCTTCCCTCTTAAATGTCTCTTTTTTGTTGCCGTAAGTTGTGACAATAACACTTATTCTCTGAGCTTCAGTTTTTTCTTACAACTAAATAAAAACACACACACATCTGTTTTTGGTCGTTTTAAATTGCAATCTCCTCAAGGAAAGGACTTTGTCTCCCTATATACAGTAGCCAGCATATTTGGATGCTAATGTAAAATACTAATAGACATTCAGAATGATTTCTTAAGGTAGGAAAATAAATGTTATGTTACCTCTACTCTTTGTATGCCTAAATGTATAGGACTCTTCTGACTTTGATAATCAGGGCCTGGGTTGAACAGAGCACACCATACTGGCAGAGCACCTGACTTTGAAATAGTGCAGGATGTGCTTCCCTTGCCCTCTGCAGTAGCAGGACAGTCAGAAAATGTGTTCCGAATTGAAAAGTAATATATACATATTTCAAAAATATTGTACACCATGTTTTCATGCTAGGGGGAATATGAGGTATAGAACAGCAGTCCTGATTCCTCCCTCAGTGGCCTGTTCACATCCTCCTTTATTACTTTAGCAGCAGCATGGGACCCCAGTATGTGATGGTCGAGTAACATGTGCCCTTCTCCTCTTCCACCATTACCACTTTCTATGGTTGTCTGCAGTTTTTTCCAGCTCTGAAGAACAGGACAGCATGTCTCCTAAGAAAACATATGATCTAATATATTTTAAATGTGCTCCATATATTTTAAAAGGATGGCAAATAAATGGCAGTCAATTAAATGCTGGCACTAGATTCAATGGAATAATTTTAATAGAAGTGATTTCAAATGTTAGATCAACAAGAACAACAACAAAAACAAAATCCTTTCCATCTTCTGAAATGAAACCTAAGAACAAATACAAAAACTTTGCTCCATTAAAGTCATGATTAGCATGAATTTCACAACTGAGGTCTGTTATGGAGTTAATATGGACACTGAACCTCATGTGCCGTATTAAATAATTTCAGCAAATAAATATATATATAAGTTAACTAATCTATTTCTTTTAAAAATAATTATAGAATTAGTTTTTTTCTATTTAAATTATTGCTAGACATGAAGTTCATATAAAAATATAGAACCTGTTTTACATATTAAAGGATGGAACAACTACTGTATCTCAGGAGCCACAAACCAATTAAGTGAAGGAAGGCAAAAAACAAATAAGGATCCCATGTTGCAAAGGAGAAAAAAGAAAACCTCAATCAGAATGGAGTAATGAGTAGAATGACAATTTACTTATGGAAGGATAATTCTCATCTCCAGCAAGTGAGGGAGAGATGCCCACTGAGAATATAAATAAGGCAAATCAAATACCTCTTGATGTATCAGAAGAAATATTTTTCTTATCAGATAATGAACTTGTTTTTTGTGATGAGAATGATGGTTAATCCATTACTAATGCTGATGACAATAATAATGAGAATGCAACTGCATTGGAAGCGTGTACTGTGTCCTGAGAAGTAAGAGAATCCATAAATTCAAGGCAGGAAAAAAATTTAACAGTCAGGATAATGTAGTAATAGAAACATAATAATTTAAAGTTAAAGTGAAAGATTTGAGAACATTAATATTGAGATGCTAAAAGAAATAGACAAATGTAAGGCATCTATTCACACTCTCATCTAATTAAGATTTGGAATGAAGTGTTAGGCCCTGTTCCTGCAGATGCTTACACATGCACTCAAAATTAAGCATGTGAGTAGTCTCACTGACTTCACAGGAATATTCACATGCTTACAGTTAAGCATGTGCATAAGTGTCCAGAGGTCTTACATTGGAGCAAACGTATAAAAATTGTTAAAGAAACAGGGGGCCATAGTGCTTGAAAAGCATGTTTGAACCTTTGTATCTGAGGTAGAGAATTCAGAGGGCCAGATCATCAGGTGTTTTACCAGGTGATCTGGCCCTCAGTCTGCAAAGACATTGAAAAGTTGATTCTTTAACTATTAATGAGTCAAAATGACAAAATCTTGGATGGTTTCTTTTCCATCCACCAAGAAAATGGAAGCTTCCTCTGCTGCAGAAGTAGGACTCCTCTCTACTTAAAAGGCACAGTACACAGAAAACAAATAATAAGAGATATTATTTAGGGAACCTTGTAATTGTGCCAGTATGGTAAATCAGACTTTTCATACAATTTATTTAAAATCTACATATTCAGTAATATAACCATATAGTAGCAAACTATGTATTTATTTCCTGCTGGTATACAGTTGTCAAATCCATGAAGCATACGTATTTGATCCCAGAATATAACAAAATCCAGTTGTGTCATATTGTTTGCTGATATTGATCATTTGGAAAACGAATATAAATTTCATTAAAAAAATTCATTTGACGTGAACCTCTTAATCTGATACATTTAGGTAACGGCAAATGCCTGCCACTGTCTGAAATAATCCTTTTGTCAGTGTTTGAACTGAGTTATTTGTAAAAGGAGATGGATAAAGCCTTTACAGTGATATCTTCCTCTGGTTTATATTTTTTTGTTTTAAATACCTGCATTTTGGTGCATTCCAAAGGCCAAAAAAAAAAATAAAAAATAAAATAAAGTTCTCTTCTGGTGGATTTTTGTAGCCAAGGATAAAAAGCTATTTGTGGCACAATTGTTCAGCAATATCCATAGAAGGGTCTGGTCTCCACTAGAAGTTTAATTACAACTCCCACCCCCATTTTTCCAACTCCCACCTTCAGTTCAATCATTGCCTATTATAAATAATCATTTCCCCCTGCTTAGCATGATGTGCTGTGCTCTTTGGTTAGCACACCCTCTTAGAGGGCTTTCCCTCCACTCTCCCACTTCCCTGGTTCTTGTCACGCAGACAGCAAGCAGCAAAAGACCAGAAGTGCAGACAATGCAATTTTTATTGGGCTTAATTTCCAGCAAGCATGATTCCCATTTACCTACCTACTTCCTGTTTGACCCCAGTTTATATAGTAATATTCTCAGCTATACCTTAACCAATCATTTTACTGAAATCTATCTAACCAATACTAACATATTGTAACATAATTCTCTAACCAGTTATATCCCACAACCCTAATTAACTTACACCTAGCAAAATTAATTGTACAGCAGACAGAAACAATTAGAGAACCAGACAGATTAACAATAGAAAAGTGGGGGCCACAAAGATAAAACAATATAGAAATGCGGGTTTCACAACCACAACCATTGATAAGTGATTTTTTGCCAGACAGGATGCTATCAAACTAAGTTTTCTTTAACCATCTTAAGATGTGTTTCTTTATCTGGTGGTGATGGGCACTATCAGGAGAGGATAGTATTCCTAACCAGGGCCGGCTCTAGGATTTTTGCCGCCCAAAGCAAAAACAATTTTGGCCGCGCCCCCCTCCCCCGTTTTTTAATTACCCCCACCTCCAGCCCCGCCTCAACTCCGTCCCTTCCCCAAGTCCCCAGCCCTGCCTCCTCCCCCCAGGCTCTCAAGCCTGGGAGGGAGGGAGAGCAGCGGCGCACGAAACAGCTGTTTTGCGCGCCGCGGCCGCTCGGGATCTCCCCCTTCCTCCCAGGTTTGAGAGCCTGGGAGGGAGGGGGAGACTCCGAGTGGCCACGGCGCGGGCGCCGCTTCTCCCCCTCCCTCCCAGGCTCTCAAGCCTGGGAGGGAGGGCGAGTAGCGGCGCGCGAGCGGCAGCGGAGCTGAGCTAGGGCGGCCGGGGCACATTTTTAGGGGCAGCATTCTGGCGCCTGCCATGCCGCCCCTAAAAATGTGCCGCCCCAAGCACCAGCTTGTTTTGCTGGTGCCTAGAGCCGGCCCTGTTCCTAACAGCCCAATACCACCTTATTTCAATGTGACTGGTTTGGAATGTGAGGATGTGACCATCACCGTACGCCTCCCAGTTTATGGCTACCCCTGCTGCTTAGACAAAGCCTAAGAAAAAAAACCTCAGACTATCCTAGTGAGAGAAGGCCCATACACAGGCAGACTGTGATTTTGATTCTTTGTTTTATACCTCTATAACTAGCTAAGTAATAAAAATACACCTAAATTCTTAAAGTATAGGCCTTTATAGGCAGGACTGCATATCTATATTCTAACACACCCTATTGCACCAACTTACAGCAACCAAAACCATAATTTCAACTGGACACTCCAAAGGCACCATTCTTCTGAGAATGGAAAATGCATTTGGGTCCTGATTCTGCATGATTGAAGTGAATGGGAGCTCTGCCATTGATTAAATGGGTGATTCCTAAATGAATTTAACCACATTTTCTGCTTACAGAATATCTGCAAATGAATTTTAACTTCCTTGAATACACTTGTTTGAAAATTAGTGGTTTTTTTTACTTTTTGGATTTGAAAACAAAAATCAACCCAGGATTCTTACTTATGATTTATATTGTATTATATCTGCTCCCTTATTAGATGTGTTAACAGACGCTTGCATGTGTGAATTTAATATTTAATGTTTGTTTTCTGGGAATATTTGTGCCAGTTAATTTCAGTTTCACAAATGTTTGCAGAAAGTGAACACAAAAGAGATAACTTTATCCAGGCTTGTAATTCATTTAAAATATCTGACATATTCCTGCTGGAATTTCCCCAGTTCTAATAATTACCTTTCTTATATTCTTTTCAAAATGTTTACATGCTGTCTTTAGAATCATGAAATAATTGGGTATATTGTTTTACAGATAGAAATACAAAATGCAGATTTACTGAACTCCAGTTTCCCACAAACATTGCTTTACTTATGTAAACCTATTAACATTTCTTCTCTGTAAAGTTGGCATTCACTGTTATTTATGGAGATGATTTTGAGTGCTTGCATAAAGTAAAACATTAATTTAGAGCCAGAGTCTGCTAATCAGATGATTTTTTTTTCCACTTCACAGTTAACTCGAATATCTACAAGCATGCTACTCCTTTGGAGCTAGCCTAGCTTCAGCGAGAATAGCCACGCTGCAAAATAACACTAGACCTGCTTTGTCCACAGTGGTGCTGTACTCATCGGTGTGAGGTGTTAGGACTTTTGAGGGCATATCCCATGGTTCTTTGTGGTATAACAACCTGAGCTGTTCTATGAATTCTTTCTGGTGAATTGTGGGCAGGGTCGGCTCCAGGCACCAGCTTAACAAGCAGATGCTTGGGGTGGCCAAGGGAGAGGGGAGTCAGGTCCCTCACTCCCTCTAGGAGCGAAGGACCTGGTGCCGAATTGCTGCCACCAATCGCGGCTTTTTTTTTTTTTCCCCCCAATTGCCGCCGCCGGTTGCGATTGCGATCGCGGCTTTTTTTTTTTTTTTTTTTTTCTGCTTGGGGCGGCAGAAATGCTGGAGCTGGCCCTGATTGTGGGGGAATTTGTCTGAACTTCCTAGTTGCATGTGAGTGAATTGTGGGAATGCAGTGGAGGACTAGTGGCACTCAAGTAGACATACTGTACAGTAGTCATGTTAGGAGCTGACAAATTGTGCTAACTTGAGTATATATCCCCTGACAAGGAGTCAACTGGTGCTCTAAGCATCACCACACTTGAATTAAGAGTTTGTGTCTGTGGACAGGACTCAACTGAGTGGCAACTTTCTAGTTATTATTCAAGTAAAGTTTGAAACGAAGACAAGCCCTTGCTCACATTAGGTAGTACCTTATCCAAAAGAGGTCACATTTTATAACCCCGTAAGTGTCCCATTTATAATCAATGGGATGACTCTCGGAGTAAGATATTATTTAATGTGAGTAAGGGTGGCACAATCTGGCTATTAGTCAGGCAAATCTGCTGCATATATTTTTAATTTTATATTTTGACTCTTAAAAAAAATTAAGTAAGGGAACATAACAGTATAAGGTAGGGGGAGCTATGTGATCTATTGGACAGGGTGCTGGACTGGGACTCTGGAAAACTTGGTTTCATTCCCAACTCAGCTACTGGCCATACAAGTGATCTTGAGCAAGGCATTTCACCTCTTAATGCCTCAATTTTCCCATGAGTAAAATGTAAAGATTTTCTAATCTACAGCTGGAAAATGCTATATAAGAGCTATGTATAATTATTATTACTTAAACACTTGCCTATTGACCTCATCTATTAGGTGGTGAATACATAGATTTCATTGCTAGTTGTGAACTCTTAGCATCTCACCGATTCAAGTTCCAATAGCTGAAAAAATGTATAAAATAGTTTCGCTTCTCTGTAAACTAGAGCAGTAACATTCTAAAAATGCTGAAAAACATTTAAGAGCATACAATGGTTACCTAATTCCTACCAGCTGAACCAGGGAATGAATCTTCAGGGACCTAGATAGTCGTTGGTCTATACCCTACATATCAAAAGTGTATTTGTGGTTTTGACAGATCAAGGCACCAGCTTAATGCAAGAAGAAAAGATTCTCCTAGTAAAAGAATGCCATGTTTTAGGCACCCACCCCCTCTTTTTCAGTGACACACGACTGGAACATATTTCTTACTTAGCTCAACCAGATTTAACAACAAAAAGCATGTAATCTGTGTGTTCATGGATTGATATTGAATGAAGTTAATAAATGGTTCTTCTTATGTAGAAGTCTGTAATTAAAACAAAGAAGCACAAAACCCTACAATTAACAGTTATAAGTAACCTGTAATTTTTCAAACTCCTATACTAATTTTGATTATTATCCGCTGCATATTAGATACTAGCCTACTAGCTAGAGACTCTGCCCTAGGGAGCAAGGATTTTTTATTTGATGAATTGAAATGTCATTTTCTGTGACCTCTAGACAGCAGAGATGAAAGCTGTATTGTCAAGGTAACATAGGCACCATGTAGCTTTATTACCACCAGAGACAAAACCACATTAACTTCATACAGCAGGAAAGGTTGTGGGTTACAACACCACCAAGACATATCCTATTAAACATCCTTATTCAGCAATAGCTTTGCACAAAATGTACTTAAGCTTAATGTCACTGATTTCCATGCCTATCAACTGAACAAGAGAGAACAATATTTTGCTAATATGAACTTCTGACCAAGTGTGACTGAAGTTATTTAATGAGGAAAAAGAACAATCTATTTTTTGTAAATCTAGGCTTTTGCATACCTCAACTTGCGAGAAGTATATGCCTCAGCTAGCAATTTGTATATGTAATGTTCTGTAAAAAATGAAATAAGCAGCAAGTAATTAACCACGGATGTTGCATTTATGGAAGTGACTATATGCATGGTAAGCACTGTGTGGGCCATGTCCATCAATTCCCTTGCCTGTGCACAGGAATAGGAGATTTCTGGATCCTCCAGCTAAAGATCATGCAGAGGAACACGATTTGTAACCATCATGGTGGTGCTGGGGATTGAACCAAGACAGGCACTCTGAGTGCATATCCTGCTTTGACATCCAATTGTTTTGTTTGAACTTTTGTTTTTTTAAAACCAGTGACACCTGTCGGAAAGAGATGGAGGAGCTCTTGTCAGGAGAAGGGTATCTATCACAAGTCCAGAGTTGCAGGAAAAGTGAGAGCATGGGCTGTTCTGTGCCTGGCAAGTTTAGTGAGCATGCTCAGTAATACCAGGGGAGCACAAGGGAGTATTATCATAGGAAAAGATGTAGGCTACTTTTATAGAAACTGTGCATGCTCACATGTAATAGTATGTGACTGGATAGTTATAATGTGTGCAAAAACTGTGACAGGACAAGGCACACATATGGCATATATCAAAGGATTTCAAAGAAGAAAATGCGTTTTAAATCAAATGTCTCAAAACTAATGTGTGTGTGTGTGTGTGTTTGCGCGTGTGTGTGTTATCTTCCACAACCCTGTAATTTGTATGAAAAATCTAGGCAAGATGGTCGTCACTAACCCTCATGTTTAAGGGATTGGTTAATATGGTCTACCCTTTCTTTGTCAGTTTGCAACAGTTTGAGGAGAGGTTATAGATGAGTAATATCATTGATGAGTAAATACTAAAGTATCATGCTCATAAAACTGATTTGAGTTGCTAGGCATGGTTACTTCAAGATTTAGGCAAATATTTATACTCAGCTTTGTGATTGGGGTAAAGATTATACAAATCTGCTTGTAACCAAGTGTATATGTGGTATATTGAGGGGTGGAATAATTCAATAAACAAAGGCATGCTGTTTGTTTCTCACACTAATATCACAGTGGAAAAGGGGGAAAGTGATTTTGAAAAAAAAAATCACATTGCTTCTGTTTTGCAGGTTTTATATTTACCACGATTTTTTTTTTTTACAGAAATTTGTATCAACATTTTTATCAAAATCATTTTCAAAATGTTTTGTTTACCAAAAGCCTGGTTTCTAGTGAGAAAAGTAAGTTTCTGGTAAAAACTACCCTCTGTACTGACTTCAGTAAAAGTTTGGTGAAGAGTATCAGAGAAAATGATGAGAAAAATTGAAAATTTTGATAATGTTAAAAACTTTTCATGACAAATTTGAATTTTTTGAAAAAAAACAAACAATTTTCAGTTTTAAAAAATGTTGACACAAATTTGGATTGGCTCTAGCCATCGGCATTTTTATCCCTGTATGCCAATTTCTCCCAGTGGAAGTTAAGTCTCCATAAAGTCTGATGTTAATCAAGATTTTGCTGTGAGTAAAGCGTAGGCACTGTAGATCTTCCAATATTAGGTAACCGTCCATGGGGCTATGCTGATTGAGACCAGCTGCAACCTTAAAACAACTTCTCCTAGTTGACCCCTATTTACTTAGGCCTGGTCCACACTAACCCCCCACTTCGAACTAAGATACGCAACTTCAGCTACGTGAATAACGTAGCTGAAGTCGAAGTACCTTAGTTCGAACTTACCGCGGGTCCAGACGCGGCAGGCAGGCTCCCCCGTCGACTCCGCGTACTCCTCTCGCGGAGCAGGAGTACCGACATTGACGGCGAGCACTTCCGGGATCGATCCCACAAGATCGATTGCTTACCGCCGGACCCGTAGGTAAGTATAGACGTACCCTTAGTTCTTTCTCTCCAGGGCTGGGAGAGGTCAGCCAGCATCCTTCCCCTGCTGGTGTCCCCGCATGTTATGAGATAGGGGGCCACAAATATGGTGCCCTCCTTCCCAGGGCTTTTGCCAGTTGGGTAATGTCAAATATTGGGCTGATGTCAATGAGAAGACTTCCATTGAAACAAATCCTCATTACAAGTAGAGGCACAGATATGATCCTGCTTGCACTGTATGTGACTTTTCCCCACCACCACCTTCCTGAAACTTTTTTGTGTTTACATTTAGGGCTAATCTGTCCCTCCCATAGGCATTTGTATTAGGGTTATGATTTTACAGTGTGCATAACCACCTGCACATTCTTCTGGAAGAGCAGGTTGAATTCTTGAGGTCCCAGTGAAGAAATCTCCATCCTCTCCTTTTATGAGAACCATTGTATTCATAGTGTGGACTTAAAACAGAGGACTCTTTTGGCATAAACCTTGATTCAAACACAGTTTGTCTCAGTTAATAAGGACAAGACAGCTGTGTCCTTAATGGAAATACGATATTATGCCTGCAAGAGAAGCACCAAAAATAGATTTAACAACTTCATCTGGCCGTCCCAAGTGAATCTCAAATTCTTTGTCTGTTTTACATGTACAGTGCCTGTTCCCATCTGTCTTCTGCAATGCCAATGGCACTGTCAACATTAACAATTAGTTAATAAGTTGTGCTGGCAGAGAACAGAGGGAGAAATAGTGAATTTTCTAAATTTGTTTCTTGCTTTTATTAAATATTTGTCAACATTTTCTCCTCCCTGCCCCCTGGAGTTTCTGCTGAAATGTGGAAAAAAAAAATCCAACCTGCTCCAATAATAAAGAATTGTAATGAAAAAATAAATATACACAACTCTCTCATAGGGAACCCAAGAACTTCAAATCATCTTTGCTTATGTTCTGAATTTGGAAAGATACAGGATGATATATTCATATCTTAATGTGATAATGAAATAGTTTCTAGTGCATCAGTAACTATGGAAGTTGTAAAAAAAGGAACTACTGAAATTAAATACTTTTAAATCAGCAGGCCCAGATAACTTGCAACCAAACATATCAAAAAATAGTTGAGGAGAGCTCTGAAACATAGTTATTAATTTTTAACAAATCTTAGAACACTGGGGAAATTCCAGAGAACTGGAGAAAAGCTAAAGTTGTGCCAATATTTAAAGATCATAAGTGGGATGACTTGGGGCATAAATGATAGGCCATTTAGCCTATGATTCACCCCAGGTTAAAATCATACTATGGTTGATATTGGATACAATTAATGATGAATTAAAGAATGGGAGCATAATTAATATCAATCAACATTATTTTATGGACAAGTCATGTCAAACTTGCTATATATTTTTTGATCAGATAACTTTGGTTGATAAAGATAACTGTGATAGCATGTCATGTGGGAATAATTAAAAAAAAGACGCACTATACACAATCAATGAAGCCCATATTAAATGGATTAAAAACTGATTAACGGATAGATCTCAAAAAGCAATGGTAAATGTGGAACCGTCCTCCTATGGAAGTGTTTCTAGTGGGTCGATCAGTGGTCTGTTCTTGGCACAATGCTCTTCAACATCTGGAAGAAAATCTAAAATAATTCCTGTCAAAATTTTCAAAACGTGGCGGAGCAGTTAGTACTGATGGGGACAGGTCAGTTATAGAAATCGAGCTGGATCACTAGAGAAGCTGGGCTCATTTGAGCAATATGCATTTTAACAGCCATATACAAGGTCATACATCTAGGAATAAACACTACAGGGAGAGCTGGTCAAAAAAATTCTGACAAAACAGTTTCCCCATCAGAAAAGTACTGCTTTGACAGAATCAAAATGTTCCATGGAAATGTAACAATTCCACTGAAATTCTAAATCAGAACCAGATAGGTCCCACCCACCCTTCTTTCTTGGTTTCCTGCCATCCCAACAGCTAGCCAGCCAGCTGACAGGCTTGCTCCCAGGCTTCCTGGTTTGGCCACCTGTCCAGCTGGTGAGCTGTCATCTAGCCAGTTCCCTTGCATCCCACGTCACCAGCTCCTTAGTTGGTGTTCCCTGGGGCTCCCCAAATTCCCAGCTCCCAGGGTGCCCAGCTTCCTGGGCTGCCCAGTTACTGGAAAGCCAGGGAGCCTGCCTGGCAGCAGACAAATCAAAAAATTCTGTTTCGGTTCTCACAAAATGGAATATTTCTGGATTTTCCTTTCAACGACAATTTTTTTTTAAACCTTTCATCTTTTTTGGGAATGATTTTTTTTCAATAATGTGTAATTTTTCATTGGAAGGAAATTCCATTTTCCAGTCAGCTCTAAATGTAGTTCACACTTGCAAGATGGAGAACTGTATCCCGGAATGAAGTGACAAACAAAAAATCTTATAGGTCATGGCATTCACGAATTGAACATGAGCTCCTAGTGCAATTCTCTAGCTAAAAGGATGAATGCAATCCTTGGATATATAAGCAGAGGAACATAAAGTAGGAGTAAAGAGGTCCTATTACCTCTATATCAGTCATTAATGAAATCATTCCTGGAATACTGTGTCCACGTCCAGTCTGCACTTCAAAAAAGGGTTTTGAGAAGCTGCAAAGGGTTCAATAAAAGAGCTACAAGAATGGTGAGAGGTCTGGAAAACCTGCCTTATAGAGAGAGACTTAAAAAGCTCAGTCTATTTAGTTTCTTCAAGAGAAGGTTAAAGGATGACTTGATAACAGTCTGCAAATACGTGCATGGAAGAGAGATTTCTGATTGTAAATTGCTCTTTAATCTAGCAGAAAAAGGCATAATGAGATCCAGAGGTTGAAAGCTGAGGCTAAACAAATTCAGAATAGAAATAAAGAGCAATTTTTTAAACAGTGAAGGTAATTAATTATTGGAACAACTTCCCTAGGGAGATGGCAGATCCTCCGTCGATCTAAGTTAGAGCTGAACAAAATTCACACTGTCCATCCAGCGGGAAATTCCAACTCTTTATCCATTCTAAAACAGGATGAAAAGTCAAAATTTTCTATGACACATATATTTAAAAAAATTAAAAGATCTAGAAGTGTTGAAACATTTCATTTCTACATATTTAATACAAATGGAATATTCAACATTCCTGAAATCACAAAACTCTGTTCAAATAACCAAAAATAATTAGTATAGAATCATTTCAACATTCAGCTGCATTTTTCCACTGCCTTATTTCAGTTGTTGTTCAGGAGTCTGATGCCCTCATCCTTCCAGTGACCCAGAGAGACCAAAGGAAGAGATAGTGCTGGATCCCTACTCAAACCAAGGGAAATTTGAAAGCACATGGGTCAAATGTTGGGATTCAAATACAGCAGTCTGGTGAGTATCCAGTGAGGGGAGCAGTCACAGGTGGTTCCCTAGCTGGGAATGGGGGATGGATCACTTGATGATTACCTGTTCTGAATCATCTGGCTTTGGCCACTGTCAGAAGACAGGATAATGGGTTAGATGGACCTTTAGTCTGACACGCTATGTCTCTTCTTATGTTGCCAACAATAGCAGATTGAACTATATATTATGAATAAAACTAATTATAACCATATCCTCCATTTTGGTCAGAAAAACATCCACAAACCAAACTGATTTCCCCCATTGAATATTTTTGCTGAATATTTTGATGAAATTTGAAATACTGAGATTTATCTTAATACTCAGCTATATGGAATAATTTGACCCCACAAATCACAGCTAGTTGAACTCTGGCTTCTTTTTATTTCACAAAATAGTTTTAAAATCAGTAAACACTATTTTAAATATTCAAAACTTTTAGTTCTCTAAATTAAGTATTTAGTAACCTCTGTGTCCAGTGAACAGTAACCATGCTTACAAAAACAATATACAATCTAATATAGTAAAGTTGTATACATGAAAGCATAGTTTTGCCTAGCCTCCATGCAGCTGGAACATTTGATGGCACAAAATTTAAGGAGAAATCTCAAAATAAATGGATGGACACAAAAATGGGATTATGGAAATTCCAAATAAGAACAGAAAAGTGTGGTGGGTTGCACTTACCTTTTGAGCACCCCCTTGTTGTCCAGAAGCAGTGATGTCATTCTCTTTGTCTCCTAGCACTCCCCGCAGAAGTCAGCCTACTTCTGAGGGTCAGCCTTCTGGCTGGGTCACTCAGTCCTTGCCCTTCAGAGCCCATTATAAATAAAAGTAGTTTCTTATGCTTTTACAATTTCCTCTTTGAAATTGAATCAGCAGGGTTCCTTCTGGACTCCTGCCACTGATAGTGGCCAGTGGGCCCCAGCCCGACCTGGTTCTTCTGGATGTAACCTAGGGAACATCCTTGTACACTCTTCTGGCTCCAGCCAGGAACTGACTTTCTGAAGGCAGCTCCTTTTATTTAGGCCTCCTGAGCCTTGATCTCACTGGATCCCGAATTGGCTACTCTTTTCCTCTCAGGGAACGGTTTCCGGGGTGTGGTGCAGCAGAGCCTACAGCACGGGGCCATGAAGGTCTGGTACATCCCATCACAAGAAGGAAATACATTATTATACCTGAGATGCTTTGCAATATCATTTGTACCTCTTGGAGCAAAGTGCTTTAAGAGCCAGTCCCCACAGTCTTCAAGAAGTTAACAGTTGCCCATTAGAAACCACCAACCCTGAACTGGTGAGGAGTGGCACTGTGAATTAATTATTAACTTGGTGTTTTATTTGAATCAATGAAGACATCAGAAATTAATTAAGTTTTTGTACTGAAGATCAAAGAGTGAGGCTGGCATAGGCTGAAGAGAATCTGCATTCAAAACCTGGAACATCTTATTTTCTTTATATTGTCATGAGAGAGAGGAAGGCAGGTGAAGAGAATTTCTGGAGGGAAGAGCAAGAGCAGAAGATGCATCTCTCTACCTGACAATTTAAAAGTGACATGCCTAATGCACAATTTAGCTTGACCCAGATGTATCACTCAAGCCATTTAAAGTATAAATATGAGGAACCATGCTGAATGCAATAGCCTGGAACTCTGCCAATCACTCAGTGGATTGCTAGACATCTATTCTGCCCATTTCCTGTATAAGTGTGCAAACTGAGGGGAGAGGGGAAGGGCAGGATGAAGTTTCCCCTGCAGTGCACTTGAAAAAGACAGGGCAGAATTTTGCAGTCAACATTCTGGATAATGTTATGCATCTCCTACATTCACTAGATAAAGCAGCAGAAGGAATTACTGAATTCTTTCAAGCCACAGACAGAGAGTGCATGCATAGTTAGTCTCATTTTTCAAAATATGTTTCACTAAAAAGTTCAAGGATTACTTTAGCTTTTCTCATGACTGAAAGGGAGTAGCTGCAATACTACTTAGTTCTGATTTTTTAACCATTAAAGCTTACTCAAGCCTTTTCAATCTTTTGGCCAGGTGTTGGGAGTCAAGATGCCTTCATATCAATCCCAGAATAATGTTACTAGCACATGAGTGTAATGCCAATAAATACTGCTCTTGATATCATTTTAGTCAAGAAGATACATAGGAAATGACAGTAGCTTAAGGGAGAAATACACTCTTCATCTGCCCATGGTTCCTGTGGGTTCCATATCAGGAAGAAGAATGCATGTTCACCAAACTCAAGCAGCATAGCACTTTAAGATTTCATCAATAGTTGATAAAGTATTGATTCTGTTATAACCATGGGATTTCAGTGACATTGAATACACATGGCTCTTTGCACTCCACAACAAAGGATTTGATTGGCACCTTGCAATCTGCCCTCGGGTAAAGGGCAGAATTAAGTTGCAGAGCAGGGACTTAATTATGCCTCAGTCACAATTTGGACCCTCTTTCTTCCTCTCCACCTCTTCCCCCTTCCCACCTACTCTCTGCCCACCTGTGCAGGAAGGGGAGTAGCAGCCACGTGACAGTTGCTTTTTCCCTGTGCTGTGATTTAGGATGTGAGTAGCCCTGGCTGGGGATTAGAGGCACTTTTTATACTCTCCTTGCTTCTTTTTGTGAGTGCAGAGGGTAGCTCATGGTTGAGATTATGTGAATTGAACTTCAGGAATAACCAAACATTCCACTTCTTCAATATGCAAATTATATTCCATACCAGATGCAGAATGAGTGTTGCTTTTGTCAGGTTCTAAGGAGTATAGTATGATTCATTCACAAATTGTCACAGATTTAGACACCAGGAGTTAGCAGCTTGTGTCAGTCTGCCCACGTACATTGAGGAAGTGGGCTACAGTATGTTACGCTGGTATCTAGCAAGAATTCTTTATCTTCAAATAGTAATGAAATGTGTCAATGTCTGATTTGGTATTTTATTATGGAATCAGATTCAGTGATTTTATTTGCCTGTGCAAACTAGGTTTGAGTGCTTAGGAACAAAGAATAACCATTATAATTAGAATAAAAAGTTTGCATGAGTCAGTTTCACTTCTTTGAACATGCACATTTTCATGCCCAAACAATTAACTGTCCAAACACATGCTAAATTAAGCACACAAATATTGTTTTTTCCATCAGCCATATGGTACATTTTCACACAAATTTTTACTAGCTCAGAAAAGACAGGTGTGCGTGTTTGTTTGTGCATATGTGTGTGTTTACTTTGACTCTGTATTCACACCAGTATGCATCCATTTCATAAAGACACAAAAGTATGTGGCAAAAAGTCCTGCGGGGGGTGGGGGGGGAACAGGACGGGACGAAAGGGAAGGAAGCTCATCCAGAAATATAGTGTTGAGATATCCACAAATAGGTGTGTGGTAGTAAGTAAGCCCTTGTGCTACTGCAAATTACTCTTGGAGGTAAAATATTTTTGACCGATGATCTCTTTCTTTCTTAGAGATTTTTAAATCTGAAGTGCTATAGTAGTACACAGGACTATCATGCTGTGTCCTCTTTGGGCATAACTCCACAGGTGTCACTGGAGTTACATCAAAAAGTCTTTTAGACCATAGAAAATGTCATACCAATGGGCCACCTAATCTAGCATCCTGTTGCAAACTCAGGTCACTACTATATAGTTCAGAATAAGGTGCCCTGAGCACATGTTTTCATAGCTCTGTTCATATTGACACCTATGTTTTTCCCTTGAGGAATTAAAATTAGTTTAGAACCCAGCTATTTTTGTTTCAATATTTCAAATATACGTTACCTTGTACTTTTGGGTTTCTCACAGTCTTCTGTATCTTAACTGAAACCTAAATAATTTTGTATCCTCTGAAAATATTGCCACTTGACTCTTGACATTTTGCCAAGTTGAAAATGGATCATTTATCTACTCTTTTTTTCTGTCTGTTATCCAGGTTTAAATCCATGACAGTACTTTACTTCTCCCCTACACTTGCTTAGTTTCCTTAATAACCTCATTAGGAGCTTTGTTAAGGGCTTTATGAAAGTCCAAATAAATTAAATTTTCCAGTCCCTTTTGATTCATTAGCTTTTGTCATAATCATAGCATTCTAGTAGATGGGAGGAGCAGAGTTTCCTTTGATTTATCCTTAGTTATTTTTTCATTATCTGGTACTAAAATAAGGTCTCTAAATCCCTGGATCAACCCAGTGCCCCCCCCCCTTTTTTTTAAATGATTGGTACATTTGCCATCTCCCCCATAGTAGCTAATTTTGCATTATGGTAATTTTTTTGCCAGCTCATCTATATCATTGTTATATTCCTTCAGAACTATTGGATGACAATAACAAATTACCAAAATCAGACACTACAGTTTATCAGTTTGATTCTGCCCATCTTCTCTTGGCATATCAGCCACTGACTGCTTCATCATTACCACCAAATTGGGGATCAGGTAGTTGTCTTCCGAATAGCATTGTGATGAAAAATGAGGGGGGAAAAAAGCCATTTAGTTTCTCTGAAATCTCCTAATGATCCTTAATTAGTTTATAAAGGGTATTTCTACACTTCCAGCTGGGGCTGTGAATCCCAGCTTGAGGAGATATACCTGCACTAGTTTGGATCAAGCTACTGTGTTAAAAATTGAGTGTAACTATAGTGTCATGATTGGTTAGAGGAAAGCCTTTTCTCCAGTGGTCTCTCGTCTCACAAGTTTGCCCTGCAGCCTGGTCACATTTAGTTCCATCCCTTCCCGGACAACAGAAAATCCAACAGAAACAAATGTCTGATATCTCCATCCAGTCTGCCACCTTCAATTCTGGGCTAAGTAGTCCATACAAACTTCTCTCAGGGCTCTGTCATCCTTATCCCCTTCTCAAGGCCTCAGGCAAACTTCTCTACTGCTTCTCCAACTTGTTGGGTTCCAGTCCAGGGTCCCTATAACCAACAGCCAGTATGTGCTCCTTCAGACACCTTGCTGCTGCCTCTCTAGATGTAGTCCTAGCATAGCCATTCACCAGGCCTCTCACACCTCCTCTCTATGCTCACTCTGCTCTGAGGGCTGGGACTCAAGGCTCTACCCTGGACAAGATATCAAACTCAAAAATACATATGTTCAATTTTACTTCTGATGTTCTTAGGCTTGACCTTTAATTCATCTCAGTTCCTCAACTGAACGTCTCCCCGGGCACTCTCCCTGGAAGTACAAATCTTATTATCAGGTCTCAGCACTGCAGCTTGCTCTGCCATGGTGGCTGCTTCATGTCTCTCCTGCCAGTCTTCACTGCTTGGGAGAGGATCCAGGGCCAACTCTCCTCCTTGATCTGCCTCGTCTCTCCACTCTTTAGTCCCAGAAAGTGACAACAGAGTTTCTCCCTGGAGCCTGCTTCTAATCTGTACTTCACTCCATTATAATCATCACTCAGTTCCTTCCCTTCTTAGGTTTTGTTTTCAGCTAAGCATGACCCACACACCAGGTGCAGTCAGGTAGCATAATTGGCCTCCCATGCCCACATTAACCCTTTCAGAACCATGATGATGTTTATACCCCATCACAGGGGATAATACGTCCTAATACCTATACAAGATCTTCATCTCTCCCTCCCTCCCCAAAACCCCACTTCAAAATTATGTGACTTATGTAAATTATATTATTTTGAGAGAGAGAGAGAGAGAGAGAGAGAGAGAAAGCAAGCATATTTTGATTTATATGTAATTCACAATGTGGCTCCCTAGCTCTAATGTATGGACTCCATGGATCTTTATGAATTTACTACACCGCTCAGTCTATTAACTTTAGCAGTTGAGCACATACATACTTTTGCATCCAGAGTTCAATCTCCAGTGGTGACAAAACACCTAGGGGCATTGTATAGATCAGGGGTGGGCAAACCTTTTTGGCCTGAGGGCCACATTGGAGAATAGAAATTGTATGGCAGGCCATGAATGCTCACAAAATTGAGGTTGGGGTACAGGAGGGTGTGTGGGCTCTGGGGTTGGGGATGAGGAGTTTGGGGTGCAGAAGGGTGTTCTGGGCTGAGAGGCTCATAGGGTGGAAGCGGGATCAGGGCTGGGGCGCAGGTTCCAGCTGGGGGTGCAGGCTCTGGGGTGGGCCTGGGAGATGAGGTGTTTGGGGTGCAGGAGGGTGCTCCGGGCTGGGATAGAGGGGTTTGGAGAGCAGGAGGGGGAATCAGGGCTGGGGGTTGGGGCATGCAGAGAGGCTCAGGGAGTGCAGGCTCCGAGTGGCACCTACCTCAAGCAGCTTCCGGAAGCAGTGGCATGTTCCTTCTCCGGCTCCTATGCGGAGCGGAGGCATGGCCAGGCAGCTCTGCACGCTGCCCCATCCACAGGCACTTCCCCTGCAGCTCCCATTGGAGTACTTAGGAGCCAGAGCTGGGCCATGCCACGGCTTCCGGGAGCCACGTGGTGCGGCCCCCGAGCCTGCACCCTGGCTGCAGTGTCGGAGTGGGGCCAAGTCATGTGGTGCAGCTCACGGGCCGGTTTAAAATGGCTTGCAGGCCGGATCCAGCCCGTGGGCCATAGTTTGCCCACCCCGGTATAGATAGAAAAAAGTAAACTAGAAAAATGCCTATTTTAGGCTTGATATGCTTTTAATTGTATTCGCTGTCACTCAGAGAGCAATGGAAAGGCGAATGTGTAAGATATCTCTCCATGATCATATACCAAATGAGGAGATCATAAAGTGCATAGAGGTGATCAACATAGGACAGACAATGTACGACGCAAAGTGAAGATGTGCAGGTCATGTAGTCCTCAGGCAAGACAATTGGTGGACAACCTGCATCAGTGACTGGATCCCCAGAGACCACAAGCGACCATTGAGCAGACTGAAAACATGCTGGGCCGATCCCATGACAAAACTCTTTGGCCAGAAATGGAAAGAACGTGCTCACAACAAAATAGCATGGTTTGGCATCAACTTGTGTTCGTGGAGGGACAGACGAGAACAAACCGAACAAAGGTGATGCTTTTAATGCTTGGTCCCTGTCTTGCAATGAGCTATATGCAGCCGAATTGGTCACACAGAATTACAGAAATGTTGGGCTGGAAAGGACCTCAAGAAGTTGTTATCTAGTCTACCCCCTGTGCTGACTCAGGATTGTGTATACCTAGACCATCCCTGACAAGAGCTCACTGTGTTACTAAAAATGCAAATTATATAATAAAGACAAATCCATTATCCAAACCTTACCATAAAGCAAAGATAACCAGCAGAAAACTACAGATTTGTAATGCATTTCTCAGGAACAGAGTTAAATCCTTTCCAGCACAGGCCTGTTTAATATGTTTGTTTGTTAAGAGTAAACAGCTAAGCCTCATTCACCAGAATTTGATTTGAGAGGTTGTGGGGGATACAACATAAAGAACATTTTTTATCAATATCAAAATATCCCACTTACAAATTTTCTGAACAAAGCTCTTTGATTTTTCATTTTGTAGTTTTTTTAGTTGTAATACTTTTTTATTCTATTATATACTATATTGAGGTAATAGACTTCTGCAAGGCATTAGTACTGTATAATATTTTGATTAAAAAACTAGAAATGATACAAAATCAATATGACATACTTAAATGGTTTGAAAACCTGGCTAACTGTTAAATCTCTAGCAGATCCCATCGCGCAGGTATGCATCTACTAGGATCCCACAGTGATTGGGACTTAGCCCTTTGGGATTTAACATTTTTATCAATGACCTGGAAGAACACACAAAATAATTACTGATAAAATTTGCAGAAGACACAAAAGATTGGGGGAATGGCAAATAATGAAGAGGTCAGATCACTGATACAGAACTATCTGGATTGCTTGGTAAACTGAGCACAAGCAAATAATATATATTTCAATATAGCCAAATTTAAAGTCAGACTTATAGGAATAAAGAATGTAGGCCGTAATTACAGGATATGGTACTCTATCCTGAGAAGCTGTGACTGAAGAAGACGTGGGGTCATTGTTGATAATCAGCTGAACACGAACTCCCAGTGTGATGCTGTGGCCAGATGGCTTATTGCAATCCTTGGATGTATAAAACAGGGTGTAGAGGAGCGGACTCACCCCTGCGGCGCCTCCTGCTGGTCTCTTCTGGGAATTAGCTCATTGACCCAGGAGCGCCCTCTGCAGGCCGGGGATCCGCCTGTCCTCTGGCCCCCGTGTCCCTCCCTGGACCCCGGTGCCCTTTTGCCTGGGGTGCTGCCCCCTGGCAGTAACCCCTCAGTCTTAGGGTCTCACCTTCCCGGGGAACCCTCACCCACTATTCCCACCTCGCCTCAGTACAAGGCTACTGCCAGTCATCGTCTAGTCCCATGCCCTGGGGCAGACTGCCGTATCAGCCTACTCATCACTGGCAAGGTTGGGTTTGGACCTGCTGCCTTGGCCTACCCCTGGGCTGCCCTCTGCAACCCCCAGTACCCCTTGGCCTTCTGCTAGGCCGCAGCCTGGGGCTTTCCAGGCTCGAGCTCCCCAGCTCCTCAGCCTTTGCCCAGCCCTGCTCCACTTAGGTACTCTGTCTCTAGCTCCCTGCAGCCAGGCCCTTCTCTCTCTGAATGCAGAGTGAAAGTGTCTGCTTGAGCTCCTGGCTCAAGCCTTTATAGGACCAGCTGGGCCATGATTGGGGTGTGGCCCCAGCTGAGCCTTCTTCCTCCCAATCAGCCCAGGCATCTTGCCCTTCCACAGCCCTCCTCCAGGGCTGTTTTAAACCCCTCACGGCAGGAGCGGGTAACCACCCTGCTACACAGGGGAATATTGTACTCCCCGGCGCGTACTTCAGGAGGTGAGGGCCGCTTTGCCACCCGCTGCTCAGGCCTACCTCGACCGGGTCCTGCACGAGGGCACGCCCCGCCCACCCTCCACCCCTGGCCCTCCGGACCTTTTCATCGGGCCCCTGCCCCGTGGACCCAACCGCCCCCCCACCCTTCTCCGTGAGC
>NW_020664373.1:17744741-17791927 GCF_002925995.2 Terrapene triunguis
TGGGCCAGCCTCTATTCCACCCTGGTCCCGAGGCCCGCCGGGGATGTCAGTTGGCGGCTCCTTCATGGGGCCGTGAGCACGGGCGTGTACTTGGCGCGGTTTACCCCTGTTCCTGATACCTGTCCTTTCTGCGGTGTGAGGGAGACCCTGGCTCACGTTTACTTAGAGTGTGCCAGGTTGCAGCCCCTACACCGGCTCCTCACCGACATTGTTGCGTTTTTGGTTACACTTTTCCCCTCACCTTCTCATTTATGCACTCCCTATCCGTGGCCCCACAAAGTCGCGGGACCTCCTGGTCAACTTCCTCTTGGCCCTGGCTAAACAGGCCATCTATAAAACCAGGGAGAGGAGGTTGGCCGATGGAGGTTCCTGTGACTGTGGGGCCTGTTTCCGATCCTCTGTCCGTTCACGTATCCGGGCAGAGTTCCTCTGGGCGGCGACCACTGGCTCCCTTGACACCTTTGAGGAGCAGTGGGCGCTGTCCGGGGTTCTCTGCTCGGTGTCCCCGTCAGGTTCCCTTCTTTTGACCCTTTAATCGCACTCCTGTCCCTGTTTTTGCATTAGTTGTCCCCTGTAATCATTTGGGTTTTAGGTCCTGTGGGTCCTCCCCTTAGGCTGGGGGGAGGATCCTTTAGCAGTGGGGGGTGCTTCGCCCGCCCACTTCCCGGAACCCAATAAGTACACAGGGGAATATGAAGTAGAAGTAGGGAGGTCATATTACTTCTGTATTTGGCACTGGTAAGGCTGCTGCTGGAATACTGTGTCTAGTTCTGGTGTCCACAATTCAAGGAGGTTGAAAAATTGGGGAGGGTTCAGATAATAGCCATAAGGATTGGAAAACCTGCCTTTATAGTGACTTTGATCTCCTTCAGTCTACCTATTTATCTTAACAAAGAGAAGGTTAACTTGTAACTTGATCACAGTCCTTAAGTACCTACATGAGGAATAGAAATGTGATTATAGATAGCTCTTCAGTCTAATAGACAAAGGTATAATAAAATCCAATGGCTGGAAGTTAAAGCCAGACATATTTATCTAGAAATAAGGTGCAAATTTTTACTAGTGAGTGTTATTAAACACTGGCACAATTTACCAAGGGTGGTGGATTCTCCATCACTAGAAATATTAAAATCCAGAGTGGATTTTTTTTTTTAAAAGATGTGTTCTAGATCAAACAGGAATTAATTTAGGGCAGTCCTCTGGCTTGTGTTGTGCAGGAGCTTGGCCTCAATGATCACAATGGTCTCTTTTGGCCTTGTAATCTGTTAAAAAAAAAAAAAACAGCCAAAAGATAAATTTCCAAGTTGGAAGGTTATTGCCATCCCTCATCCTTAATACGTGTGAAAATGATGAATGAGTAAGGGGAAGTGGGACCTGCTAAAGCACTGCAATTTTTACAAAAGCATTTCTGGCAGCGAAGTGAAAACAATCTTTCCAAAATGTTATGTATATTTTAGAACATTTCCTATCAGATTACCAACACTGTAGTGTGATGCTATAGACTATGCTCGAATTAATTACTCCTACTTCAGAGTTAGTAATTATTTTTGATCAGATGGACCAGAACTAATACAATTGTGCTCTAGCAATAGTAAAGCATTCAAGAATTGCTATAATAGTGATGGTTTTAAAATCATATGACCCAAATTGTGCATACCCTATAAAAGTCATGGATGATTAGATGAGTCAAACCACCCCTAAGGATACTTCTGGAAATAAAGGCAAAATGTCCATCTCTTTCTTTAACATTAAATCAGCAAACCTCCTCATTATCCTTTTGGCATAAGTATTGTGAGTAAATTCCAGTTCCCTAAAGCAGACTGTAAGACAGGAGCTGCTTGAATACATTTCAGATTCTTAGCATTAATAGAAAGAAAAAAGTGTAATAAGTGAGAAAGTTTCCTTCCTCTCCATTTCCAGAAACTAATGTGGAGATATTAATATAGTAACTTTTTTGTAGATTTTAGTGTTCACTACTCTGTCCTTGTGCCCCTCACGACAAGAAGGCATAGATAATGCCCTGTTACATGGGTCATGTTATTAATAAGCTAATTAACTGAACTACGTTATACTTTCCCACATGGATTCATGGAATACATTTTTTACAGGGCTTTTCTAAACATTTGGGTATAGGAGTCAAGTCTTTACCCTGGCTTTTACCTGTTCATTGCTTTGTCTGTTATCTTCTATGTATTCCAGGTTGTGCTTGTTTCTTGCTCATGGTTTATAAAGCCCCTTTAATAACTGAAAAAACAAAAGAAAGTATATATATATATATACACACACACACACACACACACACACATACACACATACTGTTTTGTTTTTTTCATATATATATATAAAAAATTTGTGTGTGTGTGTGTGTGTACACACACAAATTACTACTGAGACAATAGGATGCCTTTTCAGAACCTACTTATTTTGTTTTAGAAAGTTTGAAACACTAGATCCAAGAAACAAACACTGTATGTAACTTAAAAAAAAAAAGATTGTTCTACCTACATGAAGCAGCACAGTCTGGGTTTTGATATATGCATATCAGCGTGTAGAACACCTGTAACAAAATCAGACTATTAACATCTCTATACTGCAGTGTCCTTTAGAATCCTTTAAAATGAACCAATTTAGCCACTCACGCAAACCTCTAAGCACAAGAATGTGTTATAGAAAGTCAGACCCGTATGTTATATAACTGTTTCTTCCTGTTCTACCTATAGAAAAGTAGAAATTCACTTCACAATTTTTGGTCCTGTTGATGTTCAATGCTCAAACAAAAAAGCAGCATTTTATGGATATAAATATTGTTCTCATGTCTATACATTTTAAACTCATTTAATTCCTTTCAGAGATTCTAGAAATTAAAATACAGCAAACATACAGGTAGATAAAACAAGCAGAAACATTCATAGATTCACGCTGGTATATTTTGTTTGACTTGAATTGAAATATTTCATTTAGATTTTGATTATTTAATGTTTATTTAATATGTCAAGCTAAAAATTGAAGGAAATTTCTAAACAACAAGTCATTTTGAACAGAAAAATAAATCACGTTTCATTTTAAAAATGTCCTGAGGCACAGGCCTGCCTTCTGAGTGGTCCTTCGTGGCCAGAGAGCACTCTCCGGCACCCTGCCTCTGTTTTCTCCCTTGCCATGGCCCTTTGAGAACTCACTCAGTTCAACAATAGGTCAAACAGTCCCCTCTTGGGGTTCAAAATTATTGAGTCCTCTGGTTCATACAGGCCAAGTGAAATTCAGTCTCTCTTGATTAATCCAAAACACCACAAAACTCCTCTCAGATTTTTCAGCCCAGTTGCCAGTATCTCCCAGGTTTCCCTGCCTGGAGAGCTTTCTTCAGCTTTCCTGCTGTTGACTCAGGGCCCTGCAGGAAGAGCCTTTGTACTCCTTGCAGTGCTTCTCACATTGCTCAGTCTCCTGGCCTTTGTAACCTTTATGGTGAAATGTTCCCAATTCATATTAAGTTGTTAAAGATATGGGTGCAATAAAAACCCAATTTAGCTTGTAGGTTCAAGCCTCCAGGTTGGTGACAGAAAATGTATTTAGTACAGGAACACTAGACAACACTTTGAATGATAAACCCACACTTTATTAAAAGGAAAAATGATTTATTAGGCAAACAGGCATGCAACTACCACCATTTACACAAGTACTACTATTATACTCACCCTCAAAGATGAAATTCTGTATTGATGGGTAATCAGTCTGATAACAGAGTAAAGTACAGCCTTATAATCCTGAAACCTAATGGTACCCTTTTGATTAGAGCTTAATTGGTGCTCACTTGCAATTTAGCAAGACTACTCCTTTTATACTGCATTATAATACTAATTAACATTAAACTGTCCTTTGCCATAATTATATTTCTACCAACTTCTTAGCTTTACATTATATTTAAATTAACATCTGCACCAATATCATTCCCATACTATCACTATAGATAGCATTTTAATAAAACATTCACAATTCTCAAAAAATGGTCATTAAAAACCTTACTTAAACAGTCATTATCAAAACATAATAGCAAGGACATGACCCAGGGTTATGTTACCATCTCTTACTTTCCCATTAAACTCTGTCTCCAACTTATCTTTGACTTTTCTCACACCTGCAACTTCAATTTCCCATACTTTCAATAGGACAATCCTCTCTTCCAACTTATTAGTGGTATGGGGAATACCAGCAGGTAAATAAACAGCATTTGAGCTCAATGCCACAAAAAACTCTGACATGCAGAGATAAGAAAAAAAAAAAAAGTAGGGTCACACTGCAAATCATTGCTTAAGTACCAAAAGCACTTTAGAAATACCTAAGAAATTGGTAGATATCAAATGTACCTGAAACAAATGTACTTATTATACAGTGCAGTATACTCTTCAGATAAAAAACCCACAATGGTCTGGAGATAGGAAAATAAATACTAGTATAGAGAAAATTCAAATACAAAAATCTAGCAATCAGCACAGTGAATAAGAATGTCTGGAAAAAGAACGAGGAGTACTTGTGGCACCTTAGGCCTGGTCTACACTAGGCTTTTATGTCGAATTTAGCGCCGTTATATCGAATTAACCCTGCACCCGTCCACACCAGGAAGCCATTTAGTTCGACATAGAGCTCTCTTTAAATCGATTTCTGTAATCCTCCCCAACGAGAGGAGTAGCGCTAAATTCGACATGGCCATGTCGAATTAGGCTAGGTGTGGATGGAAATCGATGCTAATAGCTCCGGGAGCTATCCCACAGTGCACCACTCTGTTGACGCTCTGGACAGCAGTCCGAGCTCGGATGCTCTGACCAGCCACACCCCGGGAAAATTTGAATTCCTTTTCCTGTCTGGGCAGTTTGAAGCGCAGTTTCTGTTTGGACACCGTGGCGAGCTCAGCAGCAGTGGCAGCAGTGGCAACGATGCAGAGCTCTCCAGCAGAGATGGCCGTGCAATCCAATAGAAAGAGGGCCCCAGCATGGACGGATCGGGAAGTCTTGGATCTCATCGCTGTGTGGGGAGATGAGTCCGTGCTTTCCGAGCTGTGCTCCAAAAGACGGAATGCAAAGACCTATGAGAAGATCTCTAAAGCCATGGCAGAGAGAGGCTACAGCCGGGATGCAACGCAGTGCCGCGTGAAAATCAAGGAGCTGAGACAAGGCTATCAGAAGACCAAAGAAGCAAACGGACGCTCTGGATCCCAGCCCCACACATCCCGTTTCTACGAGGCACTGCATTCCATCCTAGGTGCGGCCGCCACCACTACCCCACCCCTGACCGTGGACTCTGAGGATGGGATATTGTCCGCGGCCGGTTCCTCCGACATGTTAGCGGACGGGGAAGATGAAGAAGGAGATGAGGAAGACGAGGCAGTCGACAGCGCTGGCACCGCTGATTTCCCCGACAGCCAGGAGCTCTTCATCACCCTCACAGAGATCCCCTACCAACCGTCCCCCGCCGTTACCCCAGACACAGATTCAGGGGAAGGATCAAGCAGTAAGTGTTTTAAATATCTAAACATTTATTTACAACATAACTGGCATATTTAAAATATTAACAGTAGCTAAAGTGCTTTAAGACATGTAAACATTTATTTGCAACAAAACAGGAAGATTGAAAATATTAACAGTGGGTAAAGTGCTTCAAAACATGTAAACAGGAAAGTCAAACAAAAGGGGAATCAGTGCAAAGTGTATCATGATTAGTCTGTCTTTGGGCGCCTCAATATATAGTCCGAACCATTTTCAAAAAATTGCACAATGTCCGCTTCATGATTATAGTGCCCAAAACCCTGCAGTTATTTGTCCCTCCAAGGGCACCTAAGCCAAGAACTGGTCAATGTAACCGGGGATAGAGGCGACATCCTCCGGGGAGAACTCCTCATACACCTCCTGCAGGTGTTTTTCCAGCCTCATCAGCAGGTTCCTGGGCAGGGAGAGCTTATTAGGCCGCCCGTGGTAGGACACGTTTCCCTGCCACAACGCCAGCAGGTACTCCGGGATCATGGCCTTGCAGAGCAGTGCAGCAAATGGCCCCGGTTTCTGCAGGCTGTCACGAAGCATCCGCTCCTTCTGGCTCGCAGAGAACTTCAGGAGGGTGATGTCTGGCATGACTCCCTGCTGTGAATTAGGTAGGGGAAAGTTAGTATTGGGACTGCTTGCCCGTCCCTTTATAGAACTGCAACCGCCGGTTTACAGCCACGCGGTTTACAGCCGCGAGGGGGTGGGACAGGGGCAGAGTTCATGCTTGCAGGATTGCTGCCAGCAGAGACTCGCATTGCTTTCTATGTGAAAGGAGGCCAGTGCCACTCTTAAAGTTTTAAGCGGCCACAAGTCTACGGCTTACCATGTTTGCCAGCTAGACAAAGTCCGGTGTCCAGCCCTGCTCCTCAGCTCGCCACAGCAAGACCGCAGACACTGTAGGCGAGGGCCGAAAATTCGACCTAGTCCTCAGTGCGCGTGTGATAGGTGCTCTGCATGGTCTTGTTGACAGAGAAAGACTATGTTCTCTGTTCACAGATACATTGCTCTGTCTCAGGAATTCACGCCCAGAGGCTAGCGCACATTAGGAGGAGGAAGAAGAGGACACGGGAAGACATGTTTGCAGAACTAATGGGATGCTCCCGAGCACAGGCAGCCCAGCAGACACAGTGGAGGGAGAACTTGTCCCAAATGCACCGGGCAAACATGGAATGGGAGGAGAGGTGGCGACAGGAGGACAGGCAGGCTACTCAAACGCTGCTTGGACTAATGAGGGAGCAAACGGACACGCTCCGCCGCCTTGTGGATGTTCTGCAGGACCGGAGGCAGGAGGAGAGAGCCCCGCTGCAGTCTCTCTGTAACTGCCCTGCCCCGCCACCAAGTCCCATACCCCCCTCACCCAAAGTCCAAACACGGAGGGGTGGAAGGGGCCGTGAAAAATTTCACTCCACCCCTGCGGACTGCTCTAGCACTAGAAGGCTCTCATTCCCCAAAATTTGAAAAGTCCTTTCCTACCCGCCTCACACAAGACCCCGTCCAAGTTTCACCCCCCCGTTCCATGTGCGGTTGTTAATAAAGAATACGTTTCTGTTCATTTCTGTTTCCATCCTCTTCTTTTGGAGGGGAGTCTGTCTGAAGGGGAGGGAAGGGGCTTGGTCATTGGACAGGACAGTCACCTTTAGCAGGGGGCAGGTGCAGCAGCAGGGCACATATACAGTGCAGTGACTAGTTATCCTGGTCAGTCTGGGAGGTGGTTTTCATGTTTTGTGTGGTGGGGGCGGTGGTGTTGCTCTGTGACTTGGTGGCGGGGGAGGGCAGTTACAGATCTTATGCAGCGGTCCTTACCCTGCATCACAGAGCTGCGCAGCAGGGGATCTGTAACCCTCCTCCCCCTGCAAGACAGTCACATAGCCGCACATACACGCAGTCCCGGCCAGGAGGGCTGGCAGGCTCCGTTGAAACAACCAGTCCACCACCGCGGAGCCTGTCATTCCTGGAGTTTAGAAGCATCATTTGCATCACAACCCTAAACCCGCCCCCCGCCACAGTCTGCGTCCCAGGTTTAAAACATTCCCGCGAAAACAGTAATAAAGACAACGGTGTCCATTAACAAAACAGAACAGATTTTATTTTTTGGGAAGGGGGTGAAGGGGGTATGTAAGTGGAGAGGATAGTCGACGGCAACTGGGTAAAGAAACGGGAGCAAGTTCTGCCTCTGTGTCCACAAACTTAAAAGTCACTGGGTACCCTGCTCAGCCTTGAAACTGGCTTTCAAAGCCTCCCGGATGCACAGCGCGTCTCGCTGGGCTCTTCTAATCGCCCGGCTGTCTGGCTGGGCGTAATCAGCAGCCAGGCTATTTGCCTCAACCTCCCACCCCGCCATAAAGGTCTCCCCCTTGCTCTCACACAGATTGTGGAGCACACAGCAAGCTGCAATAACAATGGGGATATTGGTTTCGCTGAGATCACAGCGAGTGAGTAAGCTTCTCCATCTCCCCTTGAGACGGCCAAAAGCACACTCCACCACCATTCTGCACTTGCTCAGCCGGTAGTTGAAGAGTTCTTTTTCAGTGTCCAGGGTGCCAGTATAGGGCTTCATGAGCCAGGGCATTAGCGGGTAGGCTGGGTCCCCGAGGATCACTGTAGGCATCTCCACATCCCCAACAGTTATCTTGTGGTCCGGGAAGTAAATACCTTCCTGCAGCCATCTAAACAGACCAGAGTTCCTGAACACGCGAGCGTCATGAACCTTGCCCGGCCATCCGACGTAGATGTTTGTAAACCGTCCCCGATAGTCCACCAGTGCTTGCAGCACCATTGAAAAGTAGCCCTTTCTATTGATGTACTGGCTGGCCTGGTGGCCCGGTCCCAGGATAGGGATGTGAGTCCCATCTATAGCCCCACCGCAGTTTGGGAATCCCATCGCGGCGAAGCCATCTATGATGGCCTGCGCGTTTCCCAGGGTCACTACCTTTGACAGCAGTACCTTGACGATTGCCTTGGCTACTTGCATGACAACAACCCCCACGGTAGATTTGCCCACGCCAAAGTGGTTCGCAACTGACCGGTAGCTGTCCGGCGTTGCAAGCTTCCAGAGGGCTATGGCCACTCGCTTCTGGACAGTCAGGGCTGCTCGCATGCGGGTGTCCTTGCGCTTCAGGGCAGGGGACAGCAACTCACAAAGTTCCAGGAAAGTCCCCTTCCGCATGCGAAAGTTTCGCAGCCACTGGGATTCATCCCAGACCTGAAGCACTATGCGGTCCCACCAGTCCGTGCTTGTTTCCCGGGCCCAGAATCGCCGTTCAACAAAATCCACATGCCCCATTGCCACCGTGATGTCCTGGGCGCTGGGGCTCGTGGTTTCTGACAGCTCTGTGCTACTCTCCGACTTCAGGCCCTCACGGCGGTGCCGTAGCCTCCTCGCCTGATTTCTCTGCATCTGCCTGTGGGAAAGGTGTATGATAAGCTGCGAGGTGTTGAGAACGGCCACAACTGCAGCGATGGTCGCAGCGGGATCCATGATCGCAGTGCTGTGGCGTCCGCGCTGTCACTGATCAAAAAGTGCGCGAACTGATTTCCCGCCGGCGCTTTCAGGGAGGGAGGCAGGGCGGTAGTGACTGACGGATGACGACAGTTACCCAAAAGCACCCTCGCCACATTTTTTTACCCAGAAGGTATTGGGGGCTCGACCCAGAATTCCAATGGGCAGCGGGGACTGCCGGAACTGTGGGATAGCTGCCCACAGTGCACTGCTTCCAATGTCGACGCTTTCCCTGGTAGTGTGGACTGACAAAGTCGAATTACTGTCCTTAGTGTAGACACACACGTTCGACTTTCTAATATCGATTGCACATATTCGATTTAACTAAAATCGAACTACTCTCGTAGTGTAGACATACCCTTAGACTAAAGGTTGATGGATTTCCACTTCATATGGCTAAATTCAGTGCCTTGCATGGTGACAGGTTTCAGAGTGGTGGCCATGTTAGACTAACACGGCTACCACTCTGAAAAGTGTCTGAAAAGAGATTTGTTTAGCAGCTGTCTGATTTTGATTTTCCTGATGTTCTTACTTCCACTTTGTTTTTATATCTAAAAGCATGGTTTTGAACTACACCCAGTCAGTGGTATATCACTTATGAAAACAAGTTCAGAAGTGTTTCTACCAATGACTGTGAAAAAAATGTTTTGGCATTCTTTGATGAAGTCAATGGCTTTCCCAAAGTATGTGGCACATGTAACTCAAACATCAGAACTTAGACAGATAGTTTTATCAGAATAGAGGTTCAGTGGGTGAGAACTCAGTAAATTGAGGATCTGAAACATTTTCAATCCATCACATTACAAAATGCCCTCAGTATTCTGGGAGGAACACAAAGCAATGTTTATCTGACTATAACTTTGAAAGTGTTAAACTGGAAAACAAGTGGACAAAGTTTCTGTATTCCACACAATTGATCAACAATATGCTTTATTGGGCCCATTGTGAAGGCTAATGACATCAATGGAAATACTCCAATTTCAGAGTGCAAAAGAAATCTGCCTTCTCTACAAAAGTAAAAACATTTTAAAAAAAGTATTCAGAATGTTCATTTGGAGTTATCAATTACTACATGACCGTCTGTAAGTAGTGATATGTAAAAATGGGTATGAATATTGTAAGTGGCCTGGTTACTGTGGTAAAGTTGCTATATAACTGTGGAAGGCTTATTACAATTTCCAACATGAATGTATTGACCTAACTTAATAGTGGACTATGGGAAGACTAAACAAGAAAGCCACATAGTAGGTCTAGATAAGGACACCCCAACACTTACTTGAAAGACAATGGGATGAACTGCTGGCTTCAAGAATCCTGTTTCTAATATCTAGCAGGTTGCAAGACATTTTGTCAAAGCCGGAAGGCTACAAATCAAAACAATACTGAAGATTAAAAAGTCTTTTTCAGGGTGAGGAGGATGTGATGGTGGGGGTGGGGAATTAGTTGTCAGAAACTCTCTAGGGAGATAGGCAGACACAAAGACTTTGCAGAAAGTGTCTAAACAAGAGGGCTTTTTCAGATCTGAGGAACAGTAAGCCTTTTTTGGGGGGGAGCTAGATATGCATACAGTCTGTTTTATTGTTTTTAAAGTATGTTTTGTCTGAAATGCTTGTGATCTAAACAAACACATTGCTTTAAGGAGGCCGTTTGATCACCGCTTCCCGCAACCCCCATTGGCCTGGAGCGGTGAACTGCGGCCAGTGGGAGCCACGATCGGCCGAACCTGCGGATGCGGCAGGTAAATGAACCTGCCTGGCCCACCAGGGTCCTTACCCTGGTTCGCCGCGTGCCAAAGGTTGCTGATCCCTGCCCTAGAGGGATGGAACTGCAGGGTCTGGACATAAGTCAGATCTGCTGAGGTAAAACACTGCTGATAAACAAGGGACTGCTACTCAGGGCCCAGTCTGCAAGTGGGAGAATCATGTGATTCCACCCTAAGAGGCAAACAATGGTTGAGGCTTCAAACCTAGATGGGGTGCTCACGGTGAGATCAGGAAGAGTCAGGTGTGCAGTTTGCCCAGTAACTGTGGCAATCATTATAAGAAAGGGTAAACTTTCTCCTTTGTGTGACTGTTTTGTTTTTTTAAATGAGATTTTTGCCTCTTTTGCTAGGAGGGTAGTTTATTTTTCCATACAAACCGTTTGACATATTACACCTTAAAGAAGTATAAAACCATCTTGCAATATTTTGTCTATCATTGAACACAAGTAACACCTATTACACGTGATAGATATTATACATTTTGCAATTTCACTTTATATTGTATTGATTTGAACAATAATGAAAGGAAGGTTTAAGATGCATAAAATTGTATTAATGGTAAAAAGGGTGAAATTTCATCAGAAACTAAGATAGTCTTCTCAATTATCAGATTGCAATCTTGACATTTTCAATATTTTTTTAAAATGCTTTCACCATAAAAGGACATAATTTCATAGTTATAGAATTTGTATTTTTTTAAAGATGATCTTCAAAGGGTTTATTCCATCTTCCTCAGCCCCAGACTCTCCCCACATCTATGATTCACCAGTCTATAGCTCTCCTTTTGTTCTGTCTTCCTCATAATACATGGGTACAATAAATGAGGTGGGATACTTTAAGGCACTGTTTCCCAAACTTGGGATGCCGCTTGTGTAGGGAAAGCCCCTGGCGGGCAGGGCCGGTTTGTTTTCCTGCCCCATCCGCAGGTTCGGCCGATCGCGGCTCCTACTGGCCGCGGTTCGCTGCTCCAGGCCAATGGGGGCTGCTGGAAGCGGCGGCCAGTACGTCCTTCGGCCTGTGCCACTTCCAGCAGTTCCCATTGGCCTAGAGCGGTGAACCGCGGCCAGTGGGAGCCGCGATCGGCTGAACCTGCGGATGCAGCAGGTAAACAAACTGGCCCGGCCCGCCAGGGGCTTTCCCTACACAAGCGGCGTCCCAAGTTTGGGAAACACTGGGTTAGATAAATCTGTCAGGGATAATCTAGATCACGGGTTCCCAAACTTGGCTCGCGGCTTGTTTAGGGTAAGCCCCAGCTGGCCGCGAAATGCTTTGTTTACCTGAGCGTCCACAGGTATGGCTGCTCACAGCTCCCAATGGCCGTTGTTTGCCGTTCCCGGCCAATAGGAGCTGCGGGAAGCAACGCAGGCAGGGCCACTGCTTCCCACAGCTCCCATTGGGCAGGAACAGTGAACCATTGCCGCTAGGAGCAGCCATATCTGCGGACGCTCAGGTAAACAAAGCGTCTTGCGGCCCTCTGCGGCTTACCCTGAACAAGCCGTGAACCAAGTTTGGGAACTCCTTATCTAGATAATACTTGTCCTGCCACGAGTGCATGGGACCAGAGAAGATGACCTCTCAATGTCCCTTCCAGTCCTAAAGTTCTTTGATTCTATGCTCTACAGCCATAAGTCTTTTCATGGACCAGGACTCTGAAGTTGAAAGATCTGAGAGGAAGATAAACATATTTCTAAGCTTCCCCAGATGACAATGGTTCTATTAAAAAAAAAAAACAAAAAAAAAACACCACCACCACCAAACAACAACCACCACCACCCATGACTTAGCGCTTATAAAAAGTTTTCAAATATTGAAATTTCAGTGAAACTTCAACCAGATGTGTTTTATTAGTAAATTATTCACTAATCCTATCATTACAGTCTTATATACTCTAGAAAGTAGCGAAGACTCAAGGCCATATTCAGAGGATTATAATTGTTAGGATGTGATAATGTTTACTTTGCCCTTTTTCTTATTGCCACAGCATTAACAGTAATCTGGGCTGTTGGCAGAGAGGGTTGAAAATTTAGGTAACTTTTGGAAAAGAAAAAACAAACAAACAAACAAAAACCATTGTCCCTTTTGGAAATTCAGAATTGTGATGATATTTTCTGCAGAAATTTCATAAATGGGAAAGTTTTGACCAGCTGCATCTGGGGGTATTGTAGACTGAAACTAGATTTTGCTTTTTGCAATCCATGGCAGAAAGACATTTTGTTTATAAAATGTATTAAAACACAAATAAAAAAAGAAAGAAAAAAATAGAACAGTTAGGGATCCTCCGTATTCTCTTAACTTCCCTCCCACACTGTTTGTTTTGTACAGAATCATTAAAAGGAAATTCTCTCATATGGCATTATATGCCCTTATTGGGGAAAAAGGTAGTACCCTGTTTCCCCGAAAGTAAGACATCCCCCGAAAATAAGACCTACTTCCAGTTTTGCCTCTCGCTGTAATATAAGACATCCCCCCGAAAATAAGACCTCCCCGATAATAAGGCCACCCCGGAATATAAGGCCCCGAAGCTCCAGGAAAAATAAGACCTCCCCTGAAAATAAGACCTAGCGCATCTTTGGGAGCAAAAATTAATATAAGACACTGTCTTATTTTCGGGGAAACAGGGTATCAATGTAAGGTAGTAGTTTGGTTAATAAAGTCTGATCCTGTCTGATCTCCTCCCTAACCAAGAACAATCAAAAAGAAAAGAGAAAAGAACATCAAAAGATAGAGAAATGCATTTCTTGACTCTGAATTGCCGTTCAGATGCTAGAAAGATCACAGGCACAGCTGCTGACACAATTAGCCATTCATGGATATGCTTTTTCATACTTTTATAGTTTTTTGTGGCCAGAAGGGACCATAATGATGACCTAATGTGATCTCCTGTTTATTGGACTTATCCAGTAATTTACGTATCAAGTCCATAACTTCAGCTTGAGCAATAGCATATGTTTTAGAATGACAGATGCCCTCACAGTTAAAAAAAAATTGCCTTATCCCTAATGTGATTTGCCTAGCATCAGCTTACAACTATTGGATCTTGTTATACTTTTTGTGCTAGATTAAAGAGATGGCTCCATATGTACATACTTGCAGACTCTAAGCAAGCCATCTTAATCTTCTCTGGGTTAAACCAGATAGATTGAGCTTCTTATGTCTCTCACTATAATGCATGTTTTCCAGACCTCAGATCATTCTTTTTTGAATCCTTTCTGATTTTTCAATATCCTTTTTGAAATGTGGACAGAAGAGCTGGACACAGTATTCCAGCAATGATCTCACTAATTCCATATACATTGTTAATACCACTTCCCTCCTCCTACTGCACCCTCTTAGCTATAGCATCATTCTGGAAGCACATGTTCAATTAATTTTCTACTATAACCCCTAAGCCTTTTTCTTTGTCACTGCTTTCCAGGATACAGTCCCCCATCTTGAGTAGCAGATTATCCAATGGACTTATGGGGCCCTATAGCAATGTGAGGACTCACCGGCACAGTGCATCCTGCTGGTTGTCTTGGGAATTAGTTCTCCAGCGTACAGATCGCCTCCTCCTGGCCAGTGTCTTGCCTGCCGCTTGCCCCGTGTCCCTCCCGAGCCCCGGTGCCATTTACTTCAGGGTACCCCTGCAGTCTGCATCTCCCCTCCCAGGGGAACCCCCAACCCTCTCACCCACCTTGCCTCAGTGGCTACTGGCAGTCACCATCTAGCCCCCATTCACTGGGGCAAACTCCAGTCTGTCATGGCTATTCATTATCAGCAAGGAGGTTGGACCAGTCGCCTCAGCCTATCTCTAGGCTGCTGCCTCTGCAACCCCAGTACCTGTTTTGGCCTTTAGCAAGGCCCACAGCCTGGGGATTTGCCAGGCTGGAGCTCCCCAGCACCTCTAGCCTTTCCCTAGACCTGTTCTGTTCCCTGTACCCTAAGCTCCCAGGCAGCCAGGTCCTTCTCTCTCCACTGCTAGAGAGAGACTGATTTAGCCCCTGGCTCACAGCCCTTTTATAGGGCCAGCTGTGGCCTGATTGGGGCGTGGCTCCAGCTGTGGCCTAGCCTTTTCTCTCCAGAGCGGGGTAACTGCCCCGCTACAGGCCCATTCCCAGGGGCCCTGGGCCAATTGGGGGCACCAGAAAAATGGGCACCCCAGCAGAAATCTGTCATGGATGGCAGAAGCCTGGAGCCCTAGCAGAAGCCGCAGGGCAGGCAGGGGAAGGCCCAGCACCCAGACCCTGGCTGCAGCCCCGTGACTGGAGGAGCTCTCACTCCCTCTTGCAGCCTCAGGGCTGGAGGATCTCACTCCCTGCTGCGGCCCTGGGGCAGTGGCATGGGGACAGAGCTTCTCTGGTCTTGGGGCTGCAGTGGGGATGGAAAGTAGAAAGGAGCAAACAGGTTGCAGTGTCTGACTGTGGGTGGAACAGGACCAGGGACGTAGGAGAAGGGGCAGAATGGGGTGGTGCTATGGGCAGGGCTGTGGGTGGAAGGGGTGGAATTGGGGCGGGTCAGCAGGTGGAAGGGATGGGGAGGGGCCCCCCACTTGCTCTGGGCCAGGGCTCCAGGAAACTTTAATCCGCCTCTGCCAATCTTGTAAGTGTGACCTACATTCTTTGTTAATAGATGTATGACCTTGATTTTGGCTGTTTCATCTGCTTGATTTAGGAAAACATATGGCTAGGTTGCTCTCAGTTCCCTCCTGCCAGGCTATAACTGGCTGAACTTTCACCAAGAGCAGGCTGCTCAGTCATATTTTTCAGCTTGCCAAAGTGGTCTCATTAAAGGGTCATAAGGTTAAATTTGTCCTTCCCAGCTAATCTGGACTATGATAGATAGAAAGCAAAATGAGAGACTCATAGACTCATAGACTTTAAGGTCAGAAGGGACCATTATGGTCATCTAGTCTGACCTCCCGCATGATGCAGGCCACAAAAGCTGACCCACCCACTTCCCCTTAACTCAGCTGTTGAAGTCTCCAGATCGTGATTTAAAGACTTCAAGTCGCAGAGAATCCTTCAGCTTGCAACCCCTGCCCCATGCTGCGGAGGAAGGCGAAAAACCTCCAGGGCCTTTGCCAATCTACCCTGGAGGAAAATTCCTTCCGGACCCCAAATATGGCGGTCAGTAGAACCCCGAGCATACAGGCAAGATTCTCCAGCCCGACCCTCATTTTACCAGCGATGGCACGTTATTGCCTAATTGACTAAAATCACGTTATCCCATCAAACCATTCCCTCCATAAACTTATCTAGCCTAATCTTGAAACCAGAGAGATCTTTTGCCCCCACCCTTTCCCTCGGAAGGCTGTTCCAAAATTTCACCCCTCTGATGGTTAGAAACCTTCGTCTAATTTCAAGCCTAAACTTCCCCACGGCCAGTTTATATCCATTTGTTCTCGTGTCCACATTAGTACTGAGCTGAAATAATTCCTCTCCCTCCCTGGTATTTATCCCTCTGATATATTTAAATAAAGCAATCATATCTCCCCTCAGCCTTCTTTTGGTTAGGCTAAACAAACCGAGCTCCTTGAGTCTCCTTTCATATGAAAGACAGGAAAGGGGTACTAGCAATAGAGTGGCAGTGAAATCAACACCAGAGGAAGAGGATAGAGCAGAACCTCTACTTAGATTCACATCTCAGGACAGAGCTATGGAAATAATGATATTATCTGTTTCCCTCTTTTGGTCTGCTCTGGTCACAGCATACTTTGGGATCATGTAAATGTCCCAAGTAGCATGGTGGCACATCCCCAAATCTCTGCATTTAGTGCTGAAAATAGTGACAGCCATGATGCTACAGAAACTTTCTCTAATATATATATATATATATATAAGAAAAATTCTGGTCTGTTGAGAATTAGGAGCAACCCTAGTCAGCCATTTTGCCAGCCAGGGCAGAAAACATTTTTGGCACTGTGTACTCCTAGCAGCCAAGCAAAGAGGGCTAGCCACTCAGAGAGAGGGGAAAAAAATGCTGAGCTGCAGAGTGGTACTGTGTCCCCTGGAAGTTGGCAGCAGGGTGTCCACCCTGCTCACTCACTCCTAGAATCAGCGTTGCTGAGAATCATCAGTCGGCGATTCTTCTAGTTCAAGCCACTATTTTGAGGCAATGCCTTCTCTCCAGAGTATTCGTATCCATTACAATATTTTATATTGTCTGTCATCTTTCACTTACTTTGGACAATTTAAAATTCTTATCAAAGATAGAGCAGAACCCCAGAGCCTTTTGCTTCTGCAAAGAGGGAATCCTGACTGGGGAGGCATAGAAAATGGTGAAGGCAACTGGCTCTGTCCTTTAGCATATTCCCCTCCATGTCATGAATCCCCACTCCCCGCAACTCCTGAATGAGTTTTTGAAGTAGCTGGATTTGAGATTCCCTGGCAGTCAAGCTTCCACGGGATTTGTGCTATTCAAGGCTAAACGGAGTCAGGGGTGGGGCAAAGCAGCATTGTGGATATGTCCCCTGCCTCTGTAGGATACACTGATTTAGATGATAGAACCACTGTCTTCTTCTGGGGATTGGGTGGGAAGGGGAAAGAAGAGCAAGGGAGGGCGAGAATAAGTTACACCTACAAAGGGAGAATTTCAGAGAAACTTCACAAGTTGGAATTCACTAAGTTTCCCTTTCCCTACTTGAGAATAACATATATATAGAAGAGTGGGTCCATAGGCCTTTAAATAAATTTGTCACAATTTTAGAAGTGCTGAAGAAGACTAAGAGGGGTCTTCTATCTGCCACTTGTCACTGTGTTCTAGGCTAGAAATTGTTAAACAGGGAGTGGGAAGGTGTTATAGGGTTTACTTCCAGTGTTGTCAGGTAGCAAACCTGATTTTAAGAGGTGTACTTTTTATTGCCAGTTTTGAAACAATGGAATTCTCTGTAGTTAATGAAACTGTCTAATGTGGCTCAGTATAAATTTGCGGTACAATATCAAAGAAGACCTATCATTCATTGCCAAGTGCTATGGAAGGTATGATAAGTAATGGGCTAGTGTGCTCAAAAGCAAATTCAAGGATGAATTGATACTGTCTTCCTAATTAGTTTTGACTTCAAAATCTAACATTAAACTGTGGTTGTCTAGCGAGACTCCTGTTGCCTAATGTATGTAAAACCTCTTATTGGAAAAGAAACATGGAAGCCACATAGGTTTGTTCATAGGAACATCCTCTAGGAGTGACTTCGCGTTAAATGTGCTCATAGTTTTTTCCAGGAAATATACAAGATATGGAACTTGGCTAAGATTCTTTCTTCACCAAATACTAAATAATTACTCTTTTCAGTATGTAAAGAAAAATAACCATTCTTGTTTACTATGATAACTTTCTAAGTGTTAGTTCCCATTGTTTTAGAGAAGAATTCAGAATTATACACACACAATGAAACATTAGGTTTACAGTGTTTCTGCTGAAATATAAATTCCCATCCTGGCTGGGCTCAGACAATATTAAGAAGAAAGGTCAGTCTATATTAAAATAGTTGTGAAAAGGCTCTGAATTTCAAGTGTATTTGTATCCTGATCCCTAAGTAGAGAGATAGGGTTGAGTTTTTCCCTGATGTAAGTCCACTGAAGTCAAATATTAAGATATGTTTGTGGAAGATTATAATTTAAAGACACTTCCTTATAAGGGACAGTATTATGAATATAGGAATTTAGAGATGTGCCTGGAAGCTGGGGTTGAGAACACAGTGTACCTGTGTGACAGAAGATCTCTAGTTTGTTTTATTAAAAGTTTTATTCCTTTTTGATTCACTGGTTTGTTGTTTAATGAACCCCAAAATCATTATATCAGAGTTACCCCACTGATAAAATTAATCTATTTAACAATGTTACTTTAGAGAAAAATCCATCCCTAAGGAAGTCAACTAAATACCTGTGTTTTATTTATTTGAAATAGTCTAATTTGTTTCTCTGATTTAAAAAAAATCTGCATTATGCATAAAAAGAGCAATAAAGGAAAATAAGACCATATCTGACAAATCTTCGGAACTCTTACTATAACCTGAGGACTGTATGGCAGTGTAAAAAAAAGTAGAAGCGAAACTAACTACATGCAAGTTAAGATGAGTTTAAAATGAGGTCTGAAATGTTTTCTGTAAAGTTGTTCCTTTTGCAGATTCCCCTGAATTTTGGCTGTTATACAGCAACAGCAAACAATGTTTGCGGGCAGAAGGAAGCTACTTTTTCGATCATCTCCATTTGGGGGTGGGAAGCAAAAGTAGGGCAGCATTTTATTCTGGTGACTGTAATGAGACAAAAACTGACTGGAAGCTCTGTGCAAAGATTTTTTTTATGCAGCCAGTCAGGCAGTTAGTATCCTGTGTCATTTTAACTGGTTCCAGGAGTTGGGCAATTTATAGCTACACTTTCACAGATTACTTATGTCAGCAAATGGACTTGTGGTATATATTTATGGTATTTAGGGACTTTGCCAATAGTTTCCAATGAGAAAAAGAAGAAGTTTTTTTTAATTCAGAGGGGGAATAACATGCACCTGGTTCCAGCAAAAGAAAAAAAATGTATAAGAAGCTTAGAAGAAAGGGTTATTTGTTCTTCCCTAAGCTTCTGTGCATGTGGAGATGGGTGGCGGGGGGGGAGTCAAGTCCAGTGCAGCTCACCAAGGACCTGTCCATGCAAGCGTAAAAGGTGTAGTTTCAAAACATGTTTGCTAACACATTTTAAAACCCTAACACAGATAGAGCACACTACACATGTTAGCTGGTCAAGCTTTAACCCTAGGATTAAAGTACAGCTTATCCTGTCTACACCAGGCTTTTGAAAAAGTGTTAGATAACATGTTTTAAAACTGGGATTTGTAAACTTAAGAATTCCTAAGTAAATAAAGAGTTTAAAATAATATACCCTTTATGCTCATGTGCTGTCTCTGTGGCATATTCCCTCTCCCCAAGTCCCACAGAAATCACTGTGCAGGTGTACTGTGAGGTTCAGATTCTGTGAGCTGGAGGTGGAGGGGACAGCATGGGAATGGCTATTTTCCACAGCCTCACCTATCCACAACAGCACAGGATTCTCCCGTGTAAGATAATGCTAACCCAGACAGCTTCATCTTATTTGGTGATTAGCTCCATATACAGTAACTCCAACACACACATACAGAAGCAACAGAACAAGATAAAATACTCTATATTACAGCGGTTCTCAACCAGGGGTCCAGGGCCCCCATGGGGGCCACAAGTAGCTTTCAGGGGGCCAGCCAAAATAAACCAGAGCCAGCTGCGGCTCAGGGCAGAATGCCGAAGCCCAAGTCGCACGGAGCTGAAAACCAAAGCCTGAGCAGCTTAGCAATTGACCTGCTTGCTACCCCCTAATGCCAGCCCTGGGTTTTAATCTACTGGATATGCAGACAAACAGTTGTTGTGGCACAGGTGGGCCGTGGAGGTTTTTATAGCATGTTGGGGGGGGCGGGGGGGCTCAGAAAGAAAAAGGTTGAGAACCCCTTCTCTATAATACTGCCTTACTTATCAATTTATGCTGAATTACGAGTTCTATGTGCCCTTTGGCTTCCTAATGACAGTTCTAATGAATATTCACAATTTTAACTGTATACAGTATAAAGAAGAAAACAATGCAAACATTTCCCACACTCAGATAAAAATGATTCCTTTTTGTAGAGCAGAAAATGAATTGCAAGCAGCATGCATTTTTCTCCTCTTGTCTAAAGTGTAGCTGTTGCTTCAGTACTATGCAGCTGTTTTCTAATTTTTGTTCTTGTTTTATAATAGTATGCTCCTTTTTCTGACATTGGATCTGTTTGGCCCTGTTTAGGGATTCCTTAGTAAGCTTGCTATAGTGACCAACATGATACAACAACAGCATATAGAACCCAGAGAGGAATCTTCCATAGATCCAAAGGTGGGGAAGAATTATTATCTCCATTCTTCAGACAGAGTAACTGAGGTTTAGGGGGGCTGAGCAAATTGCCCCTGGATCACACGGTGCCAGGGTCAAGAACTGAAATTGGCTTTTCCTCACTCCCAGTCTCTTGTTCAACCCACTAGACAACACCTGCTAGTTGCACAGGCTAACTCAAGTTTATGGTTCCATCAGTTATAAATACTCTTTCTCTCTCTCATTCTCTCTCATTCTCTCTCACACACACTGCATGTGGCACAACTGGGAAATAGCAGCAAGCAAATATCTTCAAGAAGGCAACTTTAAAAACAGAAACAGAACTTTTTCAAACATCCAAAGGGGTAAATGCAGTAATTAAATGAAAAAGAAGGGGGGAAATATGTATTTCCTCATGCAAAGTGGTGAATGAAGGAAGGTAATAGCACATTCCAGCCTATAACATCCTTTCAATTAATACATTTCCTGATCTGCAAGAAGAAGACTGTGGAGTGAGAATTCCCAGAGATAGAATCATTTCAACAATTTGTATTTTGGATTCAGATATAGAAAGCTGTATCATCACTGGCTTCAGCAAGCTTTCATTTTCGTGCTAGGGTGATATAGGACAGGATATAGTTTGGCTGCCCTTTACAAAGGCAATTTCTTGCATTTTATGCAGGCCTAACACATAAGAGGTTGTTTTATTTACCAGGGAAAGCTGGCAACTTAAATGCAGCATCTGGTTTGTAGTAAGTCTCAGAATAGTGCTTTACCAATTATCTAGCTGGACTGACTGAGGCACAAAGAAGTCATCTGACATGCCCAAGGTCATTCAATAAGTGGCTCCACCTGGATTTCAACACACATTGTGATTCACGATTCTTTGTTGCAATTATTTGCTTTCATAGGGAAGGATGTTCAGTTGCTAGTCTATATTAATCATATCCATAAATGAAAGTCACCTGTTAGGATTATGCTGCTTTATGTCCTGTGAGTAAGAAAAAGTACATAATTTTTTTTTAGTAGCTTGACTGCTGTTTTTCTGACATTCATGATACATGATACAAAAAGCAAATATACCAGTTAGAGGGATTAGATGATAAAGATGGAAGCACTCATGGGGCACCTACCATATATTTTTCTTAATGGACAATAATTTGAAAGAGAAATAAAATAAATGTGACAAGGTTTAGCACGTTTCAACTGAAGCATTTTAGACAGGGATTGTATGTAACTGAATTTTGTCGTACAGTATCTACTGCAATCTGCCACATAATTCACTCTAAATAAAGCTGATTTAAATTGTATCACACAGTGAAAGCCATGTCAATAGGTTTTGTATGGTCTGCAGTGCTCAAGGGAATGACTGGAGTTAAGGGCATCAAGATATCTCACAATGAAGTGGGTGCCACAGAAGAAGTGAGCTGCCCCCTTATTGATCCATCTATATATACAGCTTTGGTAAAGCTTTATGCAGTCTACTCATGCTCTAGGTAATCTAAAAATGTCCCTTTACGTGTTCATAGTCTGCCAGAAAACAAGGGCATTGTGTTGAGCAAGTCCATGATAAAAATGCAAATGCCTTGGGATAGCACTTTATACAAATTACTAATATTGCTGCACTCATCTTGGCTGAAGCACAAGAGAACTATGCTGAACGAAGCATAGATTCAGAATGTTTCGTTTGAGATTCTAATGATTTTTAAACGATACTTTGAAATTCTGCTGTAGAGTCAAAGGTGATGCCTGCGATTGAAGACTAATGAGGATGCTAGCAATTCTGCTGCTAGGCTGCATGACTCTAGTAGTGAGAAATGGCAGAAGTGATCTGTAGTGTACTGCCACGACAAGGCACTGCAACTTCTTAAAATTAAACTATTAAACTTGGATGGGGGAACCTGCGATCTTTCAACCAGACTTGATCTGTGTAATGCTAGAAATGAGCATGCTAACAAAATACAGTGCTTCCATATACACTGTAGGAATGTGTTCCTCCCTAATCACAAGCCCAAGAAAACGGCAAACTGTTTCCTTGGCAATGAAGCGGGAGTAACCTTGTTTTAGCGCCTATGTTTGAAAAACTTATTGGCAACAATAATATCATCTTTGCAGCTGGCTGTTCACGCGCTCAAAAAATAAGTTTGTAATTTCATGCTCATGTTTACTGCCTGCCTTCTGAATGGGCAAAAATATAACCACTCAAATAAGTTGTAAACAAAATAAAAAAAAAAATAAAAACCCCAAAAAAAGTTTTTTCCTAAAAAGCTTTTTGCAAAAAGCTTATAAAGCTCTCTAGCTACCAACAAACCTAGTGTTCTGTTTCCTTTCCTGCGTCATCACCACAATACACCTCTATCTCGATATAACACGATCCAATATAACATGAATTAGGATATAACGTGGTAAAGCAGTGCTCCGAGGGTGGGGTGGGGCTGAGCACTCCGGTGGATCAAAGCAAGTTCGATATAACGTGGTTTCACCTACAACGCGGTAAGATTTTTTTGGATCCCGAGGACAGCCTTATATCAAGGTAGAGGTGTATGTCAGGTACATGATAATGAGCTGGATATTTCCCGTGGGGTGGGAAGAGACTATAGGATGGGAATGTCTTGGTGTTTAGCAGGAGTGACATCTGTATTTTTGTGGCTTTTGACATAACCACAAAGTCTTGTTCCATTTATTATTATCATTATTATTCTATTAGTAAACATTAAGGGCTAGGTTGTGCCATGTTTCTGTGTTCAGGCACAGGTTAGAAAAGAGAAGCTTTTGCCCACCCCTCATGCGCACATCTATATGCAACTAGGGACCAGGTACTATTATTGTCCTTCCATGTTAGGAAGATAAGAGGCTGCTTCCTCCTGCTGATCTGTGCAAACCACCTCAAAGGGGAAAAGAAAAAAGAGAATCAATGTGTGGCCCTGGATTGAGGCTCAGCAGAGCAAGATTCAATTATCATCTCTCCCACAACCTGCAATTAAAAAACCATGGCTGTCCCATGCCAGCTGACTCAGGCTTGCGGGGCTCGGGCTAAGGGGCTGTTTATTTGCAGTGTAGACTTCGAGGCTCAGGCTGGAGTCCAGGCTCTAAGACCCTGTGAGGTGGGAGTGACTTTGCGTTCAATATAGATTCTTACACCACACTTATCACCATAGCACCTGAGCACCTTTCAGTAGTGCATGAAGCAAACTGACTAAAATCAGTTATATGTTATTTGTGCTCTTATCCTCTCTGAAGGGGGAGAAGTGTGTTCAGTGGAGTGTCTTGTTTCTGGGTTTTTTGCGGGGGAGGGATTGATTATCATTGTTTTTTGATTGCTTGGGTATTTTTTAAATCCCTTAATCTCTCTCTGCCTCAGTTCCCCATTCTACAATGACAATAGTAATACTTCATTTCTCTCGCTTTATGTCTATTTAGACTGAGATGTCTGGGACATAGATAATCTTTTATTCTGTATCTGTACCCTTAGCACAGCGGGGCCCCAATCCTGTTTGGGACCTCTATACCCTGATGTAATAATGAACAAACAAACAATGAAGTTAATAAGGGCCCTGCCCTTCTGCATCAATTTTTGGGGCTGACTTGGTGGGCAAGGAAGGAGCATGCTGCACATCCAACTTCTCCTGTGGGGAAGGATTGTGCTTCTTCAGATACGACCCTTCCCCTACCTCTTATGGGGTGGTGGGGTAGGAAGATGATGACTCAGAGGAAAGCAATGATGAACCCACAATGATTGGAAGAACAGGAAGCAGTCAGGACAGAGCAACCAGGATGACTGGAACCTGGAGAGGGAGAAAAGCCAACTGGACCAAGCTAGGCTGCACTGGAAAAGGGAATAATTCACAGAAGAAGGAAAAAAGCATATAGACTGCGAGAAATGTGCTATTATGAGGAGAAACCATGCCAGGATGAACTAGATCCTGCCTATCCGGAGCACTTGGCACCTCACACATGATAGCAGAGCATTAGAAAATGGATCGATATAGTAGTTCAATGGATCAGTTAAAAAAGCCTCCCCACAGAAGCCATTAGATTCAACCTTGCCATATCTTATCACATAAGATCCCACTGAAATAATTTCTTAAGATCCACACACTGCACCTTTGCAGAATGAGTTCAAGGTAGGAGTCGTTACTCACTTTGTGCAGTAACTAAAGTTTTTTTAGATGTGTCCCCCTCTGGGGGCTTCAGTTCAGGTGCACCTGTGCCCCATGCACCTTTGATTAGAGATTTTTGGTAACAATGTCCATTTGGCCCATGCATGTGCTCAAGCCCTTGTGCTGAGGACATACAGAGCTGTGTGGCTGAACTTCACAGTTTGATTTTACCAGTAACAGGGATGTTTTATTGAGAACTGGCCTAAAGAGGATTGAAGTCATCATTGGTCACTGATAGCTGCCACTTTTTGTTCATATAGCCTGCCTCCAAGATAGAGTCCCTGCATATTGAGCCCTGAGGATCAGACTTGAGGTCAAGAGGGGACGTAGCCTGGCCATGGACTGGCAGCAGTCACACAGTTGTTTTTGATTAACCTATCTGCACCAGATCAGTACTAACTGTGTGATCCTTTTAGACGCCTGGAATAAAGCTGTACAATATAGCCATACACATTCAGCTCTACAGCTCCTTGCTATCTAACCACATTGTTGTGGACAAACTGCCCACAGTTCCTTCTCTACCACACAGTCCTTTGAGACAAAACTCCAAAGTAAAATAGGTGGGGAAGGAGGGTGGGTAGTTGAGTATCTATGGCAGGGGGAGACATCTCCAAGAACTCAGTTCTCCAAGAACTCAAAGTGAGTAACTTCCTCCTCCTTCTTCGAGTTATATCTCAATGGGTTCTCAACTTCAGGTGATGCCCAAGACGTATCTCTGGAAGGAGGAAGGAGCACCAGAGTGAGATCCAACAATGAAGACAGAAATGCATTTCCAACTTCAGCATCTGATCTGCCATAGCATAGCGCTTGAATAAAGTATGTATTGAGGTCCAGGTTGTGGCTCTACAAATTTTGACAAGTGGAATATCTTTCAGTAGTGCCACAGAAGTAGGCTGGGATCTTGTAGAATGGACTAGTACCCTAGAAAAAAGGTTGAATGTTGGCAGCTTCATAACAAGAGATTCTAGAGATTCACCTTGAAAGTAATTGAGTGGAGAGTGAGAATCCTTTGGCTCTGTCTGCAAATGAAACAAATAGTTTGGGAAGATTTCCTAAATTGTTTGATTCTGTCCAGTTAGAAGGTTAATGCTCTCCTGACATCCAGGGTATGGAGGGCAACTTCCTCCCTGGTCCGCTATGGTTTTGGAGGATGGGGGCGGGGAATGAAAGATGAATAACCTGGTTAACATTGAATTCAGAAGATATTTTAAGTAGAAACTTAGGATGTGGTTTCAGTGAAACATTTTCCCTGAAGAATGCTATAAAGGAGGATCTGCAATTAATGCCTTTCTCCAACTTTTTGGGCAGAAGTGATGGCCACTAAGAAAGCTGTTTTCAAAGAGAACAGGTAGCCAGCATTTTAAAGTAAGTTTCCATAAGACACTTGAGGACCAAGTTTAAATCCCATTCAGGGGTGGGCTCTCTACTCTGCAGAAAAAGATTAATCAACCCCTTGATGATTTTTGCCATCATGAGGTTGGCAAACACTGAAAATCATTCTACAGATAAATGAAAGGCTGAGATGCCCTCCAAGTTAACCTTATCAGAACTCATGGAAAGACCTGAATTTAAGAGATAATCAAGAACCACAGAAAGGGATGAATGAAAAGGTGAAAATTGCCGCTGGACACACTGGTGGTGAAACCTCCTTCATTTTTGAAGTTGTTTCATGTAGATACTTTCTAGCTGTTTAACAATACCTGTTGTACATCTGATGAACAGAAAGTCTCTGTCCCTGAGAATCATCAAGAAGCCAAGCTCTGATTTGAAGAATTCCCCATGAAAAGTCCAACTGGAGTCCTGAGACAGCAGATGGGGGATGGACAGAAGTCTCAATGCTGGACAAGAAGCAAGGAAAATCAGGTAAGGGTACCAGACTCATCTTGGCTAAGTTGCTACAAGAAAAATTACTTTGGCTTTTTCTTGTTTGATCCTGCTCAGCACTGATCAATGGTGTTGGAGGATGGACATAGAGAAGGCCCTTCATCCAAGGAATGAAGAAATCATTCCCTAAGGACTGAGGACCCATCCCGCCTCAGGACTAGAATTTATTTCATCTCCAGTTGGTGGCTGTGGCAAAGAGATCCACCTCTGAAAATCCCCAGGTCAGAAAAATATGATTGAGAATCTGAGAATCCATCTCCCACTCATCATCTTTGGAGAAGTGCCTGCTGAAATAGTCATGCATGGTGTTTTGTATGCCTGGAAGGTAGGACGTTTGATGAGTATGTGATTGGGTATACAACAGTTTCATAGCTTTATTCCTTTGGCACAAAGAAATGGGGTGGATTTCATTCTTCTCCCTCTCCCCACTCACTGATTAAAATAGAATATGCAAGCTATAAGATCTATTATGACTGCAGGATTTGCCACTGATTAATAAAGGAAGTGGGTATAGGAGTTCCTGATTGCCATCAGCCCCAGATGAGCTTGATGAATATATGTGCCAACCATTTGCCCTAAATGGTGTCTCTCTCTAGGTATGCCCCCCATCCTCTGAGGGATGCATCTAACATTATAATGACGGTAGGAGGAAGTTGGCTGAAAGGACATCCTGCACAGACTTGGACAGGTCCTTCCACCAGTTCAGTGAGTCCTTTATTCTGCAAGGGATAAACACCAGGTTGTCTAGAGCAGTGGTTTTCAAACTGCAGGTCTAGGTCGCAGAATGTAGGACACTGGGTCGTGGTGGCCATTAAAAGTCCCATTGGCAGTGCTGCTTGGCTAAGGCAGGCTAGTCCCTACCTGTTCCGACACCGTGCTGCACCACGGAAGCAGCCAGCAACAGGTCCGGCTCCTAGGCGGGGGGTCCACGCGGCTCCACGCACTGCCCCCACCCAGAGCACTGGCTCCACACTCCTATTGGCTGGGAACCAGCCAAGGTGAGCTGGGGGGATGGTTCCTGCGGGAGAGAGCTGCGCGGAGCCACTTGCGTGCCTCTGCCTAGAAGCCGGACCGGCTGCTGGCTGCTTCCGGACCCAGTGCAGTCCACGGTGCCAGGACAGGCAGGAAGCCTGCTTTAGCACCCCCACTGTGCCGCTGTCCAGGAGCTGCCCAAGGTAAGACTGCCCCTCTACCCCGTGCCCCAATCCCCTGCCCCAGCCCTGAGCCCCCCCAACCCAGAGCCCCTTCCTGCACCCCAAACCCGTCATTCCAGCCCCACCCCAGAGCCTTCACCCCAGCCCAGAGCCTTGACCCCTCCTGCATCCAACCCTCCTTCTCCATCCCTGAGCCCCCCCAACCCAGAGCCCCTCATTCCCAGCCCCACCCTGCAGCCCACACCCCAACCCTCTGCCCCAGCCCTGAGCCCCTCCCACACCCCAAACTCCTCAGTCCCAGCTCCGTTGGGTCATGGGCATCAACAATTGTCTTCAACTGGGTGGCCAGGAAATTTTTTTGAAAACCACTCGTCTAGAGTGTGTTTGCTCAGGATATAGACTGTTCTGAGTCTTCCCTAGAAGCAGTGAAGATGTAACCTGGCATGTTGCATTATGAAAGTACCAGCTCCCTGCAATAGATGACAATTTCTTGCTGATGTCTGTGGCCTTATCTGAACCTTGGAAATCAGGTTTATTAGATTCATAAACCTGTCCACAAGAAGGTAAACTCTGGCTGTCATCCAGAGAAGCCCCTATGAAGTCTGTTGTACTGGGGTCAAAGTGAAGATTTGGTTTGAGTTGAAGTCCTAACCTTTGGAACAGAGACGTTGCTGTTTGTACTGCAGAGAGAACTTTTTTGCCATCAGTCCTTGGGCAGCCAATTGTTGAGGTGGGGAAGATGATTATTCCCAGACGACATAGGTAATCAACTGCCACTGTCATTATCTTAGAGAATACCCGTGGGGAAGTGGAGAGTCAAGAGAGATGTACAAAAGGGAGGTCTTTGACAATATTCTGTATTTCCCTAGGAAACCAAGATAGCTAAAGCCAACAAAGACACCTGATGCATGATGAACATGGAAGAGATAAAGCAAGCCTCAGTGTCAGTTCCTTCTAGGGAGACTTACAGTGAGGTCCTTGTTAAGTGCTGACCTTCAGCCAAGATGGCCTTCAACTGCTCACAATGTTCAGCAATGAAGTGTTTAATAAAACTGTTGAATTTAGCATGATTTGCCATAAGATTGTGGTACTTCACAATTCTAAATTATAGGGTTGCTGAGGTATAACTCTTATGACCCAAAAAGATCAAGTCACTTTTTGGTCTTTATTACAAATTATAGCTTGTGTATGGTATTGTCTGTCATACTCAGCTTCCACAACTAAAAAATTTGGTGGAGGACGGGAAAACAAAGATTCTGAATTTCTTGCTGGGATATAATACCTTTCTTCAGCCTGTTTACATGTAGGTGGTGCTGTGGCAGGAGTCTTCCAGAGGGTCTTGGCAGATTCTAGCAGAGCCTCATGCACTGGCAAAGCTATTGGGCTGTTGTGTGTAATATGTCAAAAAGACATGTTTCAACTCTTGGGCCTTCTCTTGGAGCAAGTCACTGATGTGCTTCATCAGTTCCTGAAACTGCTTGAAGCCATCAACAAGGGAAGGTGGAGACATTACACCCTCATCTGGTGACAATGATGATATATTTCTTTGAGGTGTCACTTCCATATCTGCCCTGGCCTCTTGCTCCTTGAATGACTCCTCCTGAGGTTGAGACTGTTGAGGAGGACGTGATGGAGCAGGAGAACATATTTATCTATACTTCCCACAGGAGTAACTGGGAGTTTGAGAACAGCTGATGATTGGGATCCATGGGTCCCAAAATGGTCCCTGAGGGGTACCATAAAGTAGAGGAGGGGGCATCCTGTGCTGATCATAGGACGGGAATAACATTGTTTTTCCCATGGGAACTTCACTTTCAGGGTAGATGACAGGGGAGAGGTCCCTTTGGTGGTGGGCAGGAGAACCCTGAACAAAGATCTGAGAATCAGAGCAGTCATCCTCCACATAGTCCAAACGCAGAGTGAACAATGAAGGAGATGCTAATCTTCTGCTTGGTGCGGTAGGTACCAGAGAGCTGGTTTCTACCAGGATAAGGTAAGGTCTCAGGGATCCAGCAGATCTTGGTCCTGAGAAACATTTGATAGCCACTAACAAAAGTGATTCCAGCTGATCTGAAACAAACAAGGCTCCAGAGAGCCAAAATTCTTGCAGTTCTGGGTGTAGCTGTGCTAAATTTTGATTGCTATGGAGCCTGATCTGTGTCAGTACCAAGGATGCTGAATGCCTCAGTGGTACCTACCTAAAAGATGGCATTGGTACAAAGTTTTCTGCTTGTTTCTGTGGTCCATGCCCAGTAGATGACATTAGTACCAAAGATGTTGACAGCTTCTGGTGTACTGATGCAATGGTCTGGGACACCTGATTAGGTTGTACTACTCTCACTAAGGGGTCTCTAGACACAGACTTCCTTGAAGCAGAGAGTTTGGAATCTCTGCTGGAGTGATCATGTTTAGGTGGTACAAGGGACCATTTCAGTACCAGAAAATGCTTCGTACCATGATTTTTTGAAGAGCTTGAATTCAGAAATCAGAACACCTTAGAGCCTCAACAGTATTCCATCTTTAACCAGGGTTCTCTGAAACAGTTGATCTCTGAGGTGACCGAGATTTCTTTGAAGAAGGCTCTCTGGTGGGAGATCTGGAACTCCTCTTCTTGTTGATAACCTTGTTGATACCTTCCGTGCTGTTATCCCATGCAGATTTTGGTGAGTGAGGTATGGAGATTGATAGGACACTAAGTGCACTCGAAGGCCAGTTTACATGGGGTTTTTTCTGAGCCTGGATCAGAGGCTGTCCTCAGAGCTTGCTACATAATTAGGAGCATTAATTCAATTGCCTTGTTTTTCCTAGATGTGATTTTGAAAGCTGTGCAGATCTTACACTTGGTAGTTATGTGCATGTCTCCTAAACAGCGGAGGCATTCAGAGGATCTGTCACTAGCTGAGATGGACTCCTGACAGGAGAGGCAGTGCTTGAAGCCTAGTGATTATGACATATCCCAACCATGTCAACCCCTGGTGGTGTGAGGGGAGGAGGGAAGGGTTATTTAGTGGGGGGTGATGGGAGAAATGAATAAGGAACCATGAACTAAGTCAGTGTTTCCCAAACTTGGGGCGCCGCTTGTTTAGGGAAAGCCCCTGGTGGTCCAGGCCAGTTTGTTTACCCGCCGCATCCGCAGGTCCAGCCGATCGCGGCTCCCACTGGCCGCAGTTCGCTGCTCTGGGCCAATGGGAGCTGCGGGAAGTGGCGGCCAGTACGTCCTTTGGCCCGCACCGCTTCAAGCAGCTCCCATTGGCCTGGAGCGGCGAACCGTGGCCAGTGGGAGCCGCGATCGGCCGGACCTGCGGATGCGGCGGGTAAACAAACTGGCCCGGCCCACCAGGGACTTTCCCTAAACAAGCGGCGTCCCAAGTTTGGGAAACACTGAACTAAGTAAACAAACTAAACTAAACTACATTAGCACTGTGTAGCGGGGTGGACACCCGCTCCTGCCTGGAAGGGCTTGAAAGCAGCCCTGGAGAGGGCTGCAGCTCTAAAATCTGGGCTGATTGGGGAAGCAGCCGCAGTTGTGCCACACCCCAATCAGGCCCAGCTGGCCCCTATAAGAGGCTGTGAGCCAGAAGCCCAGTCAGTCTCTCTCTGCGTTCAGAAAGGGAAGGGCCTGGCTGCTGGGAGCTTAACTAAGTACGTGGAGTGGAGCAGGGCTGGGGAAAGGCCAAGGAAGCCAGGGAGCTCTAGCCTAGGAAAGCCCCAGGCTGCAGGCCTGGTAAGGTCTATTAGGCACTGGATTGCAGGGGGCAGCCCATGGGTAGGCAGAGGCCGCAGGTCTGAACCCCTTTGCCTGTGATGAGTGGCTGATACTGCAGTGTGCCCCAGTGAACGGGGGCTAGATGGAGACTGGGCAGTAGCCAAGACTGAGGCGAAATGGGGATAGTGGGTGGGGATTCCCCTGGGAGGGGGAGACCCAGAACTGTGGGGGTACTGCCAGGGGGCAGCACCCAGAGAAAGGAGCACTGGGGTCCTGGGAGGGACATGCGGCCAGTGGCAAGGCAGATCACCGGCCTGCAGAGGGCGCTCCAAGGCTGGAAACGAGCTAATTTCCGAGACGACCAGAAGGAGGCGCCGCAGAGGTGAGTCCCGCATCGTTTACACACTGGAACTGGAAGGCTAAGCTGCACGTTAAACTTGAAGGGGCACAGTAGATGCTCTATCTCAGGCCATTGGGCAGTTGATAAGGAACTGAGGGTGGTTTGCCCTTGCAGCTCTATATATCCATGATATAGGGAATGAAGATGTCTGGAGTACATGTATAGACTGAAAAGGCTACAGAAAAATCTTTGATCAAAGGCATAAGGAGAGCATGTGCACCTGAAGTGGAACCTGGAGTGCAGCAATCATGTGGATACCACTTGAAGAAGAACCTGTTTGGAGTATGGCCTGCAAGTAGCACCGTTTCATTTTATATTGAGGAAGATGCAGTTGAAGCATCTACACTGCTTTCTGCTGTGGTAGTATAGTGCGAAGAGAGAGGCAGTCCCTCTCATGTAGCCAGGTCCAAGACTAGTTAAGTCCTTATTGATCAGCAGAAACACTGTAATGGTGTGTATTGGGCTTTTAAAGTTTGAGGGAAACCTTTTGGGGACAGTACAAACCCTGTCCAGGATACATGACCACTGATTGGTTGGAAATGGCCCTGGGAAAGTTGTCTAGAGTTTTCTATAGAGCCCTTACTGCTCATTAGCTTTAGGGCTTGAAAAGCAGAAAGCACTGTAACTCACTTCTCCCAACAACAGGAACAAGTATAGCTCACAATAGTTGCCAGCCAATCACTTCCCTGTGATTCAGAAGAACAAAGTTGCTGGGAAATGTCGTACCTCCTGGATGCCATATTTGTAATCCTTGGTTCTAGCAAGGCCTGCTGGGAAACAGGAAACTGTGTCTGACCCTTCAAACAGAGCAAGACAGGCCTAAACATAGAGCTGGTTGACATTTTCCATAATTTTGTTTTTGATGGTGGGGAGAAGATTTTCATGAAAAAATTTGCTAAACATTTTCCTGATTTTCAACCAGCTCTCTGGGACAGAAGCAGATTGTGCTGAAGGCTCTCCCCTGAAGGTTGTGGGCATGTAAACCCGCCTTCTCAGTTTGATTTTTTTTCATTTGCTTTGCAAGGCTATTTTGCAGCAAAGACCTTTGATGGGATTCTGTGAATCTATGGAGATGAGTTTCTGTTTAGGGCAATTAAACATAATCCATGCAATTTACAACAACAACAAAATCCAAACCAAATTTCTATCAGGAATACTTCTTTTTTCCCTTGGAGCCAATACAAACTCAATTTCTTCTATCCCATGTCTTACATAGATCCTTCAGTAAGGACAGAATTATGCTGTATATGGAGAAACTTAATGTTCTGGAAATAAATTTCCCGGCAGTTATACCATTGTCTAAATGGTTTTTCTGCTATTCTGGGTAACAGGTAATTTTATAAATAAACGAAAACAAGACACAGGCTACCTTCTTTGTTCTCTTGATATGTCAGAAGATTTAACAACACACAATAACTCTATTTCTGCATAGAAATAATAATCCAAAACAAAACCTCAACTTTAACTTTGAGTCTCATATTCCTCCTTGTAGTGATGTTGAGTGGCTTCCCTCCGAACCGGAGAGCAAGGGACCACTGCACTCCCCATGGTGGGCAGAATCGAAACAACGCTGCCCCCAGTACTAGAAGTCCCAGGGTGGGACAGGACATATAAAAGTAGAGCAGCAGAGCTCAGTTGGGGCTGGACTGCTGGAAGGAGCAGATATCTCTTCCAGAGAGCAGAGATCTTTGCAGGATCCTGGACTAGTCCCTGAGTGGAGCCGCACCCTGTGGTTGAAGGAGACAGCTGAGTCTTCCCAAGGAGCTGCCAGGACCACCATCAGATGAGTGCCTCAAGGAGCTGTGGGGACTGCCAGTGGCTAAGTACCCCGAGGAGACAGAGGACCTTTGGACTACAGAAAACTATGCCCAGACTGTGGTAGGAAGTAGCCCAGGGGAACCAGACTTTTGTCCGTTTCTGCTGCCAGAGAGTGAGTCAGCATGTTTTGGGAAGTTCCCCACTGAACCAGTGGTGGACCCATCCACCACCGTTAGGGCCCTCGGCTGAGACCCTCTACCCCCCTCCCTGCCACTGACCCCCACCCCTGGAGTGGTGACCAAACCTCCTCTTTTTCACCAGAAGTCCTGGGCTGTGTTGTGGGCTCACCCCCCAGACAGAAGGCTGTGGATCCATAGACTGCTTGTGGCTCTGTCCAGAGGGCCAGAGCTCCCTTATAGACTGTTATTTATTTTCTCCCTCAGCCCAGAAGTCTCTGGGCTAAAGATTGTTTGTGGCTGTGCCCCACCCAGAGGGCCAGAGCTCCTCTCCCCTAAACTGTTTGTTGCTGTCTGCCCCAGACTAAAGAGGGTTTGCTGCTCGCCCCACCAGAGGGCCGGAGTTTCCCCAATAGAGTTACTTGCTGTATGCCTGTAGTGAGGCAGAGGGCCTCCCTCCACATTCAAGAGTGAGGGACCACTACACTTCTACAGTAAATCAACATGCTCAATATTTCAAGTCTGAATGTACATAACACATTTAGTAGGGTTATATTAAATACCCAAAGGGAAGGAAAATGGGCATGTGCGCAGCTGATGATTAATGATGATTAAGAATGAATAATAGATTCTGCATCTTTCTGGTATTCTCCCATCTCATCTGCTCCCCCTCTTGATCCCTAGAATAGATGACAAATGCTGTACACTGTAATTTAGATGTCTTGTGTTTGTAGAATTTTGGCCTGATTTTCCTAGATGTCGATGTAGAACACTTCTAACTCCCAGTGACTCCAAATGGATTTGCGGATGCTCAGCCACTGATTTTCAAAGTACAGTGTTATTTATTACTGAGCTGCCATCTCTCACCTGTTTCTATTTCCATCTTCTCATATAAATTTCTAAATATTTTTTTTCAAAACTCTCAGCTTAGTTAGACAAGAGACAAATGACAAAGTTGACTTGGCCTTCTGAAAAATCCATTGCAGTAAATGCAAGAAAATAAAGTGTCAGAAGAGGGGGAAAATACAAGTTATTAGGTTCCGACTAATAGAGATCTATTAAATTATTTGGAAAAAACAAGGAAAATGAACCTGAAATGTGTTTCTGTGCCCACCTGAATTTAACTTGGCAATGTGGTTTATAAAAGATTGGTAAGTACTTTTGTAGTGAATAAATACACCAGTTCATTTTTCTTAGCTAATAATTTAATTGAGAGAGCGAGAGATCTGCATGCAAAGCATATTTATCTTTCAGATTTGAAAAGGACTCCTGCAACTTGTGGAGGAGTCCTTTCAGAAATGAGTCTCACAATCCCCAGTTGCTGGAATGAGCCCTTGAGGCCATAGACTGCCAACACAAATTCAGCACTGCCCTTTGGCTGCTCTAAATTGCATCAGCTGAGCAGCCAACGTAGTTTGTAGGAGTGCAAAAATGGTTTTAAGCTATTCTTCCACTCCTTTCTGAGCTGTGCTAGGAGACCCTTCACTACAGCGGAGGATCTCACTGGCTTGATTCCACTGATTTTTCAAGGCATCTAAAAGTGAGATGTTGGAATGCTGAGTGCTGCAATGCCTAAGGCCTGGTCTACACTTATGTCGAATTTAGCAGCGTTAACTAGAATTAACCCTGCACCCGTCCACACAATGAAGCCATTTATTTCGACATAGAAGTCTCTTTAAATCGATTTCTATACTCCTCCCCGACGAGGGGAGTAGCGCTAAATTCGACATGGGTAGGTGTGGATGGAATTCGACGCTAATAGCTCCGGGAGCTATCCCACAGTGCACCAGTCTGTTGACGCTCTGGACAGCAGTCTGAGCTCGGATGCTCTGACCAGCCACACAGGAAAAGCCCCGGGAAAATTTGAATTCCTTTTCCTGTCTGGCCAGTTTGAATCTCATTTCCTGTTTGGACATCGTGGCAAGCTCAGCAGCACTGGCAATGATGCAGAGCTCTCCAGCAGAGGTGACTATGCAATCGCAGAATAGAAAGAGGGCCCCAGCATGGACTGATCGGGAAGTCTTGGATCTGATCGCTGTGTGGGGCGATGAGTCCGTGCTTTCGGAGCTGCGATTGAAAAAACGGAATGTGAAGATCTACGAGAAGATCTCAAAAGCCATGACGGAGAGAGGATACAGCCGGGATGCAACGCAGGGCCGCGTGAAAATCAAGGAGCTGAGACAAGGGTACCAGAAGACCAAAGAGTCAAACGGATGCTCTGGATCCCAGCCCCAGACATGCCGTTTCTACGAGGCACTGCATTGCATTCTAGGTGCAGCCGCCACCACTACCCCACCACTGTCTGTGGACTCTGACGATGGGGTATTGTCGACGGCCGCTTCCTCGGAGATGTTCGCGGACGGGGAAGATGAGGAAGGAGATGAGGAGGACTAGGCAGTCGACAGCGCTTTCAATGCTGATTTCCCCGACAGCCAGGATCTCTTCATCACCCTCACGGAGATCCCCTACCAACCCTCCCAAGGCGGTAACCCGGACCGTGAATCAGGGGAACGATCAGTAGGTAAGTGTTTTAAACATTCATTTTGAACTAAATAGGAATGGTATCTTAACAATGGGTTTTTCATGATTAGTTTGCCCTAGGTGCTTTAGTTTTTAGTCCTTGCCAGTGCAGCTACTGGAAAATTCTGTCAATATGTCCGGGGATAGAGCAGAAATCCTCCTGGGACATCTCCACGAAGCTCTCCTGGAGGTATTGTGAAAGCATTTGCATCAGGTTCCTGGGGAGAGCGGCCTTATTGCGTCCTCCATGGTAGGAAACTTTTCCGCGCCAGGCTACAGCAAGTACTCCGGGATCATTGCCTCGCAAAGCATGGTGGCATACGGCCCTGGTGCTTGCAGGCATTCACGCAGCATGCGGTCTTTCTCTGTCTCCGAAATCCTCATCATAGTGATATCACTCATGGTGACCTACTTTGAATTAGGGGAATGTTAGTATTGGGACTGATTGCCTGTTCCTTTACATAACTGTAACCAGCCGTTTACAGCCACGTGGTGGAGGCGTGACAGGGGCAGCATGCAGGGATCTTTCCCGGGGACAGCCGCGAGGGGGGAGGGACAGGGGCAGAGTTCATGCTGGTCAGATTGCCGGCAGTAGGAACTGGCCAACGCTAGGAGCATTGCTTGGAATGTGAAAGGAGGGCACTGCTATAAATTAAGCTTTAAGCAGCCAAAAGTCTACGGCTTACCATGTCCGCCTGCTAGCCGAATTCTGTTGTCTGGCCCCGCTTGTGTGATCTGTACAGCAAGACCCCAGGCACTCAATGGGAAGGCCGAAAATTCGACCTTGTACTGAGTGCGCATGTGATAGGTGCTGTGCATGGTCTTGTTCACAGAGAGACTATATTTATTGTTCGCAAAACTGTATCTTTGTGAGGAATTCACTCCCTTTTTCCCATCCCAGAGCTGCGAGTGTCTCCCGAGCTACCCCGGCATCCCCCTCCCAGAGGCTGGCACAGATCAGGCGACGAAAGAGAAGGACATGGGACGAGATGTTCTCAGAACTTATGGGCTGCTCCCGAGCCAGGGCGGCACAGCAGACCCAGTGGAGGGAGAACATGTCGCAATACCAGCGATCACACAGCGAACGGGAGGACAGGTGGCGGCAGGAAGACCAGCAGGTGACTCAAACGCTGCTTGGACTAATGAGGGAGCAATGGGACACGCTCCGGCGCCTTGTAGATGTTCTGCAGGACCAGAGGCAGGAGGACAGAACCCCGCTGCATTCTATCTCTAACCGCCCTCCCCCGCCACAAAGTCCTATCCCCCCCTCAGCCAAAGTACCAAGAAGGAGGGGTGGCAGGGGCCGTGAAAACAGTCACTCCACCCCTGCAGACTGCTCAAGTAACAGAAGGCTCTCATTCCCAAAGATTTGATAAGTCCTTTCCTTCACTCCAAAAGCACCTCACCCAAGCTCCCGTCCCAGTTTCATCCCCTACCTGTGTAGTTGTTAATAAAACATGTTTCTGTTAATTACTGTTTCCGTCATGTTCTTTTAGAGGAGAGTGTGTTTGAAGGGGGGGGGGGGGAGGGGGTTGGTAATTGGAAAGGACAGTCACCTTTACCAGGGTACAGACACAGGGGCAGGTTCAGCAGAAGGTCACACACACATTGCAGTCACTAGGCACCCTGGTCAGTCTGGGAGGTGGTTTTCATGTTCTTGGGGGGGGGGCTATGTGAGTTTGTGGCGGGGGGGGGGGGTGAGAGATTTTTTGCAGCGGGCCTTAGCCTGGATGACAGAGCCACGCAGCAGGGGATCTGTAACCGCCCTCCCCCGCCACAAAGTCACATAGCCCCCACACTCAGAGTCCTGAAAAGGAGGGGTGGCAGGCTCCGTTGAAACAACCAGTCCACCACTGCGGACCGCTCTAGGAGCAGGAGCCTGTCATTCCCCGAGTTTAGAAGCGTCCTTTCCATCACTACACCCACTCCCCACCACAGTCTGCGTCCCAGTTTCAACATTTTACCACGAAATCCTTAATAAAGAAAATGGTGTTAATGAACAAAGTTTCATTTATTTTATTTTTAAAGGTGTGTTGCAAGGGGGGGGGAAGGTGGTTGGTAACTGGAAAGGATAGTCAACATTAACTGGGTAAAGAAACGGGGGCAGGTTCAGCTTCTGTTTAAACAAACTTAATAGTCACAAGTTACCCTGCTCACTCTGGAACCTAGCTTTCAAAGCTTCCCGGATACACAGCGCGTCCCACTGGGCTCTTCTAATCGCCCGACTGTCTGGCTGGGCATAATCAGCAGCCAGGCGAATTACCTCAACCTCCCACCCCACCATAAATGTCTCCCCCTTGCTCTCACAGAGATTGTGGAGCACACAGCAAGCTGCAATAACAATGGGGATATTGGTTTCGCTGAGATCAGAGCGAGTCAGTAAGCTTCTCCATCTCCCCTTGAGACATCCAAAAGCACACTCCACCACCATTCTGCACTTGCTCAGCCGGTAGTTGAAGAGTTCTTTTTCACTGTCCAGGGCGCCTGTATAGGGCTTCATGAGCCAGGGCATTAGCGGGTAGGCTGGGTCCCCGAGGATGACTATAGGCATCTCCACATCCCCAACAGTTATTTTGTGGTCCGGGAAGTAAATACCTTCCTGCAGCCGTCTAAACAGACCAGAGTTCCTGAAAACGCGAGCATCATGAACCTTGCACGGCCATCCGACGTTGATGTTGGTAAAATGTCCCGTATGGTTCACCAGTGCTTGCAGCACCATTGAAAAGTAGCCCTTTCGGTTAATGTACTGGCTGGCCTGGTAGTCCGGTCCCAGGATAGGGATGTGAGTTCCATCTGTAGCCCCACCGCAGTTTGGGAATCCCATCGCAGCGAAGCCATCTATGATCACCTGCACGTTTCCCAGGGTCACTACCTTTGAGAGCAGTAGCTCAACGATTGTGTTGGCTACTTGCATCACAGCAACCCCCATGGTAGATTTGCCCACTCCAAATTGGTTCGCGACTTACCGGTAGCTGTCTGGCATTGCAAGTTTCCAGAGGGGTATGGCCACTCGCTTCTGGACAGTCAGGGCTGCTCGCATCCGGGTGTCCTTGCACTTCAGGGCAGGGGACAGCAACTCACAAAGTTCCAGGAAAGTCCCCTTCCGCATGCGAAAGTTTCGCAGCCACTGTGATTCATCCCAGACCTGCAGCACTATGCGGTCCCACCAGTCTGTGCTTGTTTCCCGGGCCCAGAATCGCCGTTCCACAGCATCAAAATGACCCATTGCCACCATGATGTTCACGGTGCGGGGTCCCGTGCTTTGTGAGAGGTCTGTGCCCCTCTCAGACTTAATGTCCTCACCGCCCTGCTGTAGCCTCCTCGCCCGATCTCAGCATCTGCCTCTGGAAAAGGTGGATGATAAGGTGCGAGGTGTTGACAACGGCCATAACTGCAGCGATGTTCGCAGCGGGCTCCATGCTCGCAGTGCTGTGGCGTCCCCGCTGTCAATCACCAGAAAAGTGCGCGAACTGATTGCCCGCCGGCGCTTTCACGGAGGGAGGGCAGGAGTAAGGGTTGAATGACGACAGTTACCCAAAACCACCCTCGACACATTTTTTGCCCCAGCAGGCATTGGGGGCTCGACCCAGAATTCCAGTGGGCAGCGGGGACTGCGGGAACTGTGGGATAGCTGCCCACAGTGCACCGCTTCCAATGTCGACGCTTGCCCCGTTGGTGTGGACTCACAAAGTCGAATTACTGTCCTTAGTGTGGATACACACGTTCGACTTTGTAATATCGGTTCCACAAATTTGCTTTAAGTAAAATCGAACTACTCTCGTAGTGTAGACATACCCTAAGTCCCTTTGTGGATCTAGGCCTGGGTTCCTTTGAAAGTTCTACCCCAAACATTCAGAGAATTAAACAATTTGAAGATTAAAAAAAAGTTGTTTAGCCCTGTCTACATTTTCTTATGAAAATAAAAATAGCCAGGGTCAGACAAAGAAAACAAATATCATATTTACAATGCATTTCTATTATTTATAACACTTTGTGGGGGCCCCCCCCATCACAATTAATATATGGAACAATTTCAAAAGTAAAAATAAATTGACATACCCTTTAAAAAGTTACTTAGAATTGTCCACAAGCCACTGTAATGTAGCTGTACTTCACTAAAATATGTTTTATGTATTTCCTTCATGCTTAGAGCTTAAATAAGACCCAGTTCACCAAGTAGAACACACATTTTCAAAGGATCACAGATCCTTGGCTTCTGTTACATAGTCTTTTTCATGGGCTTATATCAATTACTTCATTTTGTGTCTCCAAACTTTCAAAGGCATTCTCTCACTATGCCAACAGGCAACCAGAGCCGTTTGTTATAATGCATCCTGTACCCTGCTCAGCCCCATCAAGTCATCCTTTCCTATACTCACCAGAAGCCTGCCCACCCATCCCAGCTCCATCAATATATATGCTCTCTTATTCATCAATTCTCTTCTCTTCTGTCCAGGATCTCCAATCAACAGATTCTCTACTCACGTCCCTCAGACTCCCAGTCAGATCTCTGCTCCTAGTTCTTTCTTTTTCCCCAGATTATCCAGACTCCAAATCATCCTCTGCAAAAATACCCAACCACCCCATCTAACTGAGCCTCATACCAAGCACCTATCTACCAACAAATTGGTCCTCTTCCCTGTCTCTACTGTCTACCTCACCCAAATGGTCCTCAGCTGTCATTCCTCAGTAAACTCATCTGTTATTCTACACCGGTTTATGGGAAGGTTTTTTTTTTTCCCCGCTCTGCCCCACAAAGTATGGGGCAAGCAACTCCTTCTGTTCTCCCCATAAGTGGGTTGTATGGCTGTATGCAAAGGGGAACAATTCTATGCTATACAGTTCTGTTCTGGGAGGCAACAGGCAGCCAGTAGTAGCGTTACCACTGAGCAGCTACAGGACAGAGAGAGAACAGCTGTGCTGCAGCAGCATACTCCACAGACTAGCTGGCTCCAAAATGCATTGAGGGCAGGGAGTTGGGGAAGTGGGATCTCATACCACCTCTGTTCTAACAGGTCTAGTTTGCCTGTTACAAAGTTGCCTAGGACTGTAATCTTTTTCACATTTATACCTTATATTTACATTAAAGTCCATGAGACTGGGGAGATATATTAGACTGGTAACCAAGAAAATAGTCATTTTAATATACAGTCCTGCAAATCCATATTGATATACCTTGATATCAGTGGGCCTGTCTAGAATATTTAATATAACAATATTGCCATCCAGCAGGTTAATGAGTAAGGGCCATACACAGCCCTCAATCCAAGACAGAGCTCCCACAGGGCTCCCACACATTAAATACTGTTTGTAGTTCTGGCCGCCCCATCTCAAAAAATATATATACTCGAGTTGGGAAAAGTACATAGAAGGGTAATAAAAATGATTAGGGGTATGGAACAGCTTTCATAGGAGGAGCTATTATTTCACTACCAACAGTTGCTGGGGTAGGATGCTTTTCTCTGTATGTGTTCAGTAACACAGACTCTCTTCATAGTAGCAGCCATGTTTAGTCTGTATCCACAAAAAGAACAGGAGTACTTGTGCCACAAGTACTCCTGTTCTTTTTACAGACTCTCTTATTGCTTTATTTTTTTATTCTCTAAAACCTTTTTTCTTTGCCCTGTGCTTATTTTTTCCTCTTTCTATTTAAAGAAGAAATCTGTCCTTACTAAACCTAACCGAACAATCTTTCTTCTGTTTAATAAACTTTCTTTCCTTTTTCCCCCCTCTAAACCTAACCAAATCTATATATTGTTTTTAATCTTTAAGGCATCTCTTTCTATTCTTTCAACCTTTTTCTCTAAAGATGACCAAACACAAGCACACAACAATCCCCCTATTGAAACATACAAAATAATTACAAAAAATTCTTTTTCAAAATGGCCAACAGTGCCAAACCTCAACACCAAAGGAAATGGGAACGGAGGGTGGGACATAAGCCCAAAATGGGGCATGGAAACCTGTCAAAAAGTATATGGTGATGAATGCTATCGAGGTATATACTATTATCATCTATCCTGACCTCCTGCATAACATAATCCATACAACCTCATCCAGAGATTCTGCATGAAGCCCATAATTAATGAATTTCTTTTCTTCTTGTACTATCCAGAACATTTTAAAGGCATGAAGCAGTGATGGTTCCAGTTCAGGACAAAGTGGGAGGTGAGTAAGTTTCAAAGACTGTTAACAGCAAGGAATGGTTTCATGCCAAAAACGTGTGGCAGATAAAACTCTGAAGAAACATTTTTCAGACTCATATAAAAACTATCATAAACAGACTATCTCCATAACCCTCAAAGTCAAGTGCTAAGGCTGTGTACCTCCTTTTTGGGGAGATTATGTTGCTCTCAACGCTAGCCTCGAGCAATCCTTATATTCCTTTAATGTAACAACTAGGAATAAATCTTGCTCATGCAGATGTGTCCAAGGTAGGAGAAATTCTTAAACTTTAAACTGAGATTTACCTTGGACATTGTGAAGGATCATTATAAGAATTATTGAAAGGCTTCTTCAAAAGAAAGCTATTATTTTCTCTTTCCTCCTCTTTTACACATAGAAGTATATGCCCACTGGCTGTTTTTCCAAAGTGCGGAGATAACAACAAGTGTATAGTTGCTAAATTACCATATAGCAGATCCCTAAATTTAGATATAGGGAAGACAAATCAGTAATATTGGAGAGAGAGAGAGTTTTCTGTCTCATAACTTCATATTTTGTGAATGTATTATTTGGTTTTCATTTTATCAAGATCATTGTTCCAAGGAGAGGAACAACTAAAGAGGCTGGGTCAGAGGGAGAGGACAGGAAGCATAGAGAACTGTAGCAACATGAGAAACATGCCTGTGGAGATTATTTAAAGTGTCTCTAATTTGCACAGTATCTAGAGAATAAAGATAGAAGTAATCATTTTAGCACTTATTAAAATATTTTTGAAGAACTAGGGGAAAAAAAGCAGGGAAGGGTCTAAGGAAGGTGATGCAATGGAGAAAATTACAGGCTAAAAACCACTATATATATCTATATATCATACACCCCTTTTAATTCACAAAAGCTCCCTAACAACTATTCATCTTTAATTATTCCCATATCTTAAGTGAGTAGAAATATTATTAGAATGATTTATTCCCCAGAAAGAATATAAATGAATGAAACAAGTTATTCTATTAAAATACTTTCAGAATAGAATTTCTGGGACTTCTGCTCCATGACAGAAATGGGAGGTAGGAAGTTAGGTCCTTCTCCAGCATGGCTCCATGTGGGTGCCAGAGGTCTGCCTGCATGGAGCTCATTGCAGGATCATGGCTTCAGGACCCAATCCTGCAAAGACTTAGGCACCAAACCTGCAGCTGACCTGTGTGGATGCAAGGGTTCATCATCATGGAATCAACTGGAATCAAGGTCTTATTAGCTTTAACTTAAATGTGATTACTCATGTAAGCAATTGGTAAGTCTCTGCAGAACTTGGTCCTTTTTCATTATCAATTAAGGTTTTTTATTTTAAAAAAGCAAACACCCTTAGGTATTTCATAGAGAAATGGAACAATATGTAGAATATACTCATGTGAGATGAATTTTAGCTAAAGGGGTCAGCTTATATAGACCAGGTTCACTTTATAACCATCTGTTGAGATCACTGATTCATCCTAGTTAATTTTTAGTCATTACCTACTCCATGTGATGGACATTTAGTAGTATATGAGAAATGAGTTGGGTAGTCCCAATCCAGTTCCTGCAGGGACAGGTATCCATATCAAATACACACCATTTGAAGAGGCATTAACTAGCAGAGAAGCTGAGGGTTTGAGTAGACATAGGAAGTGAATGATTATTTCTTCCCTAGTGATGGCCTCTCCAGGGAGGGGTTGAGATATATTGGTGAGACAGAGGGGCTCAGAAATTCTCAGCTTCTGTAAACTATCAAAACTCCTTTCATTGTAGCTATGACAATTCACACCCGCTGAGGATTTGGATGTAGGGAAGCTTGAATTTCTCTTAATCACACTGTACCAATGTCATGGTATTAGAGAACTTCAATCTCCAATCTGTCAAATAGGCAGCACCCTTTGCAAGTTCTAAAACTCCACAGTATAATGAAAAAAAAACAACCAAACAAGCAATGTGTAATGAAAGGTACTATCTGGAGCTCAACTTAATATCTTACAGTATTCATGGGACTAATCAGCTGAATTAAAAAATGATACATTACAAAATGTTAAATTCATACAATATGTTATTGTGAATTCCCATTCTGAACTAAGGTTATTAGCTTATGTGCACACCTTTAGGGCTTGATATTTCACTGCCTTTCTCTTTTTGTAATTATTTACATGAGCGTAAAGCACTGCTGTTCAGATTGGGTAATATCATCCAGTTTGCACACAGGTAAATGACTAGACAAACAACCTCTTGAAGTATCAGACCCGAAGGTCTGCGCTACACCACTGAAGACAAGAGGGACTATACCAAGTGCATTACCCTAGTAGATAAGTGTTATCCAAACTGTACCTTTGAGACTCTCAGCAATCTGGGTTTCTGCTTTTTCACTTATTTCAGAGGGGAAGTTATCTTCACCAGACTTCCCTCTCTGCACTGGCACCAGTGCTCTTGCTGGCTCAATGGTGGTGGTGGTGAAATGTTGAGCTGAGCCAAACTAAGCCTCAAATCCAGTGTAGGAGTGGGAGTGGTGATCTGGCAGCAGATATACTCCTCATTCCATCCTGGGGCATGAGGGTGCTGCTTTGTTCTCATGGGAAGGTGCATAGCATGGCTCACAATTGAAAGTTTACCTTATAGCTGTCTGGGGTCCCCTCTTGCCTTCCAATCTGGTAGGTACATGTGTCATGGATTACATTTATTAATTTAGATTTAATGTGAAGACACTTACCCAAGACTCTGGGGGCCTGATTTAGAAAAAGGTTTAGGTAAGAATTTAGTGGGATTTTCAAAAACCCTATCAAACAAACTGTTTCTAGGTACGGTGGTTTACCAGAATCTGTATTTACACATTCTGTGGATTCCAAATAATATTTTTATACTATTAAATGGTTGCATGAACTGCAGCAGTATCTGATAGACTCTTGCTTAGTTCTGAACATAGTTTGGTTGTTTAGCAATTTTTTTCCATACTACCTCCACAAGTTAAATGACAAATTCAAGTGACGGACAAATTGAAACAAGAACAAACTGAAAATCTGAAATAGCAAAATCTACCTTTATTTCTTTTAAAATTCTGCTGCATCTCATTACTTATGTGACTATATTTAAAGCTTCCTTCCTGCAAATAAGTATTATCAAAAATATTTCTTAAAAATAATCAAGTTCTCTTGTCTGAATTTCCCTGCTAGGGCCCTGGTTCAGCCAATATTTTAGCACATTCTTAACTTTATGTATATGTTTATGTTAATCTCTGTTCAATAAAGTGTGTGTAAAAATTAAAGCATATGCTTAAACCCGGTTAACTTCAGTGGGATTTAAGCATATGCTTAAAAATAAGTATTATTCCCTGGTTCAAGTTAAGGGAAAACCTGTGGTATTTCAGGTACTACTATGGGCAAATAAACTATTGAAGGCTACATCCACAGATGTTCTAAACAAGTGCAGCTCCCTTAATGCCAGTGTATACCAGTTGAGGATGCAGCCCTGAATTCTCAATAGTGGAAGCTAGGGCACCAAGCCAAAAAAGCAATTAACACATTCATTTACTTCAATGGGAGTAGTCAAATGCTCAAAGTTAAGCACATGATTAAGTGTTTTGTTGCATCAGAGCCCATAATATGCTACATCTAGACAACCACTATGAAATATTTAATAGTGCTTTCACAAACAGTGGCATAAAATTCTAACCATTATGTAAACAGAGTTGTGGATCAAACATATGTGACATAAGAAACTATGATGGTGTTGGGAACTATGCATTTTATAGCTACTTGTTTGGGAAGGCTTTATTCATTACTCCTAGCTTGACCAAACTTACTGCAGTAAAAAAAAAATATATAGCAGCTCACACTGTGAATTATTTTCTATGTGATTGTGATATACAGTAGATATTGATTTTACATATATGCACATTAATAGCACCATTACATGATATGTCCATGTCTTTACAATCATACATTATTCCTAACTTTGCAATGGTTGCAACTAAAGCTGGTCAAACTATTTCCAACACAACAGTTTCCACTGGAAAAATCTGATTTGATGGAATTTAAGAATTCTGAGGGAGTGTGTCAATTGTGATGGAAATTTAGATGGAAAACAGGCAGGCAGATTGCATGCCTGGTTTCCTGTCAGCCACGAAGCCAGCTGGCTGCTAGAAGAGTACCTGTATCCTTGGGCTTTCAGGCTCTCTGGGTTTCCCACTAGTCAGTCCCCTGCTGCAGTCAACACTGGTGTGTACCATAATGGATATACTAAGATAACAATATGTCCACAGATTAACCCATAATTCAGTTTCCCTTTAAAAGAAGGGAACATAAACATCTGGCCTGCTGCAAGTTATATGAATGCAGGCAAATCCCATCTCATCTTACTAAAGAGGACAGTGCCATTATAAAATGAGATGTTATCCATCTTTTCCCTTTGTTTACTGGATAAACTGTTTGGGATGCCTGTCCCTTCCATCACAGAGCTCATATGGGACCCAGTTTAATGCCCACTGAAGTCAATGGGAGTTTTTACACTTGACTTCAATGCATATTAGATTATGCCCATAGTGTAATATTTATACCCTTCCCTAGCATTTTAATCAAGCTGCATCTTGCTTTAGATATCAGTATCAATAAACTTTTCCATTCACTGAATTAG
>NW_020664373.1:17792327-17962601 GCF_002925995.2 Terrapene triunguis
GCTTGTGCTCCTCAGTCCTCCAGCAGCACAGCCTCTCACTCTCAGCTCCTCGCACCTCTTGCTCCCAGCTCCTCACACTCACCACAAACTGAAGTGAGCTCCTTTTAAAACCCAGGTGCCCTGATTAGCCTGCCTTAATTGATTCTAGCAGCTTCTTCTTAATTGGCTCCAGGTGTCCTAATTAGCCTGCCTGCCTTAACTGGTTCTAGCAGGTTCCTGATTACTCTAGTGCAGCCCCTTCTCTGGTCACTCAGGGTACAGAAAACTACTCATCCAGTGACCAGTATATTTGCCCTCTACCAGACTCCTGTACCCCACTGGTCTGGCTCTGTCACACTGTAGAGTATTTAAGTAAGAGTAATAGTAATGTGACCTTTTGTTTGAATTAACATGTCAATCATTAGCCGCCTCCCCCCCAATTCAGAATGAAAAATACTAATCAAGAGTAATTTCCCCCTCCCTTACTAAGTGCCAGCTTTGCAAAGCAATGAACTATTACCTTGCCATAGCTAATGAATATTTTAAAAAATGTGTTAAAAACAATTTGTCTAAAGCCAATATGCCCATGAAAGCTGAAATCCTATTTTTTATCCTCTTGGTGGAAAGCAGCCATGGTACTTAATGTTGTCTTCTAGTACGTTTGACTTCATATACCTTGGGAAGGATACATGTTTGTACAATCCATGTGGACAGCACTCTAATGACAGCATAAGAGAACTACAAAGAAGACTATTGAAAGAAGGTTCAGGAAGGCATCACTTTAAAGATTACATGCTGGTAAATAGTAATTTTCTCCAGTCTTTCCTTTTATTTGTAGTGAAGATACAGTGAAAACTTGATGGCCCTGAATGGGTAAAAATGGCTGCCCAATGCCTTTATAGCATTCTAAAAGTATAGTGTGCTACTTACTACATAATGAACAGATTCATGTTCCCAATTTTTGTCTGCTATATCTAGTTTCTGCCTTTTAAGCAAGAAGGAAGAGTGAGTTTGACGTGAGTGTATTACATGTCAACAGCAATATGGACTGATGCTGAATTTATGAATGAAGAGTGCTGATTAAAATCCTGCCTGGCATTCAACAACAAAACCCAAAACCCCAAAAAACTGTACAGAATATTGCTTTCAATTAAGATTGCATTGGGGGCTTAGGAAATTCTATTAAAAACCCCACTACCATTTCCTAATTACTATGTTTGATAGTGATTTTGCTTTTTAGAAAAAAACAAAAAACAAAACATAAATCATATACTTGCAGAGGCTTTCCATTTTTTCCATTCCTCACCTTCAGCCATTATTCTGATTCCTACATATGTTTGCTAGATGTACTTTATTTTTTAAAGAGCATCTTCACTTACATTATTGTGAAGTGGTTATTCCTCTTTCCCTCACCAAAGGCTCATAGGTAAATTAAGTTGTCATGGGATAAGAGGGAAGATCCTTTCATGGATTGAGAACTGGTTAAAAGACAGGGAACAAAGGGTAGGAATAAATGGTAAATTTTCAGAATGGAGAGGGGTAACTAATGGTGTTCCCCAAGGGTCAGTCCTAGGACCAGTCCTATTCAACTTATTCATAGATGATCTGGAGAAAGGGGTAAACAGTGAGGTGGCAAAGTTTGCAGATGCTACTAAACTGCTCAAGATAGTTAAGACCAAAGCAGACTGTGAAGAACTTCAAAAAGATCTCACAAAACTAAGTGATTGGCAGGGCCGGCTCCAGGCACCAGCTGAGCAAGCTGGTGCTTGGGACGGCAGATTGTTGGAGGCGGCATTCTGCCTAATCCTAGGGCGGCACGGCCGCTTTTGTTGTTGTTGTTCTTGTTCCGCTCCGGCTGCCCTGTAGGGGGCGGCGGTGCGGAGAACCAGAGTGCCCTGCAGGGCACTCCTCTTCCTTCCCTCCCCGCCGACCGGAGCGGAGCCCTCGCGGCAGGCGGCAGGAGGTGGCGCAGCGGGAGGGGCCACGTGGCAGTGCCCCTGCTGTAGCCCTGGCCCCCCCCTTCTCTCTCTCTCCCACCTGTTCCCTTACCCTCCCCCCCCAAGCTGGTCCCCCTGCACCTGTGCTCCGGCCGTGCCACAGGTTTTTGTGGGGGGTTTTTTTTTTTTGCTTTGCGGTCCTGGCCCCCCCATTTTTTTTTTTGTTTTTTTTTTGCTTGGGGCGGCCAAAAAGCCAGAGCCGGCCCTGGTGATTGGGCAACAAAATGGCAAATGACATTTAATGTGGATAAATGTAAAGTAATGCACACTGGAAAAAATAACCCCAACTATACATACAATATGATGGGGGCTAATTTAGCTACAACTAATCAGGAAAGAGATCTTGGAGTCATCATGGATAGTTTGTCAGAGGGTGGAGATGTATGGCAGGAGAGAGATCACTTGATCATTACCTGTTAGGTTCACTCCCTCTGGGGCACCTGGCATTGGTCACTGTCAGTAGACAGGATACAGGGCTGGATGGACCTTTGGTCTGACCCAGTACGGCCATTCTTATGTTCTTATGTTCTTTGTGCACAAAAGAATTGTGAAGAGGTGTATGCTCAAAACAGCTCAGCTGTCAATTTGCTTTGTAGTCAAATGATCTTGCACAGATGCAAATCCATTTAAAGTCAACTTGGGTATGATTAAAGTCAATTCATGGGTACCATGAAACGAAGACCATGTCTACACTAGCAAGTTTACAGTGGCACAGCTATACTGATGCAGCAGTGGCGCTGTAAGATCGCTCATGTAGCCACTTTATGTTGACGGGGAGAGCTCTCCCATCGACATAATTAAACCACTTCCAATGAGCGGCAGTAGCTATGTTGATGGGAGAGTGTCTCCCAATGATATAGCACTGTCCACACCAGCGCTTCTCTCAGTGTAACTTATGTCGCTCAGAGGGGTGTTTTTTCCACACCCCTGAGCAACAAAAGTTATACCAACAAAAGTGCTAGTGTAGACATAGCCTAAAAGAAACATGTGGGTCCTGCCTTCCCTCTATAGGTTTTTTTTGCCATGCACATTTTGGCCCTAACTCAGCAAGATACTTAAGTGTACGTCTAGTTTTAAGAACATGCATAGTCCCGTTGAAGTCCATAGGGACAGTCACTAGCTTTGGTATGTAATTAAGTTCCTTGCTGAACTGGAGCCTCTGAATAGTTAAACGCAAAACTAAAATCAGAAGCACTACTGATGAATCCAGATTCTACCATTGGTTATACATATGCAACTCAGATGTCAGTGGGAACTCAGTGTGTGAATACAGAGAACATAATATGATTCATAGTGCAGGTATAAAATAAGTTTTAACTTTGAAACACTTCATTTTCTGCATGACTTGTTGCATAAAATATGTATGGTGCTGATTCAGAAAAGTATTCCTATTAAGAACAGCATCTGAGCGCATTCTGTTGTCCTACTGAAGTTATTTCCTGATCTAAGTCAGGGATAATACACAGTCATGCATCACATACTCATACATTTCTTTTGGCACACAATACAATTACAATATCTATGCAAGCTTGGGGTCTAGAGAAGCAGTGGGTTACAAATCCAGCTGTTACATTTAACATGAAAAAGTGTGAATCCTGCATTTGGTACTTGATATTACCTAATTAATTTTTGCATTTAGTGCTGGTACAGGATTCCACCATTTTGTAAATGGTAAGTGGTAGTGTTTATGTATTATTAAGTAACTGCCTGCAGTTTTCTTATCAGTCTCTGGATAGTATACAGAAGCTAAAAAGAGAAGACCAAAAGGAAGGAATATAAAAAACATTTCCACTTTCCACCCCCTCCCCCAATCCCTGTCCTTCCCTCAGCCCCGCCAAACACATTTTTCTTAATTCAGCTAGAGAATGAAAAAGGTGAAAGCTGACAATGATCTCACTTGCCCCTCTGAATTTACCAGAACAAATTGCCAGTGATTAGTGTTAATATTAAATGTGCCTGCTGATGTGTATGTTTTCAATATTCCAGATCTCATTGGTGTGCCTGGTATTTACTAATACTATTTTATATTTTATACATATTTTATATTGAGAAAGAAACCAGCGGTCCAGCATGGTTAGGGCCCCATTGAAAGCTGTACACACACACAGGAGAACGTACTCCCTGCTCAGAATTTGTAACTGAAGGTCCTGTCCCTGCTAATTGCAATTCACAGGAGGACTGCTGCTTCCACATGAAACACCATTGGTGCCAAATTACCAAATCATCTTGAGACTCGCACACTACACTGGGATCCTGGAAGATGATTTAAGTAAATCTCTTCAACATCCCACCTGCAATTCACACACATTTCCCCCCAACATTGTAAAGAGATAAAGCATATCATTCTGAACTGTTGACTTTCAATGCCCAGGCATATTGGGTGAAATTCACCACTTGATGCACATAGCCAGAGACTTCTGCACCCCTTTTGTCCTGAGAATTGTACAAAATTGGTTGCTACAAAATTGAATGTTTTAGTTTTTTTGAGGTATTACCAAAGTCTATCCTATGCTTCTGTATGGTGTGGGACATAACTATGTATTTCTGATGTCTTACTCCTGAGGGCATTCTGCGCCAAAAAATTAAAAATTCTGTGCACAATATTTTAAAATTCTGCAAAATTCTGCAAATTTTGTTTGTCAAATAAATGTGGAGACTCCTGCATGGCATTGGGGATCACAGGTCACTGGCTGCACAGAGGTGGGAGATCACTGTTCAGCTCCCCCCCACCACCTCCCAGGACACAGACTCAGTGGTGAGGCTGCACCCAACCCTGACACAACGCAAGGACCGGGCCAGCCCCAGAAACACCTCAGGGCCCTGCCCCTCTGTGCCAGGGACACCAGGTGTGGGTAGGCAGGCTCGGCAATGCACGATCCAAGTGTGGAGGGGCTTAGTGTCAGGGGATCCAGGTGTTGGTTGAGAGGGTTCTGTGTGGAGCAATGTGGGTGTGGGTGGCTCAGTGGGGGATCTGGGTGTGGGGGGGGGTTCAGATGCACAAGGTCTTGTTGAGGAGTTCTGGGTGCAATGGTAATGGGACTCTGCCGGGGGGCGGGAGGGGCAAGTGATAGAGCTCGGCAATGGGTCTGGGTGTGAGTGACTCAGTGGGAGGTTCCAGATGTTGGGGAGTGAGGCTCACTGGGGTGGGGATACAGGTGCTTGTGGCTTGTCGAGATGATCCAGGTGCAGGGGGAGTGGGGCTCATCAGGGGGGTTCTGGGTGCAGGGTAGTAAGGCTCAGCGGGAGGGTCTGCGTATGAAAGGGTCTGGATGCATAGGGGTTGGGTGGATGGGGGAGCAGCTCCCTGTACAGTGATCTCTCCCCCTGAAGCTGAGGAATGATGGGTGCAGGAAGCACGGGGGGTGAGGAGAGTTTGCAGAGCTTCCTACAGCCGGGGGAGAAATCTGGGGGTGGGTCTGACACAGCCCCAGATGCTGTGCAGGGGAAGAGGAAGTCCCATCCTCCCCAGCCCCTATGGGACTAGCAGCTGAGCTGAGAGTGATTTACCTCTCTGCTGGGTGTCCTGGGCATCCGAAACATATTGCTGGGGAGGGTCGTTTGACCGCTCTTGTGGCTTCCCTTTGCTTCCCCATCAGAAAGTCATTTTTCTATGGGGAAGCAACGAAATCTGTGGGGGACATAAATTCTGCATGTGGGCTGTGGTGCAGAATTCCCCAGGAGTGATGTCTGTGATTTAAAGCTCTAGATCGATTACACGTCCACCATGCATTACAGAAGACACGGACTGTGGGAGTATAAGCGCATTAAAGTAAGCAAAAATTAAAAGACCTAACATTCTGAATTTTCTACACACCTTCTTGAATAGGAAAAGAAAACTGATTATCTACCATAGGTGTTTTTAGTGCAACCTGTCTCGTGCATTTCTATTTAAAGAGCTATGGCGTGCCCAACATAAACCAAATCATATGACTTTTCCAGTTGCTTCCATTACTTTGCTTGGAATTACTAATTTAGACTGCAAGCATCTTGGAAGGCTGAACCAACTCCCCCTGGTGTCAGTAGGGGTCTTTCCATTGTGTTCAGTGAGGGTTGGATTGGAGCCCAGGGTCAGGAGGCAGAGACCTTGGGTGCAATCCTGGTCCCACCAAAGTCAATGTTCAAAAACCCCACTGACTTCAATGGGACCAGGATTTCTCCCTTGACTAAAATAATTTGTAAGTACCTCTATGGCATGTAGAAATAATTATGAACGGTAATTCATGCTGCAGATGTTGGGATTAAACAGTTTTTAAAGGAAACTCGCTGGAATACAGTGAAATATATAATTGTCACCTACTAATTTTGATCATCTTTCCTATTGGCTATTAATATCTTAACCCCAATAAAAGTACTGCTTTATTAATCACACTGTACTATTCATCCTCTTCTTCTGACAACCAGAAGAAGTACAGGTCCTTTGATTGCCATTGTTAACAGGTTTTATTGTGTAGATATAGATGTATATTACTCCTTCTTTGGAAAATCTGATCATCTGCTTAGAACTGAACTTGAACTTTTAGTTAAAGAACAAATAGCCAATAGATCTACTGAAGTGACCAGTGTTCCTGCTGTTTTATTATTAGTCAGGTAGCTCTTTATGGAAAATTCTTACTTGAAGTTTAGTTGTCCTGAGTATTTAGACATTCTAGGCTATAATATTTTGAATTCTGTTGCATTTTAGAAGCCATTTCTTCGTGCCCATTTTTGTTTTGTGACTGGCTGCCTCCAACCAGGTTTCAGCCAGCTTTGGTGGGAAACTTGTGAGGAATCCAGTAAGGGAAGGTTATATGAGCCTAACCTCAACTGGATCCCTTGTACTGCTACCAAATCCTGCTCTTGAAAAGATCCAGCTCATCATTAGCACCAGCTAGGTAGACAGTTGAAAAAGTGTTCAAAGTTGTTCCTACCCAAGTCCCACTAGGAATACAGATTCACAGATTTCATTGCTAAAATGCAGGTGCACACAAAGCAGAGTTTCATGTTTATAATTCACTTACTGTTTAGTGCTTATAAGAGAATTGGGACAAAAGGATTATTTGCACAGAGGTTGAACTGCTTTAAATCTCTTAGACAATATGAAAAATATATAGATATAAAACATAGGAGGCTGGATGTATTAGATTCCTCAGAAAGTAATAATACCTTTTTCAAACTGATTTTCATCTGTTCATGATGGCACACTTTTGTTGTGTGTTTGAGTTTGATAATGCAATTTTCCCATCTCCGATAGCTCATGAGTACTACACGAAGAGATGGGGAAAACAGAGACACAGAAGAGACTGAACAAAAACATTGATGAAGAGCTTGGACATTTTGTAAAATACCACTTGGAATGGGAAATATTTAGCTATAGGCACTATTCTGTGACTGAGACTCATTTCACAAAGTAGGACTGTACAGTGGATGTGCAACAAATGGCCCATTACTATGATAATTATGTATATATTGGTGTGCCGTCGACTTGTAGGATCTAATGTCATATAATCCCACCATTGCTGTCTCCTGTTGTCTCTACAGATGGCAATGCTTCTAGCATATTGAAGTTGACTACGTAATTGTACAGTATATCAAGGAGCAAAACAGATGAACTTATAGCCTGAAAGGAATGAACATGGAGGAGGAAGAAAGACTGCACAGGGGAGGAAGAGACATAGAAAGAAGCGGGTTTTGAGGAAACATAGAGAAGAAGTGTTTTAAACTCAGGCAAGGGTCACATACAATGGTCTCCTCTCCACACGAGAGACAGAGGACAGAGATAGAATATGATTTGTTTTGAAAGATCCACAATTAAAAAAAATCCAGAAGTCAAAGTAATGAATATAAATATCTCATTTACTGGGTTTCATACTGTTTTTTTTTTAGGATTCTATTTTAACCTGTTCATTTGTTTATATATATATATATACTGCACTCATCACTGGGAACTACGCATCTAACTCTAACTAGATAAAATGTATGACATGTGGGACCTCAATCTCTTAATCAAGCCTGCAGTTGTTTTTGCACTAAGGGCCACACTCTGCTTGCCTTGCTCAGTAGGGTAATCCTCTATAACTCAGTGAGGCTCCTGATTCTAGTCAGTATGGTGAACAAGCAGTTAGGCTAAATAAACTGTTTTGAAATAGTTATATCCCATCTGCACAATAAATAAATAGTGTCTGAGCCAATAAAATGAGCAATGGCTCTATCTGCAACAAACCAGTACATAAAGATTTGTACTGCAACATTCTGATAATTTATCTGAGGCTGTCAGAAGTGTGAGTAATGGAAACCTGAGTTCTAATTGTATTAATAAAGTATTGAATATTTGTAGTACACAATATTCATGAATATATCTATAAAAGTCATTCTTGAAAAGGTGAGCCTTAAGGCATTTTCTAGTTCCTTAAAGGGATTTCTATTTGCAAATACTGAAAAATAAACCAGTTTATTTGTTATTGAAATCATAAAAGAGCTAAGTACACCTCTACCCCGATATAACGCGACCCGATATAGCACAAATTCGGATATAACGTGGTTAAGCAGCGCTCCGGGGGGGCGGAGCTGCGCACTCCAGCGGATCAAAGCAAGTTCGATATAACGCGGTTTCACCTATAACGCGGTACGATTTTTTGGCTCCCGAGGACAGCATTATATCGGGGTAGAGGTGTATTATATTCTTACATGTTTGACCAAGTACATGGCTAAAAAGTTCGCAGGTGAGACCCAAAGAGGAGGAAATTTTCAGTGAGTTCTGTTCTGTATGGAGATATGAAACATTATTTTCCCTATTTCTAACTAATAACTGAACCACTTATTTGCTTGTCAAAGGTGAAAAACAAACCATATTAATCATAATGTTGAGAAAGTGCTGAACACTCCCTTTGTGAGATCCCTTTAAGATGTCAACCAGGGCACCCCAAAGCAGAGATCACTCTTAAAAATCTTAGTCTGTTAAGAAGCCCCTGAGTCTACTGAAAAGTAGTGAAACAATGTTTTTTAATTAATAACAAGCATCCAAAAATAAATCCCTTTATTTTACATATTTTGAAAATTGACACTGTATTGGCTTCTTTTACCAGACAGAAAAAGATAATCTTCCCAGAATTAGTAAAAGGTGCCAGATCTTTAATTGTGCCCATTTCCACAATTTAATCACAAATTTCATGGTAGTGGGTGTTTTCCTTAAAATCCCGGCGTGTAAAGGTATGTGAATCTCAGTGTTCAGTTAATAAATAATGTTACCTGCATGCATAGTCAAGACTAAAAAAAAAAAAGGGGACCCCCCCCCTCAAAAAATCCTTCAAATGTATTACTTTAAAATAATCTCATATTTTTAAGCCAGTCTTTTGGATCTTTTGGAGGCCTGGATCATGATTTTTGAATTCTTCAAGTTAGCAATACAGATTTCTGCTCCTGTTGCAGATACAGACAACTGTGGTTGACTTCAATGAGAGCTTTGTAAGAGCAAGTTGAGTAGAATTTGACTCTTTGCACATACCTTCTGATGACACTAAACAGAAAGTGATTTGAAGACTTTATTTCCAGAATCACATGATCTTTGGCTTGTTTGGGAGGTGATATTTATAGAAAAATATTTTCTTGTACATTCTCTCCTAAAAAATAACCTTTTGGATTACTTATTGCCATTTGAGTCTTTCAGAATACAAATGGAGTCCAGGTAACATTTATATTCAAGTTAGAAAAGAACTAAGTGTTCTGTGTTTTACAGACAGAATAGGTGTCTTGTACTTGTTGCTACCCATAAATATGGGTCTAGTTATTAGTTAAATATCTTAGGCATGGAACCCTCACCCTATGTCTGATATTTACTATGAGAGCGCACAGAGTGAAAGGAGAATTCACTGACTTTTACTATTTTGTTCACGCAAAGCAAATCAGAGAATCAGGGGCTATCTCTGTACACCTCCAGCCTAAAAAAGGGTTTCCAAATCAACCAAAATTTATACCTTAAATTCAGTTGATACTTATTTCTTCCTGGAATCATTAGAGAAGGGCCTGAATCAAAAACAAAAATGTAAACACTCTTGTATTTTTAACAAGTTCTGAATCCAACTACTGGTTCCTATGAAATATGCATCTACCTGGTCTTTTTTTTTTTTTTTTTTTTATAATAGGAGTCAAAACTTGTCCACATGCATAGCCAGACCATGTCTCACCCACAGCCACATAATCACAGGAATATCTGTCTGTCCTATCTTCAGTACAGAGAAACTTTATTTTTATGAATCACATCTCTCATCGTCACAACCATTTTCAAAGTGCAGGATCAGGTCCTGAATGCGGGTTATTTTTAATTTGCCCTCTAAAACTGCAGAGCCTAAATTCCTCTGGGGTTTTATGTCTGCAGAAGATGACAATGATGTCCAGGCCTAGTCATTACATGTATGGATAGATGGGAGTCCTTGAGGGCTTTTCTCCATTGCCTCTGGTAGTGAGCCTGCCAGCCCAGGTCCACCCGCTTGTACTAGAAGGGCTCGTGCTGGCACGCTAAAAATAGCCACATAGACATCGAAGCTCTGGTTCTGAAGCCTGTGGGGTGGGCTGGAGAGCCTGAGCTCCAGCCTGAATCACAATGTCAAAGCACCATCTTCACAGCTATTTGTAAAGCACACAGAGCTACTTGTAGGCTATCACAAGTCTGTGGGTCCAGGCTCAGACAGTCACTCCCAGATGTGGTGTAAACAAGCTCCAGATGACCTAGAGCTAAGTTGTTATGACTGTTCAACAGAAGAACATTTGGGGAAACAGACAGAAACGTAAATTCAATTAATTCAAGCGCTCACATTTTGTATGTTCTGTTACTTGAAACAATGAGCTAAATCCTATATTCATTTCTAAGATTTCACTCTGACCTCACTGAGTCAAAAGGTCATATCCTGAAAGATGCTGCACCCCAACTACTGCCATTGAAATTAATAGAAGCAACTAATCTTGGTCCCCATTGAAATCAATCGGAGTTTTGCCACTGATTTCAGTTGGGCAAGATATCACCCTTAGCCCATTGCCTAAGTGAGGAATGACTACAGACTTCAGGCTTTGTCCCAAAATTTTTAGTGATCCTATGATCTAAGACAAAAATTAACAGTGGCAAGAGTTTTTGTGGTAAAAGTTGTAGCCTCATTATGCACATTGTTGAACATAATTAATAATCCATTTGTTAATAAAACAATGATGCAATATAATTTATGATAAATCTTAATGTCACTTAGCAAGTATTTTCTTTTGCAGAAGCTGGCAAACAATAACCAAAAGAAAAGAAACATTAGCTGTCGTTATGAGGCTGCAAATGCCCTTTCCATTTCTGAGAAAAGAGATAATGTCTCTCCTGTGGACTTGCAATAGTTTTCTATTCAGTCATAAATTAAAAATGCTATTAAACCCATAACCTCAGAGAGTTAAGCTAATGAAATTTTAGACAATACTGTTTGGAGGGAGGGGGAGAACTCCTTATTTAAATATACACTCCTTTATTTGGTTACATTTTCCTTTCAGAACAGGTCACATCAGGTTCACAAGAATGGTTTCCAAAAGCAAAGGAAGAAAAGGCAAAGGAATACGTGCACTAATAAGAAAAAATGTGAAAATAAATGGTAGCATATGCAAATAGGAAGTGGATGTCAATAATTAAGCTATGCACTTTCACCTATTTATCTTCTGATTAATATTAAACTTATTGTCTACAATATAAGAGTCTACAAATCAAGCAACCTTTCCACTGGACATTAAAAAATATAACCAAATCAGCATGCAATGTATTCCAAAGAGGAATTGAAACCGTGTCTAACTAAAGATGAGCAGTCCTTGAATAGAGGTTTAGTGGGTTCAGGTAAAAAAGCCAGAGCCTCAAAGTAAATGGAAAATTCTGTAACTGTACATTAGTTTCAATGTAGGTTCAGACTAAAGTCTTTACTCATGTTTAAAGTAGAGACTTTTTTTCTAAGATAAAAACAAAGGAAAAAAGAGCTAAATTCAAACCCAGTAGCCCAGTGGTGGGGACACACATCTGGGGTATGGGAGACTCAGATTCAAATCCTTGCTTTGGAGCAGGGATTTGAAGCCAATTCTCCCTTCTCCCTCATGAACCACCATAACCACCAGGCTATAGAATCATTCTCTGTCTCCAGCTGTTCAACATCTCTAAAAATATATATACTTTTTGTTTCATCAGAAACAATTGGCCAAAATCAACATGAATTCACAAAATGTTTCAGTCTACCCATATCTGTATATTTTGGAAGAAAGGTAGGGCAAAATTACCCAGCACTACCTGTGAATTTTTCAGTACGTCAGTCCCTTTTCACAGTTTTGGTAGAGTTCTGTATGTAACATGAGTAAGGCTAAATTTTTGTCACGGATATTTTTAGTAAAAGTCACAGACAGGTCACGGGCAATAATGAAAAGGTTGAAAGACTTGGGCTAGTGGGACTCATGCTAGAGCTCCAAAAATAGCTGTGTAGACAGCACTTTGAAGTTATGGCTCAGGCTGGAGCTTGGGCTCTGAAGCCCAGGAAGAGTGGTGGGCTTGGACTCCCTGGGGATGGAGGGTCCAATCCTGACTAATGCTGGGACCCAGACTTCAAGTCCTATTGGTTTGCAGTGTAGACACAGCCCCACTGGACTCATGCACTAAGGGCTGGTCCACACTAACCCCCGACTTCGAACTAAGATACGCAACTTCAGCTACGTGAATAACGTAGCTGAAGTCGAAGTACCTTAGTTCGAACTTACCGCGGGTCCAGACGCAGCAGGCAGGCTCCCCCGTCGACTGCACGTACTCCTCTCGCAGAGCAGGAGTACCGGCGTCGACAGTGAGCACTTCCGGGACCGATCCCAGAAGATCGATTGCTTACCGCCGGACCCGGAGGTAAGTATAGACGTACCCGAGTCTGCCAAAAGTATTCCACAATTCCATGGGCTGGCTTTCTTTGTCCTCTGGACAATGATGTTTGGTGGACAGTAAAGTTTTCCCACACTGCACCATGAACAAAGGGCTAGAGCAGGGGTGGGCAAACGTTTTGGCCCGAGGGCCACATCGGGGTTGCAAAACGGTATGGAGGGCCGAGTAGGGAAGGCTGTGCCCCCCCAAACAGACTGATCCTGCCCCCTATCAGCCCCCTCCCACTTCCCGCCCCCTGACTGCACCCCTCAGAACCTCCGACCCATCCAACACCCCCTGCTCCTTGTCTCCTGACCGCCCTCTCCCAGGATACCCGCCCCTAACCGCCCCCTGGGACGCAACTCCCTATCCAACCCCCCCTCCCTGTCCCCTGACCGCCCTCTCCCGGGATACCCGCCCCTAACCGCCCCCCTGGAACCCTCCCCCATCCACCCCCCACAGCCCCTTTCGGAATGTGACCCTGCGAACATGGGTGGAGTACTCAGGAGGAGCAGGGGCAACCGCGCAGCTGGAGAGAAGTGGCGGTTTCCCCTTCAAAGCGCCGCTTCTCTCCAGCCAGCTGCACGGCCGCCCAGTGCTCCTCCTGAGTCCTCCGCCTGCTCCCGCCACCTGCAGTGCAGCCCCTTCCCCCTGCACGGGATGCACCGGTGCTGAGCTGCCCGAGTGCCCCGCCCTGGGTCCCCCTGTTGTTGTGGGGCCCATGCCAGGGCACCCTGTGTTCACTGTTAAATCTGCCCCTGAGTTGCACCGCCTAGCTGGAGCCAGCCATGCCACCGCGCTGCTGGCACAGTGAGCTGAGGCTGCGGTGGTGTGGGGACAGCAGGGGAGGGGCTGGGGCCAGCCGGGAGCTCAGCGGCTGGGCAGGACGGCCCCGCGGGCCGGATGTGGCCCACGGGCCGTAGTTTGCCCACCTCTGGGCTAGAGTAATCACATTTTGAGAGGGTACTAAGAAGTCTGGAATATAGGTGGTTGAACTTAGGCCCACATAATGCAGTGTAGGTGCTGGAGCCCCAGGTTAGAACACAGGATTTAACAATCCCTAAACTGGTGTTACAAATCAGTGTAGATTCTCAAGACCTAGGTTTACAAACCCAGGGTCTGCTTACTTGTTGTACTAACCCTAGGCTTACATTACATAAGCTAAACATGTAGTGTAGACATGCCCTAAGGGGTTAACAAGGAGACTAGCCTCACTTGAGACCAATTGCTGGATTTGTAACAGCTGGGAGGATTAAAAGGCTGGAGTTTAGAGGACAGGTGTGGCTACCAGAAGGATTCTTTTGTCATCAGGAAGTCAAGATATTGCCCAGCTAGTTTGACTTCCAGAATGGGAGAATTAGAGTTTGAGTGTGGGGAAAAAAAGACTACAGGTTAGGTAGGAAAGCAGCAAAAGACTGGGAGAAGCCAGTGCAGCTGCTTCATACAGAGTCCCTGGGCTGAAACTGCCTGGGCTCCCCTACCATCCCCAACAGAGGGGATAATTTAGCACAAAGGTGTTGGGGCTCTGGAACTGTTGACCCTTCACTATGCTCACTGGACTTCTGGCTCACCAGACTCATTATTGCCCTGGAAGGGGAGAGAGACTTAACAACCTGGCTGGAGTCATACCAGGAAATCACCAGAGACAAACGTAAATTATTACTAATGGGCTAGGGGAAAACTGAGCCAGACTTGATGCAACACCCCACATAGTTGTGAGAAGGTACCAGATGGTGAAGCATAAGGCAGCTGCACTGTGTCCCTCTGCTATGATTGCTTCTGGCTCCATAACCAGCTTTCAAGTTCCAAACCTATCCTGCCTTCTCTTTGCAATATGCTGCCTCTGGCCAGCTGTTTCTGCTCTCCCTGAAACCTGGTCCCTCATATAGTTTATCTTCCATCCAACTCCATAATCTTCACTTCCTTTTCCTATATTGTGGGGATTATGGTGTTATCTACTGGCTGGATGTTGAGCTGCGTAATACTGTACCTTCCAACTCAGCTGCAATGGCGGGAAGGTTCCCACAAATGAGCCAGCCCATACGTTGGAATGCACTTGATTCAGATAGTTTCATTGTGTGTATTCCTCACATCTACCAAACACACCTATCCATTGACCCCTGCACATACTTCCAAACACCTTCAGAATTTGATTTGCATAGGAAGAATTGCACATGTACTTTTGGGGGAAATGAAATCAAGCTGTCCGAACTTGGTGACTAATTTGTGTCCCTTCCGTTGTTAGAAAACTTCTTTTAATATTGTGTGTGTGGGAAATCCTGAGCATTTGAATAGAGCAGGGCAGGGCTGGGCAATATCCTGAGTGGATCAAAAGCAAAGTCTACTGTTTCATTTTGTCAACATTTCTCTCTAGATTACTTGAGCTGTTGGGAGCACCTTATTCAACAACTTGTGCTTAGTAGCCATGTCTGTTATGGCTGGTGAAAGCTAGTGGTGAAGAATTGTGCCAGTTGTTGGAGATTCTCAAAACCCCATTCAGTTTGGGATGTTTTCCTAAAGATATGTACAGCCAAGAAGCCATATTTTAAAGCTGAAAATCTGACCAATTTTCACTCTTCATCTGAAATCCTGGCCTCATTGAAATCAATGCTAAAACTCCCACCAATTTCAATGGAGCTGTGATTTCACCCCTAATTTTTCATTGCTGGGTATGATCCCTGAAAAGGTGATGATGAGACAACTGTGAGTTGCCTCAGATCTCTCTGAACTGTATCAATCTGGGCATCTTTAAATATTATGTTTCCAATGACATCAATGATTTTTAGTAGCAGGGATATATCAGTGGCAATCAGGGATCTGATTAACTGATTTCTCTAACTGGTCGTGTTAAGGGGAACACTCAGTGCCAGAACTGCCTAGTCTTTGGGCAGGGGTGTGGCAGATTGTCTTCCTCCTGGGCATTCCCATTTCTTACTATTGCTTCATACTGCAGTGGTCTGTATTTTCAGTGAATCCGCCCAACAGCCAGATCACTTTCAAGTCCATCCCTTTCAGGGTATACTAAAAGAGTGCAATAACAGGGAAGTCTTCGGGATTATGCAAGGGACTCAGTGTCTTTCCCCAGCTAGGTTCTCCACCAAGGTATAGACTCCCATCATTGTCTATCTCAGGAGTTGACAGGGGAGCCTAGGTCTACCCTCTCCACTGGGCACTAGTCCAGAGCCCAATGTTAGGCAGCCAAGCCATGTACCCTAGAGTGCTATACAGCTGCCTTCCTGGATCAATACCCACCAGTTCCTCTCTTCCCAGCAGGTAAAGTAATGAATTAAACAACAAGATAAAGTCTGCAAAAAGAACAGGAGTACTTGTGGCACCTTAGAGACTAACATATTTATTTCAGCATAAGCTTTCGTGGGCTGCAGCTCACTTCTTCAGATGCATAGAGTGGAACACACAGACAGAAGATATTTATACATACAGAGAACATGAAAAGGTGGAAGTATGCATACCAATTGTAAGAGGCCAATCAATTGAGATGAGCTATCAGTAGCAGGAGAAGAAAAAACTTTGAAGTGATAATCGAGATGACCCATAGAAGGTGTGAGGAGAACTTAACATGGAGGGAAAAAAATTCAATTAGTGTAATGACCCAACCATTCCCAGTCTCTGTTTAGGCCTAAGTTAATTGTGTCTAATTTGCATATTAATTCGAGTTCAGCAGTCTCTCTTTGGAGTCTGTTTTTGAAGTTTTTATAGCCTTCAGAGAGTCCTTTCTTTCTAGGCTTGGTCTAGTCACTGTAGCAAGAGCTTCTGTAATGCTCCTTCCCACTGAGGTGCTCTACTCCTCTTTTTACACTCCGCCTCCAGCCTGTACAGGCTTTGCGTGTGTAGTGTGTTTGGGCCCAGAGTTGCTCTTTAACCCTTCCTTTTCAGTGTGGGGTTTGTACATACCCACCACATCATGCTAAATGACAATGCTGCAAACATGGTAGTTTCAATAGCTGGGCTGTATCAAGTGCAATTATGTGGCAACCAATTGAATAGGTTCAACAGCTGCGTCTGACTGACAGGAATGCTCCAATCCCAGCAATATCAAATCTCACTCAATAATTGTTAGGGTTCACTTTATCCTTATTATCTTTGATCACAAAAGCATGGACTCACTATGTACTAGATTAAATATAGAAGATAGTAACAATAGCCTGCTTAGTCTGTTTGTCTAGGAGGATAACCAGTAGATCACCTAATTAGATTTATTTAAAAATGAAGGGATTAGGAATAAAGTCAGAATTTCAGTTCCCTTAGAGAAGTTGGTGAGTGGCTATATTAGTATCTGATGCTACCAGGAGACAGACCCAATTACAGGTAGACAATTTCCCTTTCTCTAAAAGTAAATCCAGTCCTTACAAAATAAAATTAAAAAGGGACCCATATTAATTAAACTATTCAGTTTCAATATTCAACAGATAGTAATAGAAATTATGGTGAGAGTAAAGTACACTTCTGTCTCCTCTTCACTGATTTCAGCTTCTGGCATTTCTGGAGTTAGCTGTGTTCATAGCAACATTCTGACAAACCAACTCCAAGCCCAAAACATTCTGATAAAAAGGGTTATGGATTCAGAAGGCAGAAAGACCCCATAACTTAAAAAGGCAACATACACTTCTGATTCCAAACCCTGGAGCAAAGTGAAGAGACTCTGTACAAAAGAAAATGCTGGCCAACTTTATAAACCAGCTGGCTTTTAAGACACCATGTCCGTTGGCACAAAACCCTTCAGAATCTGATTTGCCAAATTATCTGATCTTTAAAGCTAGCAGGTATTCTCATCCAGTAGCACTATAGGGACATTAGTGGGTAAACTCGGGTTGGGCTGTACATCAGATCTCTAGATATAGACCAATATCCTCAAACTTGCATATCTAAATGTATACTGAGCCATTGAAATATAGTGAGCTGATTTTTAGAAATGCTGAAAATTCACAGCTTCCATTAATTTAAATTGGACTGCTTGCAAAATAAATCTGATTAACAACTTATCCTTTATCCTTTGCAGTATTCTTCATGCACTATAACATAATGCTTTTCAAGAAAGGCAAAATTCTTCTCTTGGTCACAATACTGAGAACCCAGTGTCACTCTGGATTTATGATGATGAAACCAAGAGTAGAATTCGGCCCACAATGCTTTAGAACCAATATAGCGATTCTCATGCAGGTAATATTGTAGGCATTTTGGGGTACATGATTTGGGTGTTTTTATTGTCTGCTGGCTGAGGTAAATTGTCATCTAAATTTGATTATTTAAGGCTGCTCACTAACATACTTGGCATATTTGTATATCAGTATTAATGCTGCTGTAAGTGTAATTATTGTCAGGGATCTCAGAGCTTTTGGATTAGCATTTTTAATGTCAAATCTAAATATATGTAAGAAAAATGATGAGAAATGGAATAAAATGAAGAAGACGCATGTAAATAGTTTTGCAACCTAACAACAATAAAGGGATAATGGAAGAATACAATACTGGAAAGAAAAGAGCAAATTTTCAGCTTAATTGATTCATAATTTTAAGGCCAGAAGGGACTATTAAATCCTTTTATCGTGACCTCCTGCATAATACAGACCATATAATTTCACCCATTAACTCCTGCATTGGCCCAATAACTGATGTTTTACTAAAACTTATCTTCCCTGAATAGCAACCAGTCTTCATTTGAAGAATGAAGAATCCACCATTTCTTTTGCTAGTTGTTTCAGTGATTACTATACCCTTACTATTAAATTAATTTCGTTGACTTCAGTAGAATTACACATGTGTAACTAAGGACATAATTTCACTCTTCCGACCCCAGACCAATGTTTCACACTATGAAGTGTAAAGAGGAGAAGTGAGTTCGTGTTTCAGAGGGATGGAACAAGAGGGATATAAAAACATGACAGTACTGCCCCAAAAAAATGGAAATAAAAACATGCACCTGATTCTTCTCTCACCTTCATCAATGTAAATCAGATGTAAATGACTATAATGTTAATGGAATTATGCTGGCATCACACCAATGTATTTGACAAGAAAATCATGACTGTCTCACATACATTACCACATAAATAATGGCTTATTATGGTGGGAGGGGAGCTAATGATGGGGGAGAGAGAATTCCCAGACTGTGGCTCCATGCCTCCTTATGAGGCATACCACTCAGGTGAGAATAGTTATTAACAATGTAACATAATTGTAAGTCTGGGTTTTTATCATTACAAGATCATTATAAAATAGTGTGTCAAAATTACAGAAGAAGAAAAGACAGATATTCAATTATAGCTCCTCTCAATCTAAACCATGTTGCTGCCTGTATTTAAAAAACAACTAAGTGGCTGCACTTGGGCCATCCTGTTAAAGTGAAAGTGAAATAATGACTTTGGGAGGGGTGGATTTTGAGACATTCAAAAATAAATTTAAAGGGCCTGATGCTGCTCTCAGCAACATCCATTTTATGCCTGTGTGAATCCATTCAATCCAGGTAGTATTACACTGGTTAAATACCGATTAAGGGAGTGGCGAATCAGACCCTTTAAAGTTCTCCAATTTTTATTAAGAATATACAGCAGGACTAGAAAGTGAGTCTTAACAATGGAGCTAGATATTCCTCAGGAATGTGTCAATTCTGTCTAAACTTCTGACAGAAACCAGCCAGGTTGGCCAGGTGATCAGTATGTCTGCCTGGTTGGCTTCCTACCACCCCACCTGGCTCTCTGGGATCCCTGGGATCCCCAGCTGGCCTGACTCATGGAATTTTTCTGAAAATGTCTGGGCCAGCAAGGTGGCTCCCCAGCCAACTCCCTGGGCAAGCTGTTTGGGCAGCTGAGGAGCTAGGCCCAGATTTTTTTTGAAAAAATCTGTTTGTTCTTCTGAAATGGAAGTATTAAAAAAAATGTCTGTTCCACAGGAAAAAATGTACTTCTGACTTTTGTATCAACTTGGAACTCCCCACCCCCATTCCCGAAATACAACGTTTTCCATTTGGATGGAAATTCTGGTTCCCTCAAAGCTCTTTTTCAAATTTTACAAATCGGCTAAGGCACAGATACTAAGTTTCACCACAAAGTCCCTCATGTCACAAAGTAAGTTGCTTAATTTTCTGGTAACAGAAATTAGAGGGTTCCTTTGATTAAAGCTGAATTGAAGATAAAATCTTCAGTATATATTCATTTGAGGAGGAAACTTTATTTATCACATCACAGTCTTGGGGCAATGTGTGCAGTGAATCCAAAGTGGTTTTGCTGTTCTATGGTGGAGGGTACAAATGTCATTGGATGATAGAAATGTAGAGCTGGAAGGGACCGAGAAAAGTCATCTAGTGCATTCCACATGCTCAGGAGGAATAAGTAAATAAGTAAATAATAGGAATAAGTAAACCTAGACAATCCCTGATAGATAGGTCTAAGCTGTTCTTAAAAAACCTACAGTGACAGGGATTCCACAACCTCCCATGGTAACTTTTTATAGTTAGTGAGTTTTTCCTTATATCTAACCTAAATCTCCCTTCGTACAGTCTAAGCCAATTACTACTTGTCCTATCTTCAGTGGACATGAAGACCAACTGATCTCCATCCTCTCTGCAACAACCCTTAACATATTTAAAGACTGTCAGGTGTCCCCTTCAGTTGTCATTTTTCAAGACTCAACATACCCATTTTTTTTAACCTTTCCTCATAGGTTAGGTTTTCTAAACCTGTTAACATTTTTGTTGCTTGTTCTCTGGACTCTCCAATTTTTCCACATCTTTCCTGAAGTGTGGTGCCCAGAAATGGACACTGTACTCCAGCTGAGGACTCACAAGTACCAAATAGAGTGGAACCTACTTGTCCATGAAAGTCATCTACCTACACAATTCCTATTAATTAATCGCAGAATGAAATAGCATTTTTGTAGCTGCATCTCACTGTTGCTTATATTCAATTTGTGATCCACTCTACGCCCAGATCCTTTTCTGCAGTACTACCATATAACCAGTTATTCCCCATTTTGCAGCTGTGCATTTGATTTTTTTCCTTTCCTTTACTGAATTTTTGATTTCAGACCAATTCACCAATTTATCAAGGTCATTTTGAATTCTTATTCTGTTCAGCAAAGTGCTTACAACCCTTCCCAGCTTGGTGTCCTCTGCAGATTTTATAAACATAGTCTCCACTCCATTATACAAGTCCTTAATGAAAATATTGAATAATACAAGATCCAGGACAGACCTCTGTTGGACCCCACTAGATATGACCTCTCAGTTTTACAGAGAACCATTGATAACTACTCTTTGAGAGTCATTTTTCAACCAGTTTTGCACCCACCTTATAGTAAATTTTGTTCTTTACAAACTCGTGTTGGCTAGTATTTATCACCTTATTGATTAAGTTGTTCCAGGATATTTCCAAGAATTGAAGTTAGGTCTATAATTCCCTCAGTCCTCCTTGTTATAGATACTATGTTTGCCCTTCTTCATTCCTCTGGGACCTCACCCATCCTGCACACATTCTCAAAAATCATCACTAATGTTTCTGAGATTGCTTCATTTCATTCCTTAAGCATCTGAGGGGGGAATTCCATCTAATTTACCTAAATATTCTTTAACATATTCTTTCCTTATTCTGGAATCTTTTTCCCTTTCCCCCTTGTCCTTCATATCAATTGTGTTAAACATCTAGTCACAATTAACCTTTCAGTGCAGACAAAAGCAAAATATGCATTAAATACCTTTACCTTCTTGATGTTGTCTGTTGTTAGCTCTCGTTGCCTGCTAAGTAGCGGGATTACATTTTCCTTTGTCTTTTCCTTCCTTTTAATGCATTTATAGAACTTCTTCTTATTGTCTTATGTCCTTGCTAGGTGAAACTCATTTTGTGCCTTAGCCTTTCTGATTTTCTCCCTGAACGCTTGTGCTATTTTTTGTATTCATATGTAGTAATTTGTCTGTCCCCTTTTTTGTATGACTTTTTTTAGGTCATTAAAGAACTCCTGATGGAGCCATGCTGGTTTCTTACTTTTCTTCCTATGTTTCCTGTGTGTCAGGATAGTTTGAATTTATGCCTTCAATATTATCTCTTTGGAAAAACTGCCAGTTCTCAACTCATTTTTCCCTTAGGTGGTTCTCTCCCCCATTTCCCTCCCTTGCTCCCCTGGGGACTCTACCAGTTTTCTGAATTTGTTAAAGCCTGATTTTTTTAAAACTCTTTTGTCTTTATTCTGCTGCTCTCCTTCCTTTCCTTAGAATCATGAAATCTCTCTCTTCATTATTGCTTTCACCCAAGTTGCTTTTCACCTTAAAATTTACAACCAATTCCTTGATAGCCATAGTTGCCCCCTGTGATTTCCTCTCCATTTTGAAACCAGAAGTTGTCTCCAACACATTCTACAAACTTACTGGACTTTTTATGTTTCTCTGTATTACTTTTCCAACAGATGTCTGAATAGTTAAAGTCCCCCATTATTACTATATCTTCTGTTTTGGATATTTGTTACTTTTTCTAAAAATACCTCATCCACTTCATCCTCCTGATTTGGTTGTCTTTAGTAGACCTCTACCATGATGTTACCATGTTTTTTTTTTTTTTTTTTTGTCTCCCCTACCACTTTTATCTTCACCCAGAGACTTTCAGCTGGTCTGCCTCACTCCCTTCAGGACCTCAGAACAAAAGTATATGTTATTTATGTACAATGCAACACCTTCATCTTTTCCCCTGCCTACGGTGACCAGATAGTAAGGGTGAAAAATCAGGACAGCGGGGTAATAGGTACCTATATAAGACAAAGCCCCAAATATTGGGACTGTCCCTTTAAAATTGGGAAATCTGGTCACCATACCCCTGCCTGTCCTTCTTGAGCAAGCTATACATCTATATTCCAGTCATGAAAATTATCTCACCAAGTCTCTGATGCCAATTAAGTCATAATTTTGTTTGTGTACTAAGATGTCCAGTGTTTCCTCTTTATTCCCCATGTTCCTTGCATTTGCTTATAGACCTCTAACATGTTGACCAGATCCCCCCGCAATGTTTTCCCTCTTGATGCTTCTATGCCATATTGTAGCTTTCTATTTCTTCCCCCTCCCCCTTCAACTTCTAGCCCTCTGTCAGGTCACTTTTTTAATCTTTATCCATGGGGTTTTGTTACCTGTCCCCTTTTAAACCAGTTTAAGGTCCTCCTCACTAGTTTGGCAAGCCATTGAGGGTGCTTTTGCCCTTCTTCATCAAGTGGACTCCATCTCTTCGCAGAAGAATGTCTTCATGGAACAGCATCCCATGGTCAAGGAAGTCAAAGCCTTTCTGTTGACAGAATCTGTCCACCCATAGATTCATCTCTAGGAGCATCTGTCCCAGCCTAGGTGCTTACCCTCAACTAGCAGGATGGATGAAAACACCACCTGTGCCCCCACCTCCTTCACTATTGCTCCCAAATCCCTGTAGTCACTGCTAAGCTAGTCAGGGAGAATTATCCCACCAAGTCTCTGTGGGTATGTCTACACTACGAGAGTAGTTCGATTTTACTTAAATCGAATATGTGGAATCGATATTACAAAGTCGAACGTGTGTGTCCACACTAAGGACAGTAATTCGACTTTGAAATCCACACTAACGGGGCAAGCGTCGACATTGGAAGCGGTGCACTGTGGGCAGCTATCCCACAGTTCCCGCAGTCCCCGCTGCCCACTGGAATTCTGGGTCGAGCCCCCAATGCCTGCTGGGGCAAAAAATGTGTCGAGGGTGGTTTTGGGTAACTGTCGTCATTCAACCCTCACTCCTGCCCTCCCTCCGTGAAAGCGCCTGCGGGCAATCAGTTCGCGCACTTTTCTGGTAATTGACAGTGGGGACGCCACAGCACTGCGAGCATGGAGCCCGCTGCGAACATCGCTGCAGTTATGGCCGTTGTCAACACCTCGCACCTTATCATCCACCTTTTCCAGAGGCAGATGCTGAGATCGGGCGAGGAGGCTACAGCAGCGCGGTGAGGACATTAAGTCTGAGAGGGGCACAGACCTCTCACAAAGCACGGGACCCCGCACCGTGAACATCATGGTGGCAATGGGTCATGTTGATGCTGTGGAACGGCGATTCTGGGCCCGGGAAACAAGCACGGACTGGTGGGACCGCATAGTGCTGCAGGTCTGGGATGAATCACAGTGGCTGCGAAACTTTCGCATGCGGAAGGGGACTTTCCTGAAACTTCGTGAGTTGCTGTCCCCTGCCCTGAAGTGCAAGGACACCCGAATGCGAGCAGCCCTGACTGTCCAGAAGCGAGTGGCCATACCCCTCTGGAAGCTTGCAATGCCAGACAGCTACCGGTAAGTCGCGAACCAATTTGGAGTGGGCAAATCTACCGTGGGGGTTGCTGTGATGCAAGTAGCCAACGCAATCGTTGAGCTACTGCTCTCAAAGGTAGTGACCCTGGAAACGTGCAGGTGATCATAGATGGCTTCGCTGCGATGGGATTCCCAAACTGCAGTGGGGCTATAGATGGAACTCACATCCCTATCCTGGGACTGGACTACCAGGCCAGCCAGTACGTTAACCGAAAGGGCTACTTTTCAATGGTGCTGCAAGCACTGGTGAACCATACGGGACATTTTACCAACATCAACGTCGGATGGCCGTGCAAGGTTCATGATGCTCGCGTTTTCAGGAACTCTGGTCTGTTTAGACGGCTGCAGGAAGGTATTTACTTCCCGGACCACAAAATAACTCTTGGGGATGTGGAGATGCCTACAGTCATCCTCGGGGACCCAGCCAACCCGCTAATGCCCTGGCTCATGAAGCCCTATACTGGCGCCCTGGACACAGAAAAAGAACTGTTCAACTACCGGCTGAGCAAGTGCAGAATGGTGGTGGAGTGTGCTTTTGGACGTCTCAAGGGGAGATGGAGAACCTTACTGACTCGCTGTGATCTCAGCGAAACCAATATCCCCATTGTTATTGCAGCTTGCTGTGTGCTCCACAATCTCTGTGAGAGCAAGGGGGAGACCTTTATGGCGGAGTGGGAGGTTGAGGCAAATAGCCTGGCTGCTGATTACGCCCAGCCAGACAGCCGGGCGATTAGAAGAGCCCAGCGGGACGCGCTGTGCATCCAGGAGGCTTTGAAAGCTAGGTTCCTGAGTGAGCAGGGTAACCTGTGACTATTAAGTTTGTGTACAGAGAAGCTGAACCTGCCCCCGTTTCTTTACCAAGTAAATATTCACTATCCTCTCCAGTTACATACCCCGTTCCCCCCCTTCCAACACACGTTTAAAAATAAAATCACTTGAATTTTGTTAATGAACACCGTTTTCTTTATTACTGTTTTCTCGGTAAAGTGTTGAACCTGGGACGCAGACTGTGGTGGCGAGCGGGTGTAGTGTAGTGATGCAAAGGATGCTTCTAAACTCCAGGAATGACAGGCTCCGCAGCGGTGGACTGGTTGTTTCAATGGAACCTGCCACCCCTCCTGTTCGGGACTCTGTGTGTGGGGGCTATGTGACTTTGTGGCAGGGGGAGGACGGTTACAGATCCCCCGCTGCGTGGCTCTGTGATCCAGGATAAGGACAGCTGCATAAGATCTCTAACCGCCCTCCCCCGCCACAAAGTCACATACCCCCCCCACACACACACACATAACATGAAAACCACCTCCCAGACTGACCAGGGTAACTAGTGACCGCAATGTGTGTGTTCCCTGCTGCTGAACCTGCCCCCGCCTCTGTACCCTGGTAAAGGTGACTGTCCTGTCCAATTACCAACCCCCTTACTCCCCTTCAGACAGACTCTCCTGTAAAAGAATATGATGGAAACAGTAATTAACAGAAACGTCTTTTTTATTAGCAACTACACATGAAACTGGGGGATGAAACTTGGACGGGGGCTTGGGTGAGGCGGGAAGGAAAGGACTTATCAAATTTTGGGGAATGACAGCCTTCTGTTACTTGAGCAGTCTGCAGGGGTGGAGTGACTGTTTTCACGGCCCCTGCCGCCCCTCCTTCTTGGGACTTTGGGTGAGGGGGGTATGGGACTTGGTGGCGGGGGAGGGCGGTTAGAGAGAGACTGTAGCAGGGCTCTGTCCTCCTGCCTCCGGTCCTGCAGAACATCCACAAGGCGCCGGAGCGTGTCCATTTGCTCCCTCATTAGTCCAGGCAGCGTTTGAGTTGCCTGCTGGTCTTCCTGCCGCCACCTCTCCTCCCGTTCCATGTGTGATTGGTGCATTTGGGACAAGTTCTCCCTCCACTGTGTCTGCTGGGCTGCCTGGGCTCGGGAGCAGCCCATAAGTTCCGAGAACATGTCCTCCCGTGTCCTCTTCTTCCTACGCCTCATCTGTGCTAGCCTCTGGGAGTGTGATGCCAGGCTAGGTCGGGAGACAGTCGCAGCTGTGGGATGGGGAAAAGGGAGTGAATTCCTCAGAAAGATAAATTTAGTTGTGAACAAAGAACATAGTCTTTCTCTGTGAACAAGACCATGCACAGCACCTATCACATGCGCACTCAGGACAAGGTCGAATTTTTGGCCTTCGCATTCAGTGCCTGGGGTCTTGCAGTGCAGATCAGAGAAGCGGGGCAGGACCCCGGAATTTGTGTAGCAGGCCGACATGGTAAGCCGTAGACTTGTGGCTGCTTAAAACTTTAATAATAGCACTGGCCTCCTTTCACGTTGAAAGCAATGCCAGTCCCTGCTGCCAGCAATCCGGCAAGCATGAACTCTGCCCCTGTCCCACCCCCTCGTGGCTGTCCCAGGGAAAGATCCCTGTATGCTACCCCTCTCCCGCTCCACCACGTGGCTGTAAACCGCCGGTTACAGTTCTGTAAAGGAACAGGCAAGCAGTCCCAATACTAACATTCCCCTACCTAATTCAAAGCAGGTCACGATGAGCGACATCACTCTGATGAGGATTTCAGAGACGGAGAAAGAAAGGATGCTTCGGGAAAGCCTGCAAAGACCAGGGCCGTATGCCGCCATGCTCTGCAAGGCAATGATCCCGGAATACTTGCTTGTCTCCTGGCGCGGAAACGTCTCCTACTACGGAGGACCCAATAAGGCCGCTCTCCCCAGGAACCTGATGCAAAGGCTTTCCAATTACCTCCAGGAGAGCTTCGTGGAAATGTCCCTGGAGGATTTCAGCTCTATCCCCGGACATATAGACCGGATTTTACTGTAGCTGCACTGGCAGGGACTAAACAGTAGAGCGGCTAGGGCAGAACAATCATGCTAAACCGGACATTGTTAGATTTTTTTTCAGTAGTTGCACTGCCAAGGACTGAAACGTTAAGCACCTAGGGCAAAGTAATCATGCACAACCCATTGTTAATACTCTTAATATTCCTGTTCTGTTAAAAATAAATGTTTACATGTTTAAAACACTTACTGGCTGATCCTTCCCCTGATTCTGTGTCCGGGTTAACGGCTGGGGACGGTTGGTAGGGGATCTCTGTAAGGGTGATGAAGATATCCTGGCTGTCGGGGAAATCAGCGTTGTAAGCACTGTCCACTGCCTCGTCCTCCTCATCTCCTTCCTCATCTTCCCCGTCCGCTAACATGTCCGAGGAAGCGGCCGTCGACAATATCCCATCCTCAGAGTCCACGGTCAGTGGTGGGGTAGTGGTGGCGGCCGCACCTAGGATGGAATGCAGTGCCTCGTAGAAACGGGATGTCTGGGGCTGGGATCCGGAGCGTCCGTTTGCCTCTTTGGTCTTCTGGTAGCCTTGTCTCAGCTCCTTGATTTTCACACGGCACTGTGTTGCATCCCGGCTGTATCCTCTCTCTGCCAGGGCTTTAGAGATCTTCTCGTAGATCTTTGCATTCCGTCTTTTTGATCGCAGCTCGGAAAGCACGGACTCATCGCCCCACACAGCGATCAGATCCAAGACTTCCCGATCAGTCCATGCTGGGGCCTTCTTTCTATTCTGAGATTGCATGGCCATCTCTGCTGGAGAGCTCTGCATCGTTGCCAGTGCTGCTGAGCTCGCCACGATATCCAAACAGGAAATGAGATTCAAACTGCCTAGACGGGAAAAGGAATTCAAATTTTCCCGGGGCTTTTCCTGTGTGGCTGGTCAAAGCATACGAGCTCGGACTGCTGTCCAGAGCGTCAACAGAGTGGTGCACTGTGGGATAGCTCCCGGAGCTATTACCGTCGATTTCCATCCACACCTAGCCTAATTCGACATGGCCATGTCGAATTTAGCGCTACTCCCCTCGTTGGGGAGGAGTACAGAAGTCGAATTAAAGAGACCTCTATGTCGAACTAAATAGCTTCGTGATGTGGACGGGTGCAGAGTTAATTCGATGTAACGGTGCTAAATTCGACATAAACTCCTAGTGTAGACCAGGCCTGTGAGTATCATTAGGGCCCACATGGATGAGCACTGTGGGGCAGAGGGACAGATGAGCCTCAGCAACTTTCCTGCAACATCTCAGTCGTCAGGCAGGCAGCACACTTCCCAAGTTGTCAGGTCAGTAGATGGATGCCTCCATCCTCATCCGAAGAAAGTCCATGTCTTCTCTACAGTTCGGTGGCCATGAGCCTCCCAATCTTGGAGAAAGGTGATTCCTCTTCCCCAACAGGTGACTCTTCTTTATCAGCAACTAAAGACTGCTCCTCTTCTCCTGTTGCCAGTACTGCATGCCTGTTCTTGGCATCAGTGGATGCGGGATCTGGATGAAGCGCTGTCTATTGCCCAAGGGTGGCAAGCAACCAGTCTCCTTCCTACAGAGAAGCTGATTGTCTTTCAGCTTTTTGTGCCTCTGTAGTCTTCTCTAGTTGGCAAGTATCCTCCATCCAGCACATCTCTACATCCTGTAGATGACGTCCTCTTGCTCTTGAATCCTCTGCAGATGAGCCACCTTCTCCTGCAGCAATCTTCATTCCTGAGGGACTCTACCAACAAACACCTCCCATACAAGGCTTAGCTTGCTTTGCTTTCTTTGGCAGAGACATGCAGTCTTCATTCCCAGCAACTGAAGACCCGATCATGGGTAGAAGCCTCCAGAGTCAGGATGCCTGACTGGCAATTCTCCTCACACGCACACAGGTCAGTCCAGGGTCCAGGCGGTCTGGGCCAGTCATCTGCACTCTGCAGGCCTGCTGTCCTCTCCCAGTGCGAGAGCTCAGGGGAAGCGTCTGTCCTCTCCAGTGGCTGGCTGCCAACTGACCTTCCGGGTCCCGCCTTTATACTCCTAGCCCCACCCCTTGGTTTCTGGGGGTGGAGCTAGGGGGCAGGGCTCCGCCCATGGGGGGGGAACCACTGTCTTCCTCTGTGTTTGGGGAGGGCCAATCTGTCTCACTACACTACCTCGTAGCAGGGGAGGGCTCCTCCCAAGCCAGTTATTTACACAAAACTAACAAAGTATCCATGCTTTGTCCAGTAAGGAAAATACAGTGGTGGACTATTAGAGTTAGTGGGGAAAACATTGAAACAACTTGAAACTTAAAAGAGAACCTCAGTCTTGCAAAACTAAGAGGAAGGAATTTTCCCTTCAGTAATTCGTCAGAGTCTGAGAAAGTGTGTGTGTGTGTGGGGGGGGGAGGATCCTTGTATGACGGGTTGGATCACAGAAACCGCCTTGGGAACTGCCAACTGATGTGCCAAGACTACTTCTGCCCCTGCTTTCCTGCCCTGGCAGCTTGGGACTTCAGTGCCCTGCCTGGTTTGAGCCAGACCCACTAGCCTGCTGCAAACCCAGACCCAGGTCTGAACTGGGTCCCCTAACAGCTGTAGGCTTAATTGAAAGCAGCTTAAGAAGTGTTCTTGTCTTTAACACTCAGATGCCCAACTCCCAATGGGGTCCAAACCCCAAATAAATAGGTTTTACTCATAAATTGTTCACCCTCTATAACATTGATAGAGAGAGATGCACAGCTGTTTGTCCCCCACCCCCACCCCAGAGGTATTAATACATAGTCTGGGTTAAATAATAAGTCAAAAGTTATTTTATTAAATAAAGAAAGTAGGATTTAACTGGTTCCAAGTAGTAACAGACAGAACAAAGTGAATTACCAAGTAAAATAAAATAAAACACGCAAGTCTAAACCTAGTACAGTAAGATAACTGAATACAGATAAAATCTCACCCTCAGATATTTCAATAAGCTTCTATCACAGACTGGACGTCTTCCTAGTCTGGGCACAATCCTTTCTCCTGGTACTGCTCTTGTTCCAGCTCAGATGGTAGCTAGGGGATTTCTCATGATTGCAGCCTCCTTTGTTCTGTTCCACCCCTTTATATGGCTTTGGCACAAGGCGGGAATCTTTTGTCTTTCTGGGTCTCCACCCTCCCCTTCTAAATGGAAAAGCATCAGGTTTAAGATGGATTTCAGTACCAGATGACATGGTTACATTTCCTGTGAGACTCCAAGCCTTCATTCCTCCCAGCCTGACTCACAGGAAGGCCTGCCTGCAAACCGAGCCATCCATAGTCAATTGTCCTGGCTGATGGGAGTCATTAAGATTCCAAACCACCATTAATGGCCCATAATTACAATAGGCCCTCAGAGTTATATTTCATATTTCTAGTTTCAGATACAAGAGTCATACATTTATACAAATAGGATAACCACACTCAGTAGATTATAAGCTTTGTAATGATAGCTGACAAGAGACCTTTTGCATGAAGCATATTCCAGTTACAGTATATTCACACTCATTAGCATAGTTTTCTAAAATCATATAGAGTGCAATGTCACACCCTGCAAACCCTTAAAAGAGTGGGTTTGAAGGGAAGGACATCCAAAATCGGTGGGCCGACATCTATGTGAGGTGCTGTCTGTGAAATGCTCGATCTTCTCTATTAGAGAGAGAAGGTGGGTGATGTCATATCTTTTATTGGACCAGCTTCTTTTGGTAAGAGAGAGAAGCTTTTGAGTCACACAAAACAGAGGGCACACTGGGAAACTGTTCAGAGAGAAAAGGTAACGTGTATTAGAAAAGAGAATTTAGCTAATATAGAGATGTGAAGCCTGAAGTTGCATTTTTATATTTATCTGCGTAACTTATATGTGTTTGCTTTTCTTCACTGTTTCATCTTTGAATCTATGTTTTTTCTATTAAATAAACTTTTGCTTATTTTTACCCCAAGCAGGTCTCTGTGCAAACTGTGTGGAGTATGTCTCAAAGTGAACTGGGGGCAAGTGTCATTCCGTCAGGGGTGGTGAACCAGATGGGAAAATCTGAGTGTCTGGTAGTTAAGAACTCAGAGAAGACAGATGTGGTGAGACTTGGGACTGGAAGGTCTGTTGAGGTCACCCTGCAAGGAATAACCTGCAAGGTGGTGGAAGCCTGGTGAGACCTTTATGCTTGTAATGTGGCAACACGTGTCAGGGCTCTACGTCATAGCATTGTAGCATTAAGGCACCAAGGTTGTAGGGAAGACGGAGACAGAACCCCTTACTGATCTGAAGGATCCCCAAAATGTCACACCTATTAAAAAAAACAAACTACACTCCTCTCACTTCAAAGAGCCCAGGTGGAATTCATGTGTTAAGCCTGGAAAAATATTCAGGAATTCTTCTCTCTCTTGTGCCCATACATAAGTTGAGTTCTGTATGGTCTTCCATGGCTTACACTATTTAGGACTGCCTTACACTAGAAAATTAGGCTTATCTACGCCACTCGTGGTTTGGATTTTTCACACACTCTGAGTGACGTAGTTATGCTGACCTAAAGTCCCTGTGTAGACAGTTCTAGGTTGATGGAAGAATTCTTCCAAACCAAGAATTCTTCTATCAACCTAGCTACCACCTCTTGGGGAGGTGATTACCTACACCGATGGTAAAACCTCTCCCATTGGCCTACGTACTGTCTACACTGAAGTGCTACAGCAGCGCAGCAGTGCCACTGTAGTGTTTTAAGAGTAGACAAGCCCTTAGTCACTTACACCTGTGCAAAATGAGTTCAAGTTTGTTGTAAAATACGATCACCAGCATGAATGTAGAATTCTGATATAGTAGCAATTTGCACCTGCTTTCCACAAGTATAATGAGAGTCCTGCAGACAGGATGTTCCACTGGCTAGGAATGGCTAGATTCACAAAGGGACGTAGGCCTTGCAATGCTCAGTGTTGCAGCGTCTAACTTTTAGTTGCCTCATCACCCAGTGGATTCAACAAGCCCTGAGTTTTGCACCTATGAGCATAGGGTGAGAGAAGTGTCTAAGAATGGGGTCTACAAAGCCACTATGCTGAGTGATGGGCTGTGTAAGCTAGTCAATGTAAATGTCTATGAAAGGCATGGGTCCACTGAGCCCTACTCTTCGATAGCTAGTTGCCTAAATCTGAGCTGGAAGGAGGTGCCTATTTCCACTTGGTATTCACTGCCAAGAACCTTCTCCTGGAGATAGGCGCCTAAGATATTTCTTACAAAAAGGGTGGTGCAGCAAAGGAGATAGTCTCTCCCTTATAATCTTTAGCACAGTAGTGTGGGCACACACTGGGGTTATGGAGACCCCAGTTCAGCTCCCCCTCTGCCTGATGGGGAAGTGACTGGAACATGGATCTCCCACCTCTTCAGAAAGTGCCCTAATCACTGGGATCTGAGGTGTCCTGATGTAAGTATTTTTCAGTCTCTCTTGTTGAACCTGTTCCACTGTGTATAAATACTTAAAAAATTAAATATACAATGGAACCGAGAGAGAGTGACTCTAAAGTCCAGTGGTTGAGATGGATGGTATCTGAGATGTTGGAAACCTATGTTCAAATCCCTTCTCTACCTCAGGCATAGGGGGGAAATGAACCAGGCTTTCCCACATCCTCACTGAATGCCCTAACCACTGGGTTAAAGGTAATAAGGGAGATTGCCACTGCTACCGCCTCCTTCTTCTCAATCATTTTGTGTGGAGTTAGACATATCTCTGAAAACTCCTACTACTCTGGTCCCCACAGGCAAGATAGGTGGGGCAGTGCCTAGTTTGTGAACCCCACTGGGGTTTAGGCATGAGATAGGTGCTGAGTGAGGTCAGGCTTGAGGCATCTGTCTGCATGCTCAGCTACTGAAATGTAGACAATGTGTAGAACTGCCAATCCAACTTCCTCTGTGAATCTAGCCTTTATAGCACTGAGGACTTAATTGAAACAGCAAATTATTTCTGTTCTTCTGCTGTGAACTTCAAGAAAAAATGGGGATGTCATGTTAAAGGTAGTTACCTATAGCACATGTTGAACAGGTCTATGCTAGGTCCAAGATTTGAATACCTCGTATTTTGTGAGTATGTACTATATGTTATCCGCATTTGTATGAAAGATTATTCACTCACCATTATGGCACATGATTTCTATTCTTCTTAATCCTCATTATTCCTATTAATTGCTTTACTTAGATTGTAAATTCTTTGGGGCAGGAACCAACTTTTTGTTCCATGTTTACTTAGCACAATAGGGTCCTGGTCCATAAATGTGGCTCCAAGGCCCTGCCACAGTACCAATAATAATAATAATAATAATCAGTGAGGTATTGTTTGAGACCACATTAATTTATTGTAGTCTGCATATCCATATTGAAAATAACACGCTAGTTCAGAAACAGAATTAACCCAGTGAAGCTATACATAGGAACCTTTTGCAATACAAAGACCTTCAGTGAAGCACAGATACATTGCTCATGTAGTATAATACTCTGCAATCAGTGACACTGATTTATGAGCTGTACGCATAACTGGTTCTTCTTTGCCGTCTTCATTTATATGCCATTGCTGCCAAAGACAATTCAGAAATCATTGATGGAACAGTATAAATGTATGGCTAGATTAAAAAGGAATCTGATAATTAATAATACACTATTTGTGGCCTGGAGCCTTTTGCTATTACTTAGTCATGATTTGCTTAGAAATATAAGCAAGACTTAGTTAAAGATTCTAGGCAGACAGAGATTACAAAATTAAATGCATCACTTTTCCAGTGAGTACATTAACATAGCCCACCATGAAGCCTAGAGTCATTTTTGGAAGTCTATAGCTTGCCAACTGTAATAATCTGGAGATGAGTTTTGCATGACCTTCCAGGCAGGTGTGCATTGGAGGAGGACAGGAAGCCTTCCTTCCCATTTTTGGAAGCATTAGGTGCTGCCCCTGTACTCAGAAGAGCTCAAGTACTGCTCTGTCTGTTCTTATAAGGTGCACAAGGTGCCTCAAAAGGGGTGGAGAGAATCAGGAGGGATCATGGCCTTTCTGCATCATTCCAAGAACTAGAACTAATAAACAGGGAGAACTGTAGCAGTGGGCACTAGAGCTGTGAATATTTGAGTTTTCAAATCAGGGAAAACATTCAGTTCTGAAAGGCTCACAATTTGTAAGCAAATTGGAAGAGTCCACTTCTGGATGGAGGGGTGTGGGTGTGTACCATTAGCCCAGTGATTGGGCCACTTAGCTGCAATTTGAGAGACTGAGGTTTGAATCCCCACTCTGAAACATGGACTTTATGTCAGGTCTCCTAACTCCTATGTCAGTGCCCTGACTGCCAAGCTGTAAGCTATGTTGAGGTGGGTTGCTCTCAATTTCTCTTGTAGAGACTTTCCCTTTGTATAAATACTTCAATATTCATTACGCTAGCCCACTAGAGAATGACTCTATAGCCTGGTGATTGAGGCATTCACATGGGAGGTAGGAGATGTGAAGTCACATCCCCTCTCTGAATAAGGTAGAAGATTTACCTAAACATCCTTGCCTTGCTCTAATGGGCACCTTCTCCTTGCAGAGCCTTCTGGGGGAAGTTTGTCTCTGTAGCACCCCTTCCTGTGGGTGGTGGCTAGCAGACATGATGTAATCTTGGACCATAGAGTATGAAGTTCAAATCTTTTCTGCCACCCCATTTCCATTCTGGTTTTCTTATTAAAAGGACAGCATGATATAAAAGCTTAGAAAGTGTCTGTCTCTGAAAGAGATACTCTACATAATGAATGAATATTAAACCTAACCAGCCCCAATGGCCAGAAAAACAAGACATTCCAACCAAGATTGGGCCAAAGAAGAGAAATAGTCTAAAAAAGGAATAGCTTGTGAAAAATATGAGCCCAAATAGTGAAAGATATAGAGAACCAACTTTCACTCATTGACAGAGGGGCTCAGGGGAACATCTTTGGCAGTGTGGATAAGATGCCAGCTCCCAGTTCAATAGGCAGGTTTTTTGAATTAACAAGGCCCACCTGTGGAATACAGTACCTAAGACAAATAAAAAGGAGGAACAAGAGAATGTGGGATGACATGTTCAGTGAGATCCTGCTAGCCAGTGCTGCATCAGACAGTGAGCAGAGGGCCTGGAGGGTGAACATTGCAGATAGCCTAGAGAAGAAAGAGCAATCAGGAGAAAGTCTCAGCAGCCAAAGGAAATGGTGCTGCATCAGGACATAATGTGGCTTCTCTGATGGCAAACATATATGCTGCAGACTCTTGTGGACCTACAGGTTCAACAATCACAGACTCACCAAGAACGCCACTAGCAACCTTTGAGCTGGTTCTCACTGTGCCACAGCAATCTGTCCTCCAAGAAATCATCATGTTCCCCACCAATTTGCTTGTTCTTATGGCTCTGCATATGCTGGAGGATTGTGTATCCTGTGCTTTCAATGCTTAATACAATAGTGAAGAGCTGTGTAGGCTCCCTGCTTCTGACAGAAAGGAGTGCCTCGTGGGTTTGTGGGATTTTTTAAAAAGGCACAAAAATTATGGGATGCAGCTGACATTATGGAATGGAGAGAGCTGCACACTGGGAAGCTGACCCCATGCTCCCAGTCACCCTGCATGACTTGTTTTGGCCCCATTGTGCATTGCCAAAACTTCCAAAAGACTGTGCTGGAGAATTGGGGTAACTACCCATGGTGCACTGTATTGTACATTGACACAAGTACTCCCGGTGAGTACATACAGCGGCAACTCAGGAAGTCAAATGCACACACATACAAGCAATATACTAACTTCAGCGGCTTTATACTGATGTAACTTGTGTCAATCAAGGTTTGCAGGTTAGACATGGCCTTAGAGCAGGGGTCTCAAACACGCGGCCCGCGGGGTGATTTTCTGCAGCCCGCGAGCCCCTCGCAGCCCCCCCCCCAGTGTTTACCAGAGCAGCTCTGGCCGGACATGCACCAGGAGCAGGGCAGGCTCCCTGCCTGCCTGCCCTGCCCTGCGCAGCTCTGGGAAGAGGCTGGAACGTGGGGAAGGGGGGGCAGAGGGGCTGTGTGTGGCTGTTACTTTAGGCAGCGCCCTCAGCAGCTCCCATTGGCCGGGAACGGGGATCCGCAGCCAATGGGAGCTGCTGGAGGCAGTGCCTCAAGCAACAGAAACGCACAGCCCCTCCGCCCCCCCTTCCCCACGTTCCAGCTTCTTGCGGGGGCAGGGCAGGCAGGCAGGCAAGCAGGCAGGCAGGCAGGCAGGCAGGGAGCCTGCCCTGCCCCCGGTACACGCCAGGCCAGATCCTGCCCCCTGAACCCCTCCTGCAGCCAAACCCCCTGCCCTGAGCTCCCTGCCGCATCCTGCACCCCGACCCCCTGCCGTACCCTGCACCCTAACCCCTGCCCTGAGCCCCCTGCTGCACCCTGCACCCCGACCCCCTGCCCTGAACACCCTGCCTCACCCCGCATGCCTCCTGCACCCTGACCCCCTGCCCTGAGCCCCCTGCTGCACCCTGCACTCCTCTTGCACCCCAGCCCACTGCCCTGAGCCCCCACCACACCCCATACCCCTCCTGCACCCCCTGGGGGCAGGGAGGGGGCAGAGTTGGGGTGGGGATTTCGGGGAAGGGGTTGGAATGGGGGCAGGAAAGGGGTGGGAAGAGGTGGGGCAGGGGTGGGGCCTCATGGAAGGGGTGGAGTGGGGGCGGGGCCGGGGGGGAGGTGTCAGTAATGCGGCCCTCGGGCCAATGTACTAGTCCTCATGTGGCCCTCATGGTCATTTGAGTTTGAGACCCCTGCCTTAGAGTGGCATTAGTAACAGTGTAATAATATGGAAACTGTTTTCACTTGTTCCTGATTTCTGTACAGGTTGGAATTGGATTATTTCAGTACTCATTCCTGCCCTTCACATGAGTATGCCTATGTACTACACTATAGCAGGAAACATACACAAATGTAGCAGCCGTAAACACGCTAACAACACAAAATGGTGTATACTAGTGAACAGGCAATCATATACCACAGCTGTAAAGTCCCATTGGTAGGTGGTGTTTTGGGGCTCTTGTTTCTATGAGCTGTGATGTAGCGAGACATGTTGCTATTTGTACATGTTCCCCAAAGTTTGTGCACAGAGCTGCCCCCTGGCTGGAGGCACAACCAACTCTGTCACCCCAGACAGCTGTTACTCCCACCTCCTCTGATCAACTGTCACATTCCAGCTGTGGAACCTTTTGGCCTCCAACATTCCATCTGGCCCTTATAGGGCCCAGTGGCGATTGAACCTGCTGACATTCAAAATATAAATAGTTCTCATCCATGCTTGTAGCTTCTTCCATTGCTTCACACTAACTCAGACATTATAGGTTTCAGAGTGACAATCCTGGAAGATCATTAAGACTTTGATTTGAATCTGTTTGCTCACTAGCAAATAGTGTAGTTCTTGGAGAGGACTGTACCTATTAATAAAGTGTTTAGATTACCACATTTAGCAGCTACTGATGGAGCTGTTTTAAGGGAAGCCCAGTTAGGATTAAAATACAATATTCTAACCTTAAAGTAAGAAAGGCCTCAATAACTAGAGAGTTAAGAATTGACTTCAAGGAAATAATAGCCCCTCCAGCAAATTTTTGCAATGTCGGTTTCTATATGAAGAGAATAATGCAGACTTATCATTAAGCTCTTATGCACCTGTTTCATGAGACATTACCTGAATGGATAACTGGGTTGGGGATATCAGCCACTCTCCTTAACTCACAAGCATTTCCTTAGTCTCATCTGGATTGAGCCAAACATACTTCATCTAAAGAAAAATGTCTGCTAACCAGTCAGACATGTAGAAAGAGCTCCACTATGGACAGACATCAAAGATGGCATAGAGCAGAATTTACAAATGATAATTCAGTCTATATACCCTTTTAATACATTTTGGTGGCCTCATGTGCATTTTAGAACCTTGCAGTGATCCTCAGAAAAGAGACTTATGTGATGATGAGCACGTTCCCATCACGACCTTTTGAGACCTCCCTTACAGGAATGAACATGTGCACAAGGGAAAAGCAGTTTGAGATTCTCAGTAGTATTTGGTAGATTCAGAAAAGAACCATGTGGCATAATTTGTTCACAAAGTAAATAGAACAGACAATACAATAAGCTTGTATTAATTGCTTAAGTCTTAAAATTAATGCAAGGCTATTATACAAGCTTTAGTCTTGCTGATGGAAACCCTTTATGTACTAAAGCAAGTGAAACTTACATAAAAATAATTATCCCTATGAGAGATTTGGGTTGTGAACCTTGCTCAAGTTTTAGATCATGCTGTAAATAGTAAGCAAGTTGTTAGAGAAATGGGGGCGGGAGGGGAGAGGGGAAGAAACTATGACTGGTGGAATGCATTTTTAAATAGATATGCCAGCCTTTTAAACAACAGATCTTTAAAGAGCTAGTGAATAGAAGAAAAGCCAAACATAGGATAACAATGTGAAGGTAAATAAGGTAACTGGGTATTACTCTTGTCTGGGCCACTAAAGTGAGACCTAAAATACAAGATTTTCGGTCTACAAATTTTCATGTCTTATATAAAGGCATAGACATCACTGAAGGGAAAATGATGTAGTAGTATAGGTCACTGTTAGAATAATGGAGAGTTGGAATATAATTCAAGTTGTCAGCTAAAGCACACAGAAGTAGAATTACCATGAAACTATAGATTGATTGTATGTTTCATATTGTAATTTAAAAGCATAACTATGTACCTACTGTGCTTAGACAGCTGTATCACTTTAAAAATATTTTTTTCCAGTTTAAATGACACACTGTTATTATACTAAGGCTAAATATCATTGAAAATTTCCAAGAAAAAAAATTGTTATAAAAATGTTAAGACTAATTTGACTCAATTTAGAAAGTATGTCAATCGAGCATGGGAGGTGGGTGAACACCCACTTTGGAGAGGCTAGCCTGCCAGCCCCTTCCCTTCCACTCAAGGCCCCACCGCCTGCATGCTAGATCCCCCAACACTTCCCTATAAAAGGAAAAGTCCCTGAGCCCTCCTGAGGAGCCCTGGACTGCTGACCCCAGCCACAGTGGGCCAAGCTGCCACCGCTGGTCCCCCTGACCCACCGCCCCCCACCCCAGCACCAGACTGAACTGCCGTCCCCCCCCAAGCACCAGGCCAGCCCCAGTGTGGGGCCGAGCCGATGGCCTCCCTGCCCCTGATCCCCCCCACACGAGTCGGGCCGGGCCAAGCCAAGCCACCCGCAGCCTCCCTGAGCGCCAGCTCCTACTACCCTGAAGGCCCCGCCAAGCCACCGGCCCCAGCAGCTTCCAGCCAAGCTGCCTCAGTAGCGCCTGGCCGAGCCTCAGTCCACCTGCCACTGGCTCTCCACATTGCTCCTCACTCCCCCGAGGGTGGGGGATGGAGTTGAAGAGGTGGTGGGGGTCTCAGGGAAGGGAGGGCCACCCTGGCCCAGTTGTCCAGCAGCAGGTCGGCCGCAGCCCATGCAATCGAGCATGCTGCAGGCATATAATGGTTATCATAAATGCAAAGCAATGCATTCATAAGAAAAAATCATTTGCACAGGAATATCATAATCTTTAAGACTGTAAACAGTAGAATGTGTTTCAAATAAATTTCTCCGTAATTCGTTAAGCCTTATTCGTGTTCTAGCATGTGAATGGATTCCTTTCTACTTCTCAGTTACATATATGAAGAGTTCATAAATCTAGAACAAAGCATAGGCAACAAAAATGGATTCACATATAGAAGCATAAAAACTAAAAGCACATAAAATAATGTAAAAACCACCACAAAAAGAGAAACTGAAATATAAGGAGGTTGTAAATGTAGGGGCTGTTGTACTTGCTATGATTATTACAAAAGGCACTAGAAAATCTTAATGATGATAAAGTTTCCTTGATTTTTTATTATTCTGTACAAAATATTTCATTTTGTAAGTACTAAATCTCAAGACTAACAATGTAACAATACATATAAAACATAACATTTTAAAATATGGAGTTTTGAGCTACACAGTGCTGCCAAAGCATTTGAAACTCACATCTTTTCACCAGAAAGTGAAGGGACGGGTTCTCAGCTGGTAGAAATGGATGCAGCTCCACTGAAATCCATACACTGATTTACACCAGCTGAGAACTGACCTTTTAAAGCCAGCGTTTCTTTAGTTGAGTACATACTGTAGAACCGCTAGATTATATTTAGTAATTTATTTCAATATGAGTCAAAATGGGCCCTGAAAAATGAAATTCTTAATGAGCAAAACCAATTGACCTTTATCCATACACCAGTCAAGACCCCCAGTGTCAGATTTAAAAAACAACAACAAAAGAACCTATTTTATTGCTTACTTGGAAAAATGTGCAGCAATGATACACATATATTAAAAATGTTACAACATATCACAGTATTACAGTAGCTCTGCCTCTGAAATAGTAAATAAACTAACCCTGAAATACTGAAAATCTCCAAAACAACCCTCAATAATTTAATCGTAATTTATTTTACAAAAGGTTATTTTATGGGGCAGATTAGGGCTTTAGGAGCTTTAGGAGCTAGGGACATTGACTAAAAAAGCTAAAAGGCTATATCCAAAAAAAGATTTAGATCCTCAAATCAAAGGTTCAGCTACTGTTTAATGCTGTAGGTGCTTAAATTCCTTAGCCATCTAGATTTCTTCTGATAAATCCCCCTAGGTGCCTAAATTTCTGGCAGCAGGCATGTGCAAAGCTGCCTCAGTCCTGATGCCTGGCATTTAGCTCATGCCCAAGCTCTGGCAGGATACTTAAACTAGGCTAATCTTGGTTGCAGTGCCTGATCTGGTAGGCATTCTCAGAGCATGGAGAACTAGTTCGGGCTCTAAACAAACACAGAACTGGGAGGAGGTACCAATGTATTAGGCATTCTACTTAATAATTTAGAAGGATTCAATTTTTATTGGTAAATGTCAATTTCACTGTACACACAAACCAACGAAAAAATATTTCCACTCAAAATTTACAGATAGGAAAAGTAAGAAAAATGCTGCTTGAGAACTTTTGAGTTTGATTTAAGGATATTTACTTTGTATATTTTGACATGTAATGTTGACCATTTGTGTTTTAATGGGAACAAAATATTAACTTTTTTAATCTGAATGTCTACTGTCATTTTATAATATTGTCTGACATCCCCATTGTCTTATCCCCCACAATTTCCCACATGTATGACAATTTAAATCAACACAAATAAATAAAAAGTAAACATCAACATCATCCATCAAAATTATACATAATTTAAAAAATTCTGCAAACCTACCAACAGCCCAACAATTACAGCACTTACCCAAGATGTGGGAGACCTGGGTTTAGAGCTCCATATTACCTTATATTGAGTAGGGACTTGATCCCAGGTTTCGCATCTCCCAGTTGAGTCACCTAACCACTGGAATATTGAATATTCTCGGGTGGATCAATCTCTCTTGTTTAAGCTGATTCACTTTGTATGATGTAATCATTGGAGGAGGGACTGGAACCTAGGTGTCCAGATTGACTCTATAACCTAGTGCACCATTCTCACTCTCTCTGGCCCAATTGATATTTTGTTTTGTTTTAAGAAAGGGCTTCCCTGGCTTAGGTATTGAACTCCAGGAAAGGGTTCAGGGTTGTGCATCCCAAGCGGAGGGAGGTACCTCCTATTAGGTGCCTAACTCCCTTTGCAGGGGCAAGGCTTAGGCCACATCCCTTTCCTCAGCATTTCCTATTGGCTAGCTTAGTCAGCTCTCTGCTCAGCATGCTGGTTTTTATTAATCCCATTCTTAGATACCTAACTCTCCCCATGAATTGTTCAAGGAGCCTGGGCACCTAAATTGGCGATTCCACTCAGTGGCAAGATGCCAAAAATTAGGTATTACAATGCTAGGTTTAAGAACACATCTACACTACAGATGCTACAGAAGCTGCAGTGGTGCAGCTATGCTATTGTAGCATTCTAGTGCAGACACTTCTTGTGTTGAAGAAAGGTTTTTTTCCACCAGTATAGGTAATCTTCCCCCATCCCCCAAGCAATGGTAGCTATGTCAACAAAAGTATTTCTCCATTGACCTAGCCACATCTACACCTGGGGTTAGGTTGGATTAACTATGGTGCTCAGGGTGTGCAATTTTCACACCCCGAGTGACGATGCTAGGTCGATCTAAATTTTAAGTATAGACCAAACCTAAGTTTTCTTTGTGAATCTCATCCAAATTATTTTCAAAAGACATAAAAGCTTTTTAAGAGTCTTTAAAATAGGTTTTTAATTCACATAGTTACGCGATCAAACATAGTAATTAATTGAGAGTGTAACATCTGTGGCTATAGAAATCTTAGTTCTGCACTCCCCTTAATATGTTTTCCAGAGGTCCTTTGGGCTAATTCTCGGAGCTATACAACAATAGTGTGTTGGAGATAAATAGGAATAATGGGCCAAATTCTTTGGATTATGCTCTCTGTAGGATGTGAGTCATGGAGCAACAAGTGTGACTTAGACATCTTTGCCCTTTCCAATGATCTAAGGGGCAGTCAGGGAGACAGTTTTGCCCCCTGGGTACCTTAGAGAAGTCTCAGAGTTGCTCTAAACTTATGCCAGCTGGTAATGATGTCTGAAGGGCTGCTACACAGCTGGGGACCACCAGCATGTGTGGTTCTCCAACCACATCCCACATTTTTCTAATAAGCCTGCTAGGGGGTTGGAGATGGTGTAGACCCAGCTGTGTTGTTGGCCAGCTTCTTAATGCTGGCCTAATATCTAAAGCATTTCCAACAGCTCTGATGGGCTGGAGGGGATCTTAATAACTTCCAGGAGCTATTCTGTGCCAGACTACTGACAAAATTCAGCCATAAAAGCCACATATTTGGGCCACAGGATGATCACCCCAACATAGGGAAATCCTTTGGTTGTATAGAGCTGCTGGCATAGCTTCTCTGCCACTTCCCATTCCTGAAGATTTCCCCCTCCCCCTACACACCCTAAACTCTGCAATTTACTCCCCAGCTGGACGCCCGGATACAGCATAATCTCTTTGGAAGGTTCCTGGAAGCTTGTCGCATCCAGTATAACAATATCTTGCATTGTGTGAAAATGAAAAGGGTAGTCTTGGATATATCCAAGAATGGGGCCACCTAAGTAGGATGATAACTGTATCTATAGAGCTCAGTGGGATTGTGACATGTTCACAGTGCTCTCCTCCACTCTTTGGTATGAGGATAGGACCACCATTAAACAATGCTAAAAACTCTTAGACATGGAAAAATGCAATCTGATAGCTGCAAGTCTTCGATGCTGCTTCCACCTGTAGAAAATAAAGCAGTACTATGCATTGACACACACACACACACACACAGATTATTTTTGAATAGGTACATTTTTGTTTGTTCCACCTTTGTTCTTATTGGTAGTCTGTGTATGTATGTAAACTTTCTGGGTGAAATCAGGCCCAACTGAAGTCAATAGAACTTTTGCCATTGACTTCAGTGGGGCCAGAATTTCATCCTTTGTAGTTAGATAAATTGATAAAATCACACCTTCCTCTCCTAGCTCTCTCTCCACACACATCTAATCCTTCTGCTTTATCTAAATAGCCCCACTTCACTCAGATCCCAAGTCAGAAGAGGAAAGATGAGAAGGGTCCCACAACCTTGTAATGAACCAATCAGTTGTCTCCTCTGAGGACTTGTTCTGATCAACATATCTTTGAGATTTTGTAGTTATGTCTTATTATCTTTATTTCCAAATTGCTGCGTAATCTATAATACTAGTTTAAGGTGTGGAAGAGAACTATCTTCCTTTATAAGTTTCTAACTTTATCATTTTGAATTCTTCCTTTAAGATGTTCAAAAAATATATAGTTTTATTTAATTCTTAGTTTCTTTTTTCTGCACATCCAGCTCAAAATTCACAAGGCAAGGATATAAGAAATATTAAAAACAGAAGAGGATCATGAACTTTTAGACATAAGTCGTATCGGTCACACCTGGTATCATTGATTAGGACAGCTAAGCACATAATTGTGAAAATTTAATGTGTCTTTAATTTTCTCAGATACATAGAATTACATAGTTTTAAAATAAAATATTCTCTTTGAGATCACATACACTTATACACCAATGCAAAACAAGGGGGCATAGAAACAAACTGGAGTGAAATAGAAGTAAGTCTTCCTTAGGTCTTTTATTTTGAATCTTTCTGATCATTTCTTTCACAGTTTAGGAGATTCTCTTCATCATATTGTATCATCAAAATCAATAACTGGTTGAATTAAAGCTTGTATGTAATATTAATAACTGTCTTAATGCTCAGCATTGTTTTCAACATTGAAGGGAACTCCAGGGGAGTTCATGGCTCATTTGTGTTCCCTTTGCTGGAAACATAATGAGAGATTTCCAATGGAAAGAACAAAGAAAAAATACATAATGAAATCCAATCATTTTATCTCTCTCACTTTTATTTTAAATTAAGGAAATGTCTGTTTGAATTTGCAACAATTGTCCCCAAGATACAGTAAATTAATAATGTTAATTTTGTATTAATACCTTTTAAGGAGAAAAAATGTTTGGAACAGAGTTTAATAGCTAAATACATAAAATAGGCATGTGTTCAATGGACCTAATATAATAGCACGAGTTAGAATGTATAATATATAAAAGGATTTAATGGGACACTTTTCATTAACAAGTTATTAAATTAAATGCCCCTTCTCTACAAATGTTGAAACACCTGCCCCATTTCTATTTCAGGTCACTATAATCTTCTTATAATGTAGGAGTCATTACATCAGGCTTTCAGTGCACACAGAATGTTACCTAGCACAATGAGAAATATGACCAGCTGATCCAAACCTAGTAATCAATTTATGTATTCTGCGCCACCTTTCTCCTCAACATTTCAGAGCTTTCATTCATATCTCCTGGAGTCCTCACATGCTCTGCTGGACAAATAACATTGGCCCTAATCATCTCTTCCGATGGAAAAAACAGTGCACATAAGATGCATGGAAAAGAAAATACAGCCCATTGGATGGAGGGCAGAGGAGAGATGTGAATCTCCTCTAGCTGTAACACCAACCGATTAACTCTTCTATTCCCTTATCTAGTGTGGAACTTGGAGTGTGAAGAGAGGCCACTGCAGGATGAAGAAGGGGCTGAGTTCCCCTTTGATGCAGAGTAAAGGAGATTAATTGATGGATCTAGAGGGCACAGACTGTTGCCCAATCTTTAGATTGTGTATTAATTATATTGATTACTTAAGAATCTTCAGATATCACTTTGAGGGTTGCCAGGTTCTTTCCCCAAAATCAGGCCCGGTATTATTCAAATTATTATATAGTTGGGAACCCTGATGTGCACAGTTGCAACACTCACACTATAGGAACTCTTTTATGTTTACAAATATAGTTTATTAATACATTTAGCACAGTCACAAACACTCCAACTCAGTAAGGTAGATAGAGATACTACAAAATGTACATCTGCACATCCATATACTCACATTATCCCTTGTAGAACAACCTTAAATGGTAGCCATCATCTCCTTCATCATCATCACCTTCCCCATCATCACCAGTAGCCTTATTCTGACACCTCCCAAGGACTACCTCTCTCTCTCTCCTACCACCCCTAGGCTGGGATGCCACTTTTATAATATGTTACGCTGATGCCGCTATGTTTGATGCATATTCAGTAGGGATTTCCCCCCTTTTTCTTTTCTGTATTTCCTCACCTTACTAATGTTGGAGTATCTTTTTTCTATAGGTTAGTAGATCAGTGATCTCAATTTATTATCATATATGTCCACTCATTGCCATGACCATGTGATACCATGTGGTTAGGTATCACATTTGTTATTTCTGTCCTATCCAGTTCTTTCAAAGTTGTGGTATACTTGTTAAGTTTAAAAGGCTATATGAACTTAGGAAAGCCCCTATGCCAACCTGTTTTAACGCATCCTCTATGTTAAAAGTCACAGCCATATATGGACCTTATGCTTTAGCTCATCACCATCTATCTAGATGAAAGGTCCCAAATATATGTATTCTAAGTTTGCCTTAGCTCAACATACAGGAGGTGACCTGCAGTTCCCTTGCATTACAGCCAATATATACTCTAATATAAACCTATAAACCTATTATAGTAAAGCAAATAATCAAACCCATAAGAAAATAAGAAACATAAGAAAAGATATATAGGCAAGCAAGCCGGCTAGCCTTAGATGTATCTCAGGTACATGTTATGTATGTCAATTTGTTGCCAGAACACTTCTGTGGTTGAATTATGTACCTGTGGTCAGAACTTCTCCTTAAACTTCATTTTCAGCTCCCCAAATACTTGGGATTATCCGTTGGGCTGTTTATCTGTGCAAAGTTCCTAGGACTCAAGCCTTATGCTAACTTGCTGAAGTTAATGTCTTACAGGATTGTAGGTTTCTTGCATTATTGCTGAATATAATGTAAAGCAGAATATAATGCAGTAAATATAATAAAGGCAAGCTAGCCCACAGGCTACAGTAGCAGTGAATATAACAAAGGCAAACTAGCCCATCATCATTTTTAATGGCCTCCCACTTGATTTTTGTTTAGTGAGGTATAGACAGGAGATATTTGACACTCATATCTCATAGAATTCTATACTATCTACCTTTACGGCTGATCTGGTGGTAGTTGTGTTGTCACCTATTGTATTGCTGGAACTAAAAAATAAAGTAATCATAATGTACGTTTATTGATATAACAAGAACAAAGCATTAGAGAAAAAGAGAATTTTAAAACACCAGACAGTCTACATACCTATCTGTCCTGCCTAAAGCCCAACCATCCTTTGACAGCAGCCTTCAGCTGGCCTATCTTCTTCAAACACTCCCAGCAGCTTCTGTGCCTCAGTTTGAGCCCCTCCCCCCAAAATGTTTCTGAGGACTCTGTCTCAGTCTCCTACTGAGCCTACAGGACTAGTTTGATGAGAATGGTGAGATCCTGAGAGAAAGTACCTCGCTATATCCTGCCACAGTTCTTTGTTCTTCTGTGTTTGCAGGATCTGACCATTCTCATCAAACTACTCCTGTAGGCTCAGTAGGAGACTGAGACAGAGTCCTCAGAAACAATCCTTAATGACATTTAAGTGGCTATCTGAGGCATCTCCTCCTTCCTGCCAGTATTCTAGACCAATCCCTACTGAGGAAACAACTTAGTCATACATAAAACATCTCAATAACAAGGCCAACATGTACTATCAATAATTTATTATATGGCAGCTCCGAATCTGTCACAAATACATATATAGATTCACTCCACAATGCAGACTGAGTCAAGTGCTCCCTTCTATTGTGCAATACAGAGTGTGTGCAAAAACAGAAGTAGGAGAGGCCCAAAAACATCAGAAGGAGGGAAGAGCAGAAGTTATCTCTCTCCCCCAAACCTTGCAGAAGTCTCTGCATGTGTGTAATATGAAATTGGGGCTCCTTGGTTTTAGGGTGAGTCATGTCAAGCTGGCTGAAAGGAATGACCCTTTGGAACCATTTCTCTCTATATAGTAATCTCCAAAAGTAGAAATCTGAGTGGAAACATAGAAAAGTTAATGCTGTTCCTAGTAGCAACATTAGCTCCCCTGCCAGTGCACATTCACAGTGGGAGCACAGATCTTGAATAAGGATGCAGCAATGGACTCCTGTGCATGGCTGCATACTCTCCACCTCCCCTGGTGGGATAATCTGTCCAGTTCTTGAATGCTTTTTCCCTTCCTGTGGCTTTTCTACAGCAGGAGAGCATTTGGCCCTAAGAAGTATAACAGCCAAGTAAAAGAGAGTACAGCGGCTTGAAGCAATTTCCCATTAAATCTAATGGCATTATAGTAAAAGTGCCAAGGGCTGTTATGCACAGGCTTTCTAGTCAAGGAAAGTACCCATCTGCAGAAACCATGCAACAAAGCAGAGATAGAGCAATAGCCATGAAAGGATTCAGGGCTTCAGGACAAGAAAAACAAGTGCTCAGCTGTAGTGCTTAAAAATGAAACTGGAGTCATGAACTGAATTGTCTGGACTTTCAAGGTTACAGTATATTAAAGCAGTGAGCAACAGAGCCTTGGGCAGAGAGATCCCTCTCTCTCTTCTTGAGGATAATGCTGGCTCCCTATGGAGAAAATCAGATTTCCAAAGTGTGCAAGTGCAGAATCCTTATAACGGATAGGTACTTAATTGCACATGGCAGTTCTATAGTAGATTCTCCTATAAGGTAGTTGTCAAGTCTGAATCCCCACTCTGTCACTCCAAGGGCAGGAAGTGGGGGCCTGAAAGGATTTTTAAAAATTAATACTTGCCACTCCAGGCTTGTATTAAACTCCCAAGGTTACAGCTTCTCTCTAACCTTGGCTTGGTAAATGCTGCCACCACCCAAATGCAAACAAAAAAAACCCTTTGAACCGAGGAAGGAGCACTTGGGAATTCCTCCCTGTGGGGTACCCTCAAGCCCTTTCAACCCCTTCCCCCCCCCCCCCCCCGGGAAAATCTGAGAAAGAAAACAAAGGAGATTAGCTGTGGCTATCAGCTAATCAAACAACATGCACAAACCTCACAATCCTGTTTAATTTTATTAAAACAAAAAGAAAGAAAATACATCTGGAACTTAGGCATTTGCTAGATTTTAAAAGAGCAATTCCAAAGATTAAGCACCCAAACTAACTTTCTTGGGGGTTCAGCTCAAAGGTTACAAGCAAACAAAAGCATCAGGAGTTAGCACAGAGGAGATCCACAAGCCAAAATAAGAAATAAACCTGATAGCATCTAACTAAACATTCCCTATCCAAAATATTCCTTCTAGATATGGAAAATACTTTTTCATACCTGGTTCAAACCTTACACAGCATTCCTGCTTATAGCATTGCTGCTCCGTGTTCCTGCAGCCCAGAGAACAACAGACAAAGGGAAAGTTTCTTTCCCCATTTTAAAAAGTTCTAGCCTTTCCATTGGCTCTTTTGGTCAATGCCCACTTTTTTTTTTCTTTACGTGGGGGACTTTTTAACTTTACAGGTAAAGGAAGTAAAGAACAGCTACCAAGAGGGATTTTACATTAACTTGCTGGCTGGGTGTCCATCGAAGGGAGCTATCCCCCCCACTTTATTTATCACAATAGTAAACTGGAAAAGAGAGTGAAAGGAAAATGTACCCAAAGCCAGATGTTGTATCTCCAGAGCAGTGCTGGGTAGAAGTAGCCATTTAAAAACAAATATCTCTTTAAAAAATATAACTTCTGTATACGTCTGTTCTAGATCTTGTCCGTGTATTGTATTTGTAGTGCTTGCATGCAATCTAGGATTTCAGTGGGTAAACCTGAGTGTTACTAACACATCTCAGTTGGACATTTCCTGTTTCTGGCTGTGCTTTTCCTAGTGTATTCAAGCCCAAACTATTATATGGTTGATATATGATGTGAAAGTGGCACATAAACCCAGATACAGGGCTGCAGAAGTTAGAGAGATGGGAATTTAGAATAAAAATGAAGAAAGAAAATAAAAGAAAACAACTTTTATTTTTTAAAGTCCCTTTATAGATGAAAATACTGAGGTGATAAAGTGTCTGAGGCCTAATACTTAATCCCTAAAAGTGGGAGATTGAAATCAAGGGGACTGCTCATGTGCTAAAAGCACAGGCATAAATATGTGCTGCATCAGAGAATAAGGCTATGTCTACACCAGTGTTTCTCAAACTAGGGCCGCCGCTTATTCAGGGAAAGCCCCTGGTGGGCCGGGCTGGTTTGTTTACCTGCCGCGTCCGCAGTTTCAGCCAATCGCAGCTCCCACTGGCTGCGGTTCGCCGCTCCAGGCCAATGGGGGCTGCATAACCAGGTCGTCCCTCAGCCCGCGCCGCTTCCTGCAGCCCCCATTGGCCTGGAGCGGCGAACCACAGCCAGTGAGAGCCGCGATCGGCCAAACCTGCGGATGCAGCAGGTAAACAAACCAGCCTGGCCCACCAGGGGCTTTCCCTGAAGAAGCAGCGGCCCTAGTTTGAGAAACACAGGTCTACACTACACTGCTGTTTGGACTATGGGGATGTGAATTGCAGTGTGCACCAAGATGTTATACTCTAACTGCATTGGGGGACACTGCTGGTAAAAACTATAAGGTATCTGGTTCATTCTAATATAGTCCTGTTTGAAGAGGACTATGTTAACACAAATGAGATATCTTTTAGTTCAAGCCAACAACGTCTTCCTGGTGCACTTAGCAAATTCACATGCCTGCAATGCAATTCAATGCAGTGTAGACAAACCCTAAATTCTGTTCATTGCTCAGATGAATTTGTAGAAAAGTTTAGATATTATATTTCCTGCCAGCATGATTTTCCTGACCATTTCCTTTCTTTGTTTATTTCAGTTTTATAAAGTGCATTACCATTACTAGCAGTAAGAGCTTTTAAAACTGATAAAGGTCTGGTCTACAATGGGAACTTATGTCGGCATAAGAGACAGCTATGTCACCCCTGAGAGACATAGCTATGCCAGCCTAACCCCTAGTGTAGATAATGCTAGGTCGACGGAAGAAGTCTTCTGTCGACCCTGCTACCATCTCTTGGGGAGGTGGATTACCTGTGCGGTTGGAAGAGCAGCTCCCATTAGCATAGGTAGTGTCTATGCTGAAGTGCTGCAACAGCGCAGCTGCAGCAGAGATGTAGTTGTTTAAGTGTAGGCACACCCAGAGAATCACAGAAGACTTAAACAACTTTTCAAGGTTTGCCACTCCACAATATGGTTCTTGCTAGAGTCTAGATTTAATTAATCAATCTTCCTTTTAGTTTTCCAAATTCCTTGGAGAATCCATTGCATTTCTACTTGCAGCACATGTTCTGAGGTACTAGAATTAGAAAAACTCCTGCCTTCGGGTAATTGAATGGTTGGGGTACTAATGAGCACAGATATAGCTGTAAACTGCTGCATTGTACATGAAGGAGTCCTAGATTAATAATTATTTCATATCTTACTTTGCTTTTGAGATACACTCAATCGAAATTAGCATGCCCAATTTCTGTCCCTCCCCTTCCCTGTCTATTATCATTTAAGTCTAAACAGTCCAGTTGGCCCTTCTCCTAGGGTCTTTATGACTCTATTGATCTCTCTTTTAACAATACACACAAAATCAAATACTTTGATTCCTTCAAAACAAACCAGGATGCTAGCAGAGATTACTGGAAATCATAATAAACTCTTGAGGTTTACCCACCCCTAAATACCAACTAAGGAGAGTTCTGGGTTAGTTTCTGAGATACGCAGAGTTTTGCTGTTGCTTTTCTGGATCCCTTACCATTCTAGATTCCCCATAACTTCAAACTCCAACCCCCCTCCCTTTAAACCTGTAATGGTAGTTAATATTTGTGAAATAAAGCAGTCTTTTGGTAGGGCAAACTGGCAGGCAGAAATAGCAAACCACCAGTAAGTCTTTGGCTGTCAGAAGACTAGGAGAGCATTTTCACCACATTGTGTGTTCGTAATATCTCTTTTGGATAAAAGCATGCATGAGGATGAATGAGATTGGTTGATGCCAATCTTTCCACTGGCAGCATCTCACTGTTCATAAATCCCATATATTTGGGCCTAAGTATATAAAGTGTATTTATATGTATGTCTTTCCACAATATTAGAATGCCTTTGGCAGTTTAGCCGCTCTAAGTATCATTCCCTTTATAACACACTTCAGCTCTCTTTTTCTTTATTGAACTTGGATTAATAGACTGAAATTATTTCCTCCATTTAAGAAGACAGATGGGTTACAAAGTTTCTGGCCAATACTGATTTGCTGTATTTTCTTTTTTTACTGTTGTGGATTGACGTGTATTTGCCATTCTTTCATAAGGGCTCATTTGGCGGCATCAAAGGTTTCCATCAAATATCTTTTTGAAGACCTTTTAAAATCATTTTATTGTGGAATGTTGCTACTATATATTGCTGGATGGTACAGTAGCTGACCAGCAGGGACCCATTAGTGAGATTTTTCTTGATTTTTCACTTAGAGCAAATTGATGTTGACAGTTGTTACTTAATGATGGCTAGGTTCTTAGGCCCACTATTTTGCTTTCTTCACCTTTTGGTTTTCAATGTTTTAGGGTTTTTGAGAATTGCTGAAAGGATTAACTTCATGCTTAACAATTTCATCTCTATCATTGCAAAAAGACAGCATACATATTTCTTTTAATGTTTTGTTAGAAGCATCTGAGAGAAAATCTGAGGCAAATAGTTTTCGTCTAAATGCTCCAAGTGGGTGCATTGCCTTGTCAAGTCCATTGAGAACTATATCTTGAGTCCATTTGTGCATCAAATTGAAAGATTTCTGTTTACAAGAGATCTTGTAAATAAAGAAATACAAGGTAAATAGTGGAATCCAGACTAGTTTCATAGCAACAGCAGGTCCTTAAAAATATTCTGGTGATAATACAAGTATATTTACGGTTAAGTAATACAAAGGTATTTTAACACTTTAAACTGGTGTAGCTAGCTTGGAAATCAATGGAGCTAGACTGAGGATCTGGCCCTGTATCTTTTAATTATTATTTCAGTTAATTTGTTTCTACTGAAGAAAGGCTGATTGGTTCATAACTTCCCAGGATCACACCTACCACCTTTCTAATAATAAATGCAGCATTTACTGCCCTCTCAGCCTCTGGCATAGTAGCTGATTGTAATGAGACATTGCATATTTTTGTAGGTGCTCAGACTATTCATTCTTAAGCTCCTTCAGAACTCTTGGATGAATCCCATCAAGTCCTGGTGATTTGGTATGATTTGAGAACAATATTCTTTCTTGGAAAGAAAGACTTAGTATAGGATTCAGCTCCTATTGCGGTGAAAAAACCCAGAGACAGGTTTCTATATACTGAAACCATAATGGTCTTCCAAGAAAAGATAATTTGATATACAAACCAGTGGAGGGATAAAGCACAGCATTCACCTTCTGATTTAAAGTGTTAATTTCCTCATACTGAAAGTGTAATAAAAATAAATAAGAATATCTAAAGAGATAGGACCCTTCACCCACAAAAGAAACCCGGAACCTATCTCATGCCCTGTGTTGTACAGGTGCATTGTGGGGTTAAGAAATCTTAGGACTCCTCTTTCCACTCCAGAATCAGCAAAACAGGATATTTTCCTAGTATTTAAGAGAGCACTTGGAGGACAACTAGCATGCCACCTTGTACATCACAGTGCCACAAGCATGCAGTCTGCAAGCAGGGATCATATCCTGTTAGTACATGTTATTTTCAGATGCACACACTAACCAGGGTGCATGATGTTGCCACTTAAAGGGGAAGCTCAATGTAGCCAGCATGATGTTGTGGCAAGCTTCCCTTTGTGATCCTATCCTACAAGTACAGGATGGATGCTGTTCTGGATGTATGCCTGCACTGCTCTATACCTCCACTACTTTGTATGGGTCATGGAGATAAGGGCAGGATTTTACTTTCCATCGCTGTGCTTGTAGACACATAAGAAGAATCATTTGACTTGTCTAATGAATCTGAATTTGTCCATTCTAATGGACTATTGTCATTTGCCATGTGGAAAGTTATGTCCTGAGATGACAATAATAAAAGCAACTATAATCTTTTGTACAAGCTATTCAGTATTTTGGAACATGAGTTGGGTTTAAATCAGATCTCCCCCAGGGTTGGGGAAGCTGGATTCTTAGATTTTGGTTTACCCCGTTACAAGGCAAGAGGCTGTTTGCTAATTCAGATTTGGATCCAGATTGGATTTTGAGTGTCCCTATAGTTCTGACTGATTTCAGGGTTAGGGTTCTGGCCCATCTTTCCTTTTTGGTGAGGAGTGGCCCAGACGGTGCAGCATGACTGGTAGCCTTCATCGGCGATCGGGATGCTGGTAGCTGTGGGGCTGGCAGCCGTAGGCTTGCCTTTTGGCAGTAGATGGTTTATTACGACTGGTAACCGTCCTCGTCGGACAAATTTACTTATGGAGTAAATTACCTTTTGTCAGGGAGAAACTGGCAAATGGTTGTGAATATAGAAAATATACATTATTTTCATTATTTATGTTTTGTTTGGTAAGTGCCAACAATGTGCTTAGTGCTGCACAATACACAGCATAAAGATGGCCTTTGCCCTGAGAAGCTGAAAGATGAGAAATAGACCAGTCTCACTATAAATAAAATACTGATGAAACTTCAAGCTAATGATAATCTCGCCTGGGGTATTTTGGAATCTGTCTCCAGCCTCTGAGTTAAAATTTTGTTTATTCTTCCTATCTAAATCATTCATTGTAAAATAAGTTTGGAGGTCAGTTCCCAAAATTTGCTTTTATAAATATGGCATTCTGGAAAGCTTCAGTTGCTCATTATTTCATAAGAAAACATAAATATTTCATTCTAGACAAATAGAATGCACCAGCCCATGCTGAGGCATGCAAACCACCACCAATCTGCTCTTAAATTAAATAAATAAATGGAGATATCCCATCTCCTAGAACTGGAAGGGACCTTGAAAGGTCATCAAGTCCAGCCCCCTGCCTTCACTAGCAGGACTAAGTACAGATTTTGCCCCAGATCCCTAAGTGAGCCCCCTCAAGGACTGAATTCCCAACGCTGGGTTTAGCAGGCTAATGCTCAAACCACTGAGCTATCCCTCCCCCTTATAGTAGAGCATACGAATAATGTTTTATAGTGCAGTATGCACCAGATACGGCATTTACATTAGATTTTCTATATTTCACACTGGTGATACAAGTTTCCTTCTCAGTTCCGACACAGCCTGCTTCATCAAATAAGTTGGGGAACTTTGATGGTTGTTGTAGTATAACAAAAGGATAAAGATGGTGTGTTATAAAGTTTGCAATGACATAACTTTTAGTCAAAGGGAAGGAGATCTTTTCTCTTCGGTGTCATGCTAAGTATATACAATGTTGTACTTTAATCAGATTGATTCAGAATAGTTTGTCAGTCCTCTTTCATCAGTAGGAACAATACAATAATCAATAGGGATGCTAAGTGAACCTTCATTTCCTGCAAAGATTGGCTTAATCAATAAAAAGAAAATATTTACGGAGCTGAACACAGTGGCTTTCCTGGTTTGGGAGAGAACTCAGATCTCCTGCTCACCCAAATTGGGCTATTAAAATGCCTGGATTTAGGCAACATGTAACTGGTACTTGCTACTCAATCACCAACATCAGAATAACATTAGATACAGTCTCACTGATAATTTGATTTACAACAAAAACACCCCTCCCCCCAAAAAATGTCAAAACAAAACTGTGTTTGTGTGTATATGTGTGTGCTTATGAAGAACTTACTGAGAAAAAACTAAATGAAAGAATGTTGAGACAATGCCAGGTAGATTTGATATAAAGAAGGTGGAGAGCTGAGTTTTATGGACATGCTACTGACTTTTCAGCCTCTGTTGTCTCACCAGCTACTGCAATAGCTCTATCAAGATATTGATATGAAGGAGAAAGAGACCTGAAGACTTGTAGGAATCCTCAGGTTGAGAGTTATGAAGGAAGAGTCCCCTTACAAAAAACACAGGATTCCATCTAAATAGAAGGATTTCATGCCATTTTTTGATGTAGCAGTTCACAGTTGTAGCCTCATGGAAGGAGGACAGAAATATTTGGTGAGCAGAGCCACAGAGAAGTCTAAGATGAGTTTGGATGTATGTCCCTTGTAAGTGAACAGGAAGAAGCCATCCAACAGAGTCAGAAACACTATCTATTTATCATGTTCTGCTGTGAACAGCGAGAGAACCAGGATACTGGTAGTTGATGGGTGACTATGGGGACTGTATTTCGCTCAGCTAATTTCCTTAGAAGAGGAAAGTTAAACAATGGTTTGTAAGGGCAGTAGTAGCACTGACTGAAAGTTCTTTAGCACGGGTCAGACTATTGCATGACTTAGAATGAATGATCCAGAGCTAGTCAAAAAAAGGTCAATTGAATGCTTTTCTGTTGAAAAACATTGTTTCTTTGAAACAAACTTTTTGTGGGAATGTAGAGAGTTCCATAAAATTTTAGGTGGAAAAAAGTCTAAACAATTCATTTTGGCTTTCTCTTTTCATTTTGGGAATGTAAAAATTTTAGATAAGGTGAAACTGTTTAATTTTTTACTTTCTAATTTAATTTCAAGTGCATTTATTTTATTTATATTTTATGCTATATTTATATATTATATTAAGTGTTATGTTTAATATTTAATGTTTTGATAATAGCAAAACCATGATTTGATGTTCCCAAAACAAAATGTCTTGGAATTTCCATTCCATAAGAAATTTCAACTTTTCATTTAAATTTGGAATGGAAACAAATTTCAAAATTTCAGAATTTTTTGCAGGGCAGTAATTCTGTTTTCATGCATGCCCTGCTACACTTTTTGTAGGCAGGAAAGGTAACAAGTCACAGGTGGTAGCACTCATTTCCTTCAGTGCTTCCATGACTTCTACCAGTGTGGATGATCCAAGTTCTTGGAGGGGAGAGGGTTGTATTTCTAGTAATGTGCTTTGTTCTTGGAGTTACGTGAGGCCATCCCAGTTCTGGGTGAGTTTCTCTATGAAATATGATAATTTGTTGCACCAATGATGCTGGGTTCTGTGGATGAGTGAAGGAACTCTTGGTTTATAAAACAATTTAGATTCCATAAATTTTCTGCAGTATGTAACTTTCACTACCCCTATGGTAGAAGAGAATAAGGCTGTCTTTCCCCTCACAGGAGTGACATATTTTGGTAGAAGTTTCTTGTGTCATATCCTATTTCTTGACTTCAGTTTCTCAAATAACAGTTTTAATCATAATGATTTTTCACATGTGGCTCTTTTCTTATGAAAAGTCATAAAATAGTTTTAAAAAACACTAACATTCTTAATATATTTTGGAAGGTGGAAAATCAAAGAGCAATTTGTCTACACAACAAAAATAAGTGAAACAGCTCTTTGAGTTGCCAGGAGGAAAATATATTTTCGCATTAGAGTAGTTTACTTCATGAAATTATATTTTGCTTTATCTGAGCCAATTAAAATCATCTAATATAATTCTGATCTAAGGCAGGCAGGAAAAAAATGTGAAACCTGAATCTCAGCAATATCTTTTACAGGGAGTATTTCAATTGGTTTAGTCCTGGTTACACTTGGTCATAAACCAGTTGGCTGTGCAGCTCCTGCTCTCACCATATTTAGGTCAGAGTCTGAACATAGGCATCCAGCCAATTGGCAGATTGTTCATAAAAAGTATCCACTGAACCTGCTGGTAATGTTGAGAATGTTGGTCTATTATTCTATCCATTGGTCAAGGACAGTAGAATACTGCTAAAACACAAAAGCCTGCTGTAATTGCAAAGACTCCTGAAAAGTGTATTTTGGCAGCGCTAGAGTAAGGTTAATTTCTTCTACAGTTATATTTAGTCCTTTTATTATTCAGTGAACAGTATCGTTCTTTAACTCTTTTTCTGATGCACATTAATACTATAAATTGGGAAAGAGAAATCCATCTGAATGGATTAAAATGAATGGGCAAAAATATTAACACACAGCTTTTGATTTCTTTGTATGGATGGAACTCAAGCAATATTGCCATTTAGAAAACAAAATATGAAAAATAATAACTTTCATATGCCTCAATTGTAAAGATAAAAGAAAAAGCTAAGGTTAGTATCGTATTTAAATTTGTCATAAGAGGTGATCATTTGAGCTAAAGGTTTCTACTATTCTGGCCCAGCCTGCAATCCTTAAGATGTTAGTCTGTTATATTTGAGGAGTGGTAACCATGACAACTCTGCTAATTTTTCTTTGTATTTATTAAGCAAATAGGAGCATTTCTACAAATATTCATAAAATGTGCTCATATAATGTTAACATTCATGGGGGCTTAAAATAAATCTGTGTCCCATATTTTATGGATTCTGATTCTTCACAGTTTTCAGAACTTTTAAATTTTATTCTTGTCATTTTGATATTTTGCCAGAATTTGATATTTTGCTAGGATTGTTTTGATTTGCTTTGAGATGATTTTGATGGTTTGTTTGGTTAATTCTTTGATTTATTTTTTTAATCCCTCATGCCCCTATGTTTTCTTGAAATGTTAATAGTTTCCATTTAAAACCAGCTCTGAAAGCTTATTGATTTATTGAATTTGGTTGTGTGAGTTGTCTTGCTAGGGAATGTTGGAACAGAAGCTTCCTGATGAGCTATCATCCAGATCAATTTAGCCCAAAGCTCTTGGCATCATATCCATTTCTTCACAGCAGCAGTACACGGAATAGGGCTAGAAACGTAACATTTCCAAAATGCAGGAGTTTGAAAGTCTTCAGACTGTAAAGAAAATTAACCAGAAGAGTGTGTGTAGTGAGATCCCATCTATATGTCATGCATTTACCTTGTCACTGACTGATTTTTCACCATTGTTTCACTGAAGGCCAAATCCTGCTCATTTTACACATGTGACCACTCCTACTGGAGTCATTAGGCGTATTCATGAGTAAGGCAAGCAGGATTTGACTCTAGAGGCTGGCATTTGCTGAATTTGCTGCAGTGCCTGGCATACAACATTTTCAATTTATATTGACATTGAAGGAACCACTGAGGTACTTCCTATCCCAGAACAGCATTTGAAAATGTGGCTTCTATCCCCAGTCATTCTAAAATAAGTGAGTTACAGGTCTGGAATTTAGAAAGTTCTTTTTACAGAAGTCACAAGTGGTCCCCATAATATGGTGGGCCTTTCTAAGTTTATATATGGGTATATATCATTTTGACCCCAGGCTGGAATTCCCCCGTGAAGGACACTCTTCTGGATCTCTTTTTCTGGCTACCCTCTGCTCACTGTTTTTGATTTCTCTTTTGAGTGTCTCAATGTTTTTCTCTCCCATTTTTATAGGCCACTTTCTCCACGCTCCCCACTTTCTCTTTAAACATGCCTCTTTCTCTTCCCAATGATCTCTCCCCACCATCTTCACCATGATTTCCTTTTATAATTCTGCATGCATAACAGAATATAAATGACTAATTCAGTTCCCTACAAATACTATGTACCCACAAAGTTCAAACTATATCAAATATATCTGAAATATGTTATTTGGGACATAATTTGTATCACTGATAATAATTGATAGCTTTTGATGGGGTGTATAAACCTCTCACTGGACAAGAGGGGATTAAGAAACAACTCTGGGCTAGGGAGGTCCGGCCCTTCTGCCTGAAGTGAGCATGTTCAGGTTGGAGTTGGGGTTTAAAAGGCAGTCAAACTGTTCAGTCAGGATCTGGTAGGCCAGGGAGAAGGATGTGCTCTGAGGGCTCCAGGCATGGATGTGAGCTGTGCTCGCATCAAACCAAGGAACCAGGGGAGCTGCAGCCCAGAGTAATTGGGACCAGGGCTGGAAGTCAGTGATCCCCAGAGACATACAGTGTCAGGCTGGGATGCAGATTGTGGTAGGAAGTGACCCAGGGAGGCTGATTTGAGGATGACAGAAGATGCTACCAAATGAGCAGCTGAACCCGCCTACAAGGGCCCTGGGTTGGAACCCGGTAGAATGGTCCAGGTTCCCCAAGCCTGCCCCAAAATGGAATCCATTAGGCGGAGGTGCCACCCCAAAATGGAACCCATTGGTGGTGACTGCTGCCTTGGATGCTAACCACTAGGCAGGAGACCCTGCCTCCCAATGACAATGTAAATATTCAAGATGCTCAAGACAAATTTCCTGATATCCATTTAATTTGGGGATGATCAATAAATATAAGCTATTTTGTAGGGCAGGTGCTGAAGGTTAAGATGAAAAAATATTTTATAAAAAACAGAAGTGGCTCCAATAATTTCTTTTCGCTCTAATCAGGCAAACATGCAGCAGATCAAAAACTTACCCCTTCCAGAGATTTTGTTTTATTCACAAAAGAATCAAAATGAAACACGATCTAACCCATGACTATTCCCTGGGATTGTCTGCTTTTAGGATTCCTCTGGGAATAGTGTTCAGCCCTCTCCCTAGGTCTTTTTTCTCTTAGATACTCCACCTGCAAGTCTAGGTAAAACTAGGTAACAAGTCACCTGCAGCAACAAGTCAGCAAATCACACTTGACATCAATTAATATTTCCCAGCAGGATCAACACCTGCTAACAGGGTGGGATTTTCAGGCAAAGATTGGTAGCTTGTTTTCATGTTTATGCAATTCTTTGTGTCAGGACAGATTATTACATAGCACAAGCCATCTCTAAATTATATTTCCTGAAATGTTTCCTTAAGCATGAATTTGGAATACGGTAATTACAAAATAACGTATTTTGACCACAGGAGAGCAAGTCAACTATTTACCCACAAGACATGTTCTACATGGTATTCCTCAGCCTTTACATAAACTCATGTCAGCATGTAGCAAGCAGGGACAGTTCAACTCATTAATATTGCATAGGAAAAATACTTGAACTTCAGCATTTGGGGGCAGGGACCATTTATTTTGTTCAGTGTTTATGTAGCACCTAGCACAAAAGAGTCTTGGTCAATGACAAGGCTCCCATGTACTACTGCAATATGGATCAGCGTTCATGTCACACTCCCTATCAGTACCCAGCCAGGGCTGGGGAAGCTAATGATCTAACCAGCCGATTAAGTGCTGGTAAGTTAAGTCATCAAATTCTGTGATGAATCCTGGTTATGTGCCACCTCAGGCACATTGCACATATGCTAAGAAGAAGGCTGCAATACAAATAATACCCCAGAAATATTATGTACTATTTGTATTACCATGGTGCCTAGAAGCTCTAGTCACCCCAGCCAGTGCAACTTTTGCCTTTGCTGAATGTCCATGACTGGTCCCCTGTCACTTACCATTTGCCAAGGAATAGAAGTCTATAAGAAGTGTCATTAATTGCCAAAAAGTGCCACTCTTTCTTCTCTAATACTAAAGTTTTAAACAATGAAAATGATATGTCCATTATGGAATAATTTCTGCTGCAAGTCACATCGTTGGGCTTTAAAAGATTTCAAAAAGAAGTGAAGAAAGGTAGTTCATTTCTTAATCTTGCATTTATGAACATAGGTAAGATAGAAAGAAAGGAAGCTCAAATTTATACAAATAATTTCCCAACAATTGTTTTAAGGTTAGTATCATATTTGAATCTATCATAAGAGGTGATCATTTGAGCTAAAGGTTTCTATTATTCTGGCCCAGCCTGCAATCCTTATTTTTTTTTAAATAAGCTTTCCCACTCCAACAATTGATATTTTATTCTAACATTAGTTCTGCCATCTTTCTCAATCTCAGCTCTTTCTCAACTTCGTCTTCTCTTTGGGCCCATAAAATTCATGTCCAATTGCACAGCTAGGAACTTCAGATGAGGAATTTAGAGTTTCTCTGGAAAATGCATATTGTATCATTTTTACTGTCTGTAAAGTATACATTTTGAACATAAACTGTGTCTGTCTATGACTCGCAGAACCAAGAACTCGCAGAAATGATCACCTGTGTGCACACACACAGAGTTGTGACTGGGGAGCAACAGTAAGTTAAGAAGGAGTATATGGCATATTTGAATGGCTGTATCTCTCAACATTCCACTTTACAAACTTTCATACTTTCAGTTTCTTATAGGTAAAATACTTACTCTTTGCAAATTATAGTACACTTTCTTGGTGTTAGGTAGACTCATTTGATGTACTCTTTCATCTTTAATTTTCAAACAGTTTTTGTGTGTGTGTGTTTATTAATACACACATCAATCTAGTGGTTGCACTTTAAAAAGGATCTTTGAACGTTTTTGTTGCTTTTACCAGTATTCTCCATTGTCTGCATAGGAAATGTTCATTAAACCTAGTCAAACTGGTAAAAACATCATGGGCCAGATCCTTGCCCCCACCAAGTTCTCTTTCCATGTCTTCGGCAAATACAGAAGTTGGGGAGTACTGTCAAAAGCATGATTATAGGTGAATAGATGAGCTTAAGCAAACAACCAAAGATTCTCCCACCATGGGATGGAAATCACCAGACCTATTCCTATTTAGAATGTTTTAAAAAGCACATTTGAAGAAGCAGCACAAATAATACATCATGATACAATAACACTTCATTTTGTATTGCATTTCCTTAACATCTCAAATACTTTACAAGGTAAATAATAGCAGAAGGAGAAAATTTAAGAGGTATAGGCAAGAGTTTATATGATATTTGAAAAGAGATGGAGCGGGAGGAATCAGTGAAGTGGAGCCATACAAGAAGACTGTTCTTGGTAGTAGGAGTGAGTGGGGAAGCTCTCATACAAAAGGTAGCAAAAGGGAAGAAAGATCTATAAGAGTATGACTACACTGCAATTAAACACCCACAGCTGGCCTGTGTCAACTGACTCAGGTTTGTGGGGTTGTATAACTGCAGGCTAGTCTAGATGTTTGGGCTCAAACTGGAGCCTGAGCTCTGGGACTCAGTGAGGGAGAGGGTCCCACAACTCAGGCTCCAGCCTGAACATCTACACAGCAATTTTACAACCCCATAGCTTGAGCCCTGTGAGACAGAGTCAGCTGACATGGGTCAGCCACGGGTGTTTAATTGCAATATACACATACCCTAAGAGAGCAAGGAACAAAGAGGGACAGTAACGAGCAAAGGTCTGTGTTGAAGGCTGAACCAATTCCATGTAGAGTTTTAAAAACAACCAGGATTATTTGGATTGGATCCTGAAAGGGATGTGAAGCTAAGGTAGTCTGTGATATGGCCATGATTTTTTGTTAGTTTGACAAAGTTCAAAAAATTATAGACACAATGCATTAGTGATTAATGATTCTCTTGCAGAACTGAGAACATCCAATTCAAGCAAATCAACTAGAGTTGAAAGTAAGAAGATGGAGGATTTTTTTTCCATAGGAGTTGGTGTAAGTACTATGGTCTGCAACATCAAGCTCTGTATTGCTCAGTGGACTGAAAATGAAAGAGATCCTTTCATTTCTGGCTTGCCAATTCAAAACTCAGGGTTGGATCCAAAGGCCACTGAAATCATGGAAAAGGTCTTTAAATCATTGAAAGGATTTTGTAAAGTGAATTGGTGGTATCAATGTTCTAATCCAACTCTCTCATGGGCACATGTGTCTTTAGAGCAGTGGTTCTCAAACTAAGGCCGCCGCTTGTTCAGGGAAAGCCCCTGGCGGGCCGGGCGGGTTTGTTTACCTGCTGCATCCACAGGTTCGGCCGATCATGGCTCCGACTGGCCACGGTTCGCCGCTCCAGGCCAATGGGGGCTGCAGGAAGCGGCGTGGGCCTAGTTTGAGAACCACTGCTTTAGAGAACCTAAGAATGGAATCTGGCATCTTTCATAGCCATGTTTCCTCTGCAAAATGGCTGAGGAAGATTGACTTGGCAGGGTGAAGAAATGTGTGATATTTTATAGGTAAATAGATTACTTCAGTAGCTAGGATTATCTGGTATCTTCCAGGAGCACTTTTCCTTCACTTAAATTTAAAAATAAACTAAATAAAAATAAAATATTCCTCGAAAGCCCTGTCCCCCAACAAAACTTTAGTCTGATGTATCACACTTTTATGCCTCACTTCTGCAAACATACACAATTGAAAGAAATGTGACTACTCACAGTAGTAAGATTAAGCACATGAAGAAATGGTTGCAGGAACAGGGCCTTAGAGAATGCATGAAAGTCACAGCTAACAGCATATGAAATCTTTGAACATAATATGACAGAGAGAAAGATCAACAGTGAAATGAGTTTATGTACTATTGATCCATATCAGTTTCCAGTACACAAAGAGTATCTTTTCTGCTCTCTTTTATGTTGTTATTGATAGACCTGTAGTTATAGAAGGTATTCCTTGAAACCTTTGGGAAATAGCAGCACTTGCTTGAATGCTCACATCATGCAATTTTCTCTATTACAAATTTTTGTATACTTACATATCAGCCCTTCCACCTATCTTCTTGGTATTAATGATTATTCTATGTTCTCAACTGTCATTGTCCCCTTACTGATTGTAATTACTGTATTACCAATCAAACTATATGTAAATTTCACATCAATAGCTTTAAAAAAATGGCACATATTTATCTTCACTGTGCTCTTGAAAAAGTATCATTTCATCTCCTAAGAATGTTGTCCTTAAGTTATTTTACAAAAATATTTATAGTCAGGGTATTTGTTATTAACCAAGGCTCAGATATGCTGAGTGGCCCTTCTCTTTTTTGTGGTACATTCAGTTCTGTGGTTAATTTTCCTGGTTTTTTTTCTAGGTTCCCTGATTTACTAACCCCAAACACTTTTGATGACTGCTTTTTTGATTAATGATTTTAATCCATAAGATACTAAAAAGGAAGAATTCATGGGTGATTGAGCAAAGTAGACTGGTTACTGGAGGACATGGAAGGTTTTGAAAATCTTGCCCTAAGGGAATTAGGAGCACAACTCCCACTGGCAGAGTCGACCTTGTGTTCCCAAATCCCTTAGAAAAGTGAAAATATCATAAAATCTTCTGAGAACTGCTTTAAAAGACGGCCCTGCTTCTTTATACAAAAATATTTCCTAACAGAGAACTTCTTGAGCCATTTACTCATACTGGCAAGTGTCTATAGATGTGCTATATAGACCTTTCTATAATGTACTTACTATCACTTAGGTAGGCAGAGGTCTAAGGCCCATACCCACAAAGGGACTATGATCCATAAACCTCCCACTCAGCTACTGCCTAACCCAGTAGGCATCTAAATGCACTCAGCACCTATGCCCAAAAATGGGTGGGGAAGTAATTGGACAAGCACCTATCTCACCTGTGGGGCCCAATCCGGTAGGCTGCCTCTGAGCATGCCTCCTGGATCAGGTCCCATTCAAAATTAAGCTGCTGGAGAAAGTGGTAGAAGTGGTGCCCACCTTATAACCTTTAGCCCAGTAGTAAGAGCACTCAGCCAGGATGTGGGCAACCCAGGTTCAATTCTTCCTTCTGTCTGAGGGAGATAAAGATTTTGAAAGGGGTCTCCACCTTTCAGGAGTGGGCTCTAACCAGTGAACTATGGGATACTCTGATGTGGGGCTCCCTCAATCTCTCCTGTTGAAGCAGTTACATTGTGTATGAATAATTAAATAGTCATTGAACCAGAGAGAAAATGATTCTACAGTCTGGTGTTTGGAACACCCAGGATCCAGTTCCCTTTTCCAATGGCTATTAATTTATCCACAGTGGATAAGCTTCCACAGAAGAGATTGAGAAATCCCTACATCAGGGATAAGCAACCTTTGGCACGCAGCCTGCCAGGGTAAGCGCCCTGGTGGGCCGGGCTGGTTTGTTTACCTGCCACGTCTGCAGGTTCGGCCAATCATGGCTCCCACTGGCTGTGGTTCGCCGATCCAGGCCAATGGGGGCTGCGGGAAGCCGCGGACAGCACATCCCTTGACCTGCGTCGCTTCCCGCTGCCCCCAATGACCCGGAGCAGCGAACCGCGGCCAGTGGGAGCCGTGATCGGCCAAACCTGCAGACGCGGCAGGTAAACAAACCGGCCCGGCCCACCAGGGGGCTTACCCTGATGGGCCGCAGGTTGACAATCCCTGCCCTACATCATAATATCCCACTCTCCTGTGAGGTAGGAGACCTCACATCCTTTTTTTTTCCTTCAGTGAGAGAGGGGAATTGAACCTGGGAATCTCACATATTGAGTGCTCTAACCACTAGGATGAAAGTTATAAGGTGACCACCACAACTGGCTATTTTGTGCCAAGTGAAGCAGATGCTTAAGATATGGTCACAGGAAATGACTTAGGTGCCTAAGCCTCTGGACTCCAGGAGAGGGGTTTCCAGTTGTTGATTGCAAGCAGAAATAGGTGCCTCCCTGCAATCCTGACTTAGGTGCCTAACTCTGTGAGAGGGATGGTGCTTAGAGTGTACCCTTCACATCAGCATCTCCCATTGCTAGATTAGGTTAGTCCCCACCTAGTGTACTGGCTTTTATGGATCCCAACCTTAGACACCTACCACCACCCCCTACTCATTGTATAGGGAGCCTAGGCATCCAAGTCAGGCTTTGTGAATTGCATTTTTGTTCCAGCGATTTTCTAGCTGCCTGAAAATTAGGTGTTCCAACACTGAGTATTGCAATGCTGAAGTCCCTTGGTGGATCTCGGCTTCAATGGTTTCATTTGCAATTGAAAAATTGAATATCCTTGGTTTTTAAAACAGCAAACTGAAACAAAACATAAAAACTCCATCATGTGGAACTATTTTGACTCCCCTGGAGTATCAGGAGGGTAGGAACATTTAGGTCTACCACACAAACCTGCATCCCCAGGGTGGAGCATGCCCAGTACAAGCTTTTCAAAGGCATATGATTTGGCCAAATTTAGATATTGTTTCACAGGGGAAGGAAAAGCCACATTCCTGGCATAGAGGTGACTCTTCTGCCAAATGTCAAGTCCCTGCTCTAAAGCATGGAGATGCTAGACCTTCCCACCTAAGCAGTTATAAGAATTATTTTTAACGTGGACAAAACAACATATTTTCCCCTAGTTGCGTACTCAGAAGTGGCTGAACCATTTTTGCTCAAACTTAAAAAAAAGATCAGGTTGAGGCAGATACCCAGCATGGAAAATTGTCCTTAATGGTTAAATTTTGGTAAAGTTATCAACAACTGAAAACAGGATCTTACATTGAGAAGTGTCAGGCAACCTTAGATAAAAGGGGTGTCATCAACTCCACCTTTAAAGTCCATAGTTGTCTGTGTTATTGAAGAGGGAAAAATTAAATAGATAAACAATAAAAGGAAAGAGAAGAGGAGTACAGAGCTTTTTTTTTTTAAAAAAAAAACCTCTTCTGTGTCACAAAAATTAAATTGTAGAAGTTTGAAAGGAATTTAAAACATCAAATCAAATCCTGTGGTATGTTTAAGGAAATATTACACCATGTGAGTATTATTTCATACCTTCCCTCACAATAAAGATTTCACAGACACATAGCTTTTAGTAAAAAAGCCCTACATTTGCTACTATAGTTTAACAGGATTAAGCACTGAGAAGAGATATGGCTTTTTTTAATGGATACTAGGAGTTACCACTAGATTTTGCTACCTCTTTTTAGTTTAGCTTCTGATGCATGAGCACTCAAGTTAATTAAGAGGATGTGTCATTTACATCTTTAGTGTTAATCAAGATGGGGACCAACTGTATTTTCATATAATCCTATAATGGAAGTATACTATGTAAAATGGTCACTTTATTTTTGAGCATATATTTAAAGAGATTAACTAAAAGCAACAACTGCATATTGCATTGAATTAGCCAGTGATCATTAACCTCTGATATCAGTCCCACCATCCAGTTCTAGACAGAATAACTCTATGGCATGCAAATCTTAGGACTTATTTAAAATGAGTCTGATTAATTAACTAAGGTTAACTGAAGTTTACAATCTAGCTACACAATCTGTTTTCATTAATGTTTAAAAAGAAACATAAAAACACCCTCATAGCAAGAAAAGAGGTCTAAAATGTTAAAGAATGTCTAAAATTATACTTCTGGTACTACATTAAGGGATCTGAGGTCTGTATCACCGTTTGCTGGTCTAATGAGGAATAGCCAATGTGGTCATAAGAAAAAGAATGTGTTAATGTGACGTCAATTACTGTTTTAGTAGCATGGTGATTTAATTTCAATTTTCATCCATTTCTCATTGAGTGATAGATGTTGGTTTTACTATCAGATTTCCATAATACTATGCAACTAGGCTATAGCTATGATATTTTCCCTTGCAAGTAGAAGCTGATGAATCTGCTTACAATATTTATATGCTATATATTCGTTTCTCAAATCTGTTATTTGTATTCTTGGTATTTCATCAATGAAAATTCATAATTAATGTTTGGACATGGCAAGGTGTTTGTCAGGAGACATTTGGCTATGAAGATATTTCATCACCACAAATAGTTCATGCTAGTAATAACTTCCATTTGTATATTACATTTTCATAAAAAAAATGTTTATCTAATCTTCCACAAAAATAGCCATCTAAGGGACAGAACGTAGCACAAGATTCAGGATAGGAAGCAAAGGACACCATATGCAATTAAAACTTAGGGACAATCTAAATAGACAGAAGAGAATTATTCAAGTTTGAATTTGGACAGAAATTCACGAGTAATACTTTTTTGCATTTCATTGATCACAAATTATCAAAGCCTTGATATTTGCATCTTTGGAAAGATGGCACCTCCAGTAGTACAGAAAACCTCCAAAACCACTGAGGGCATTGGTAGGTTACTGATTTATGCTGAACAGAACTAGCTACTGAATACAACACCACTTCCTGAATCACCTTGCTTTTCCTTCAAGGTCCCCCATCCACATATTAGCTTAATTTATCAACTCCACAAGAGTGTAGCCCAAGGGCTACCAAGCCTTATTAAACAATTCAATTTTAAAAATAAATTAAGAGTTAACCTTTCTCAAAAAAATGGACATCTAAATTGTATGTGCAAGATAAGTAATTGCACATGCAAATATACAAATTTCACAAATTACAAATCAATCATGTCAATACCAATTAGACTTTGGCCAAATAATAATGTAGCATTAAACATCTTATATAACTTTGTATTTTCAAACTACTTTACAAATATTAACTAGTTTCCTTACCTTCACAAAACAGCTGGGAGATCAGTATCATCCCCATTTAACAAACTGGGAGAGAGAGGTGCCAACATTTCAAATGTAGCTAGCATCTGATTTCAAGGGCATCCATTTTGGGATATGGAATCTGAAACATCTTGTTTCTGATTTTCAGAACTGCTATAGACCACATCAGTGGGAACTTTGAGAGCTTGGCCACCTATGAAATCAAGTACAAGCTGTCTCCCATTGCAAACCCCAAAACTGATTCACTCAAAATTACATGCCACTTTTGTAATTGTCAACCTAAGTAACTTGCCCAAGAGAATTATTGTTGCATCTGAGCTTAGAACATAAGAGTTTTGTTGATCCAATGCTCATATGACTAGAAGTCACTTATTTGTTTCCTCACAGACTTCATATAAAATTTAACCCATTTGTCAGGCATGCATATGCGCTTCATATACTTAGAAAATATATTCCGCCAATAACAACTCAAGTGAGAAATGGCCAGACCAGAAAAAAAAATGCTTTGTGTTTATTTTTAAATGTCCTGGGCAATGGACAAACTTAATCTTTTCAGCACTGAAAATTAGTTATGAAAAACGAAGGCCTTGTGATACTGGAAAATTGTGGGACTGAGAATACAACAGATTCAGAAACTATAGCACTTTTCTATAGAAATCAGGAAAAAAAAGGCAAAATTATGGACATATTTACAAACAGTTTAGCAAAATGGCTATAAAATGCAGTAGGGAACGATGACTAATCTGTGAAATGTGTTTGCATGTGACAAAACATTACTCTCATATGAGTGTTATGGAGGAACATAACAACAGCCATACCAATGGTACATCTAGCCCAGTATCCTTTCCTCCAATAGTGGCCAGTACCAGATAAAAGAGAATTTGAAAGATAAGTAGAATCTCATATGTATAGCAGTTCATTAAAGAGCCACACTGAATAGCTTCACTCCTTCACAGGTTTTAAAATATTATTTCGATGACTGATTTTTATCAATTTTAGTCAAAATTGCCATAATAATGTGCAAGAATTTATTGGAAATATGAAGCAACTATTAGCAGTACTAGTGCAAATAATAAATATTAAATGAATTTAAGCCTTGATCCAAAGCCCTCACTAGAAAGACCAATGCACCATGGATCAGGCCTTTAGTGATCATGAAGTGTGCTGGACTGACAGCCCCAGAGAATGACTCCTTCTCTACTGTACCTCCACAGAAGAGACAGTTAAAATTTCCCCACACTGTCCTACCACAAATAACCTCTGTTCACCTCAAAGGTTAATGAGGTGGTTAAACTTCTATATCCATGTCATTATTGTATCTCTTTTTAACTGTCAAAAAAGTACCAGATATTTCCATCCTGTTGACCTTCTCACACACAGGAATGAGACACAGGACAATGTGTGGTTAAACTAAGGCCATAATTTTATTAACTCAATAAACCAAATATAATTAAAATAGTTAAATCACCCTCCCAGATAACCCTCAGAAGTAATCTAGTACTAGACCTTCATCATGTAGGAGGCCTCAATCAATCACAAGCTGGTGAGTCTGTACTGTACAGACAGCAAGTAACAAAACAATAAGGAAATAGCCACAGCAGACTAATTCCCCTGCCTACCCCTTCCTCATATGAGTGTTATAGAAAAAGATGAAAGGGATCTTCCTTCAACACCTTCTACTTTAGAGTCTCAAGACTCTGCACTTCAACTCTCAGCAAGATATCAAAGAGTGATTGGTGGAAGCCACAAAACCATGGACACTTGGGGGGGGAGGGGGGAGAGTGCCAAGCTCTGGTGTTAGCGGTGGTCAAAGCAGAGGAATGAAGAAATACCTCCTAATAGGGATTCTCAACATCCCCAATTGCCAGTCACAGGCTTGTGGAGGTGGATCCCCAAGGACACCTTGCCTATGGTCCTGCTCAGGTACCAGAACCCTACCCAATAGGGAACCTCTGACCCTCTCCCCCATCTCACACACCAGAGCTGCACCCACAGAAATAATTTGAGTGGCTGGCCAGGAGGAAAAGCAACATCTCCTCCTAGCCAACTCAGCCCCGCTACCTAGGCAAGTGGAGCTGTCATTTCACATTCAGAAAGCTCCCAAACATATTTAATATCTGTCTTTCTCAGTGGGGTCTGGATATGAGCCAGTCACGTGGAAAAGAAAGACTAGACATGCAGTAGCCATCTCCTGAATTAATATTTCTGTGCCATGTTATGTTCCTCTTAGGAAACTATTTATAAGATAAATTCTTATCTGAAATGAAAGGTAATAAACTGAAAGGTTTTCACCTGGAATTTACATGATCTGGGTATTAAAATGTTATAATAATCTTGCTCCTTTCATCTTTATGTTTGTGCTAAAAGACAAAACTGTTGCTTATCAATGAAATTAGAAATAGCATTGTAACAAGAGATGGAGGAGAAGCTTGCTATTCTTGAGACTGTAGCTTACTGAGTAGTTATGACTGTCAACAAGTCTTGATTGGGAATGTCATTTGCTTATTATTCAATCAACTATGGTGCACTATGAAAGTATCCCAGGCATGAGAAATGTAGAAAAAAAAGTATGTGTGTTTATCTAAAGGTTCATTTTTAAAGTGTAGATTTTATGCCAGCTTTCAAAATGGAAATGAATAGTTCGATTCAGAGATTAGGACTCCTAAAAAAAAAATAAAAAAAAAATGGTAGTTTTGTTTAAAGCTTTTTAAGACATGAAGGTTTTAGTTTTTCTTAACCTTTCAAAAATTGTTTTGCCTCTGCCTGTGCCGAGTTTTTCACTTTTTTTAATGCTTCATGCATGCAACAGCATTGAAATAAGTGCAGCAATTTACACCACTGATTAAGTACAGCTTAGATCACTCATGACCGTGTATAAAATGTTATCTTTTATATTGAAATACTATGTTAGAAAATTAAATACTGTTTTAGAGCAAAGAAAGGGGCAAAAAGTTTCTTGTGAGACAAGTTGAACAATGATCTGGTGGCATTTGGAAAAAGGCTGAGCATTGCAACACTCTAAGTAGAGACTAGGTAAAAATAAGAAATTCAATGCAAAAATGATTGATAGAATTACATATGTCTTTGAAAGAGTTTTGTGTTTCAATGTAGAAATGACACCAAACATTACTGACAAGAATAAAGGGGCATGACTGTTGCCAGTACTGGGTACTGCCAGTCAAGCCACCGAACAATTACAGCTGTGGGTAGTTATAATAGCCCATTTATGTACACAGTCAACAGGAAAGGAACACATGGGGGCGGGGGAGAGGAAGCCATGGGGAGATTATCGTATGAGCAAAGACAGTGAACTTTTTTGGGAGGGGGTTATTTGTAGAACACACCCCTTCATACTGCACATTGGAAGTAAAAAGGTAGCGTGTTTACATTCAAGAAAATGGGATCTGCACCAATCTTGACTGAAGATGCTGAGGAGGATTTTGGGTGAGATAAAACTCCCTCTCCCCTTCCCCCACTGAAATTAACCCATTATTTAAGTTTAATGACTTTCACCACAGTTGGAAGGGCCATATACTAACATTTTGGGCTTACACTACTAGCATTTTGTTTGGACAGAACTATCAGAAGCCACTCAGAATTGGAATTCAGACTTCAATAGGTTACAGCTTTTCAGTAGGTTGACTTGTCAGGTATATTGAACCTGGGGACAATTTATTTGAAATTTCACTCAGAATCTGTTTTGTACTTTGAAGATTTTAAGGACAATATGGATGTAACACTGTAAAAAAAATCATTTACAAATTTTCTAAGCCAAAATGAAGTTACAAAGGATATCTGTTAAGTATTCAGTGTTGGTTGTTTTGGAAAGATTTTCTAGTATAGTCTATTACAATTCATATTTATTAAATATAATATAGACATTCAAACAAGGCCAGTTTTCCTCCTGCATCCCAATTTATCTTAGAAGATCAATTACCATTCAAGTCTATCCAATCATAGAGGAAAGTAGAACTACCTTTAGAGCTAGAGCCAAAATATCATTAATTTCACTTGGACACTTTTTCACATAAGGAGAAATTCACCTAGAACATCTGTGGAGCATTAGCTTTCTGGTGGCACTCTGTGCATCAGTGATTTTCACCCCTAGAGTATGTGGCAGATTGAGTAATTTATACAGAAACATGTTTGGGGCAGTGTTGGATTGTACCACTTCACAGTGAGTCCCAGAGGCATTGTGGCTCAAGGAGACATCATGCCTTCTAAAGCTCAAAGGGAAGGTAGGGGGTGGTGCCTCATGTTTCCCCTGAAATGTCAGCTGGCCAGTGTTTGTGTGTATGGAGAGGCAGTGCTCTGGCATCTCTGACCCCTCTGGAGATACTGTGAGGAAGCCGTCTCTATGCTTAAGAGAATGTAGATATCAAACCTGTACCTTATCCTTGTATATGGAGCATAGGCACCAACTTCCTGATTTCCCGGGGGATGCTTGACCTCTATTCCAACCCAGGCATCACCCCCACTCCACCCTTTCCCCCAAGGCCCATTCCCAAACACTGTCTCTTCCTGCCCCATTCTTGCCCCTCCTCCAAGAGTGCTTAGACAACTGGTGCCTCCCCGTGCTGGGGGGGAGGGATACAATCTAAAGGGGAAGTCATGAGTCTCCCCCCCTGGCCAACCCTCCCCCCGCATCCAGCCCGGGGCCACTGCAGTCTCCCCACCACATATTATCTTCAGGCGGGGGCGCTCTGTCCTCCCACTGCGCCTGCCCCCCGGCACATTCCACCATTCTCCCTGGTGGGAGGGAGCCCGGGCGGGGAGTGGGAGAGAGCTGCTTCTAACATCAGCCCCTTCTGGTCGCTGCTTTGCAGCCCAATAGCTGCCTGAGAAAGCCTGGCTTGTGAGGTGGCTTCTGCTACCTGCCTGGGCTCAGCTGCTGGGGACTGCAGCTAAGTGAGTGGAAATGTGTCGGGAGGGGCTCCAGCTTGCTCGCCTCCAGCACCCAAGCCAGGGCAGGGAGCAGAAGCTGCTTCCCCAGCCATGCTCTCTCAGACAGCCCCCGTTGGCCATGCTTCAGAGCAGTATCCTAGCGGCTGGAAGGGTCTGGTCTCACCACTTCCACTCCACAGCATCTGGGAAAGTCCCCTCTGACGTGTTGCCCAGCCCTACCCCCACCCCATCTCTTCCTCCTCCTGTCCCTCCCCGCCTCTTCCCGCCCTGTTCCACCCCCTCCTCCTGCTCCTCCCAGTGCCTCCTGCATGCTGCTAAACAGCTGATCGCAGCAGGCAGGAGGAGGGGTGGTTGGAGGAGGGGCCCGCTGGTGGGTGCTGAACACTCACTATTTTTTTTCCATGGGTCCTCCAGCCCTGGAGCACCCACGGAGTTGGCATCTATGATATGTAGTATGTGGCCCAGAGAAATGCTTCTGCACAAGGCCCAGGTACAGTCTGGCCCTATAGATTTATCTTTGGATTTAAAACAGAACATTGAAACATTTGTTTTGCCATTTTTGAGTTATTTTGAGTCTAAATGGCTTTGGGGCTAAATTTTTAAAACAGAGAAGCTGAAGTCTACAGGTGAAAGATTCATAGGCACTTACTCACTTGCTCAGTTAATCAATCTGCCTTCACAAATGTGGGCACATATCTTTTTTTTTTTTAAAGTGGCTCCCAGTGAATAATTTTCCTTTTTTATCTCCTGGCACCAGAGAACATTGGCCTCTTCAATAAAGAGAGAAGGAGAAAGATTTTGGGGTGGGATTTTCAAGGATGCCTAAGTGGCATAGAAACACAAATCCCATTAACTTTTTGTGAGTCTTTGGCTTTAAATCATTTAGGCACTTTTGTAAATCACACTTTTAAGCTTTTACAATAAGGAGGAGTAAAAGCTAATATGCTTATGTAATTTGCACTGTATATCAGAGGGCAAGACTGAACTCTATAAATACCAATACTCTATAAATACCAATAAATACCCACAGAGTATTACATATTTATAAATAGGCAAACATTTCTGTTTTTTCCCCCCTACACCTATCCACCCTACTTTGGCAAATATCACATGAGATGTACTGTGCATACAGTGTTTCAAACTGGGTATCTGTCCCTATTACTCTGGTTTCTGAGTGCCTCAAAATCTTTAATGTGATTAGTTTCATAACACCCTTGTGAGGTAGGGGAGTGCTAATATTCCTTTCTACACATGGGGAGCTGAGGCACAGAGAGCCTAAGGACCATGATTTCAAAGGTACTGAGGTACCTATAGATGCAATTAAGTGCCTTATGAGATTTTTCAAAAGCACGTTAGCTAACAATGGGAGTTAGACATCTCACCTGAATAGGCACCCTTGAAAATGCTACTAGGCGCTCCAAGTTCTAGGATAATGTCCGAACCATGGGACCTTCTTTTGTCACTACATGTAATTATGAGACGTGTCAGGGGCCAGAGCTACACTGTAAGAAGAGCCACAGTTAAAAAAACCAGAATACTTCCATAGTCGGAAGTGTCACTCTGGGAAATGGTGCAAAAGGTTTGAGAGAGAATTCTGGGCCTAAAACAATGAAAGAAAAGAGAAAAATACATCCTAGAATAAAGAAGGGAAAAAAAAAGAGGAAAAAAATCCCAAACAACTATCATCAATTTTCTTTTGTTACAATATATGGATAAGAAAATAAGGATGAACAAAGCAATATCTTTAGCAGGCCAGCCAGTTCATTTTTTGGTAAATATATTTCTAAACCTACTTCCCACAGAATCTCTCCATTTTTCTACATGTATATAGCTAAAGGATATGGAATGTCTAGATGAAAAAAAAATCTAGGGCAGCAAACATTTTCAGGAATTAGCAAATGTGAGATGCCCAGAAGCCTTGTAAATGGCTTGCACAGCAGTAAACCTCAGTAGCCAGCTGGCATCACCAGCGCACCTTCAGCGCGGAATTTCATTTAACATGATCCTTTTGGCAGCTTACGCCTTACCCTTTTAAATGCACAGGATGGTTTGGAAAATAAACCATGTGACTAAGAGGAATACAAATCTCATTTAAAACCTTTCAGGCACAAAACAAAAGGCCCAGAAGGTGAAGTAGAAGGCAGATTTCCATGCTTCACTGCCTCACACCTGGCTATAAGAGTAATCAAACAGATGAGCAGACTCCAAAAAAAAAAATAAAAAATGATACAACTGGGACTTCCAAATGTCTGCTAAGTCTATAGAGATCAAGGACAAATGTCTTGTTCTAGAATGAAAGGACCGGCTCCTGAAAATGTAAATGTTCAAAAGCCTAATTTTCACACGGCACAGGCTGTTTCTTTCTAAGTTTTCTATTTTTTTGCTGTATTTAATGAATGAAGATATTCAACATTTATTTCAGGCAACTATTGTGGGGTGTTAGTTCTTTAAAAAGAATAGTTGATAAACTGTTGCTTTGCCTATTTAGTGAACTTCATATTTCACTGATGCACAACCTTTCCAGCAGTGGCTTTTTGGAAACTTGCCAGAATCCTGAGCAACAGGCAAAACTGAGTTGCACAAAGCTGTTTTTTTCTTTTCTTGCTCGCTTCTGTGCTTCTGATACATTCCTATTCTCAGGGCATTTTCTTTCACTCTTCCTTTGTTCTCTCTTCCCCCTTTCATTAGTCTCTCTTTCCTGGTTCACTTTTCCCATCTCTTTTATCTAGATTTTTAATGATTTCATTAATATTTAATTAATGAGGAGTTACAAAGTGATGGAATGATTTTAAAGGAGAAAAGAGTTGTAATAAGCAAAGTTCCTTCTTCTAAGGCACATGGTTTCTACAGGAAAATATAATGTAATAATCAGAGAGCAAAGATGACCCCCACACACACACTCAACTTGGGGTTCACCCAAGTTCCCCAATATGAATCTCACCAGTTCCAAAGGTAGCCACTCTCATATCCATCCCTGACAGTCTGGGCAAGGTGAGGGTAAAACTAAGGGTTAACCCTTTGTTCATCAGGAACTAGGTAGTGACATGCAGTTACAAGGCCTTATTGAACACTACAATATACAATTCTTAAATCAGAATGGAAATCTAGCCACATATTCAGAGGTACCATAAAAATTGGTGTAGTTTATTATTAATTATATTCTCTGTGGATTAGTTGTGTTTTGGTAGCAGCTACAAGCCCCAGTCAGGATTCAGGGTCCTGTTGTGCTAGGTGCTGTATACATACATAACAAAAAGGCAGTCTCTTCCCCCAAGAACATAGGGACAGATTTTCAAAGACAGCTGCAGTGGCACAGGAGCCAGCAAACAGAGCTGTAAACAGGGGAGTTTGCAAGGGGAGTTTGGGGGGAAGACTAAGAGAGGCGGGCAGAGGAACAGACAGGCTAGTGAAGGGAGTGTGTGGTGCTCTGGCAGTGTTGTGGTGTTCATGGGAATGGGAAAGAATCCACTGATTGTCCTTCATGTGGGAACAAATGATATGGCTAGATTCTCGCTGGAATGTATCAAGGGAGACTATGCCAGGCTGGGGAAGATGCTTAAGGAAATCGAGGCTCAGGTGATCTTCAGTGGGATTCTGCCTGTTCCTAGAGAAGGGCAACAAAGGTGTGACAAGATTATGATGAACAACAGATGGCTCAGGCAGTGGTGCTATAAGGAGGGTTGGACTTCACCTGAGTAGGGAGGGAAATAGACTTCTAGGATGGAGGCTGGCACAACTGATTAAGAGAGCTTTAAACTAGGAATTTTGGGGAGATGGTTGGGAGATGTCCAGGTAATCTCCACACCAGATTTTAACATTGAGAGGGAAGAAAACAAAGTAAGAAAGGATACAGCCGTGGGTAGGAGAATGGACATAAGGAGGAAGGATAGTGTAGATACCAGTCTAATAGGTGATACTGGTGGTAGAATGTCTGTGCCTAATCGGGTAAAGAATGTGAGCAAAGCCAAATAGCAAAAATTAAGATGTTTGTACACCAATGAGAGGAGCCTAGGTAACAAAATGGAGGAACTAGAGTTACTGGTGCAGGAAGTGAAACCAGATATTATAGGGATAACAGAAACATGGTGGAATAGTAGTTACGACTGGAGTACAGGTATTGAAGGGTATGTGCTATTTAGGAAAGACAGAAATAATGGCAAAGGTGGTGGAGTAGCATTATATATCAATGATGAGGTAGACTGTAAAGAAATAAGAAGTGAGGGAAGGGATAAGACAGAGTCTGTCTGGGCAAAAATCACATTGGGGAAGAAAGCTACTAGAGCCTCCCCTGGGATAGTGCTTGGGGTGTGCTATAGACCACCGGGATCTGATTTGGATATGGATAGAAACCTCTTTAATGTTTTTAATGAAGTAAATACTAATGGGAATTGTGTGATCATGGAAGTCTTTAACTTCCCAGATATAGACTGGAGGACAAGTGCTAGTAATAATAATAGGGCTCAGATTTTCCTGGATGCAATAGCTGATGGATTCCTTCACCAAGTAGTTGCTGAACCAACAAAAGGGGATGCCATTTTAGATTTGGTTTTGGTGAGCAGTGAGGAGGTTGTAGGAGACAACCTTGGTTCGAGCAATCATAAGCTAATTCAGTTCAAACTAAATGGAAGGATGAACAAAAATAGATCTGTGACCAGGGTTTATGATTTCAAAAGGGCTAAAATTGTGCAAACTAGACTGATAATTCTGTGGGTTGTTCACTGTAGTGAAATTAGTTAGGGAAGTGGATTGGACTGAAGGACTTGTGGATCTAAAGGCGGAGGAGGCCTGGAATTACTTCAAGTCAAAGTTGCAGAAACTATCAGAAGCCTGCATCCCAAGAAAGGGGGAAAAATCATAGCCAGGAGTTGTAGACCAAGCTGGATGAGCAAGCATCTCAGAGAGATGATTAAGAAAAAGCAGAAAGCCTACAAGGAGTGGAAGATGGGAGGGATCAGCAAGGAAAGCTACCTTATTGAGGTCAGAACATGTAGGGATAAAGTGAGAAAGGCCAAAAGCCATGTAGAGTTGGACCTGGCAAAGGGAATTAAAACCAATAGTAAAAGGTTCTATAGCCATATAAATAAGAAGAAAACAAAGAAAGAAGAAGTGGGACCTCTAAACACTGAGGATGGAGTGGAGGTTAATCTAGATATGGCCCAATATCTATACAAATACTTTGCCTCAGTCTTTAATGAGGCTAATGAGGAGCTTAGGGATAATGGTAGGATGACAAATGGGAATGAGGATATGGAGGTAGAGATTACCACTTCCGAGGTAGAAGCCAAACTCGAACAGCTTAATGGGACTAAATCGGGGGGCCCAGATAATCTTCATCCAAAAATATTAAAGGAACTGGCACATGAAATTGAAAGCCCATTAGCAAGATTTTTTAATGAATCTGTAAACTCAGGGGTTGTACGGTATGACTGGAGAATTACTAACATAGTTCCTATTTTTAAGAAAGGGGAAAAAAATGATCTGGGTAACTACAGGCCTGCTAGTTTGACATCTGTAGTATGCAAGGTCTTGTGAAGGAGAAAGTAGTTAAGGACATTGAGGTCAATGGTAATTGGGACAAAAAACAACATGGTTTTACAAAAGGTAGATCATGCCAAACCAACCTGATCTCCTTCTTTGAGAAGGTAACAGATCTTTTAGACAAAGGAAATGCAGTGGATCTAATTTACTTCGATTTCAGTAAGGCATTTGATACGGTTCCACATGGGGAATTATTAGCTAAATTGGAGAGGATGGGGATCAATATGAAAATTGAAAGGTGGATAAGGAACTGGTTAAAGGGGAGACTACAACGGGTCATACTGAAAGGTGAACTGTCAGGCTGGAGGGAGGTTACTAGTGGAGTTCCTCAGGGATCGGTTTTGGGACCAATCTTATTTAATCTTTTTATTACTGACCTTGGCACAAAAAGTGGGAATGTGCTAATAAAGTTTGCGGATGACACAAAGCTGGGAGGGACCGGGATATCATACAGGAAGCTCTGGATGACCTTGTAAACTGGAGTAATAGTAACACTGCTCTACAGCCAAAATGCTTCTGAAATAAATGTAGTCAAACTTTACTAATTCTGGGTCGCTGAGAACGAAAATGATGCTTAAAATTGTTGATTGGCTCTAGTTTTCAAGATATGCTATTGGGTCATGTAGTGGGGTGGCTGCCCCACTCCCTGAGATTATGGGCTGCGGCAGGCCAGTGGCCTGCGCAGACACAGAGCCAATGAGAGAAGGGCTTACTGGGAGTCAATCAGGGCCCAGGTTGGAGACAGCCAATCAGGGCCAGGCTCAGCCCTATAAAAGGCTGCACAGAGAGAGAGCAGTCTCTGTCTGTCCCAGGCCTTCGGGAGGGGAAGGTCTATCTCTAAACTGGTAGACTAGCACCGCGGACAGCGCAGTGCTGGCCAGGCTCAGGGAGCAGAGGGGAGCTCTAGCCTGAGGCCTGCCAGGCTGCAGGCCCTGAGTGGAAGGGCCTAGCGAGTGCAAGGGGCCGTAGGGGAAGCGGCCCAGGGAAGCGGACAGACGAGGGGAGAGAAGGAGGACAGTGAGGCTGCTGCCAGAGGGTCCCTGGGTGGGGACCCAGAGTAGAGGGCGGGCCTGGGTCCCCCCCTACCCCCTTGCAGTACATCTAGCCATTGGCCGTAGGGAGTGGCCAGTACAGACCACGCCAGATCCCTGACGGGAGGGATTAGACTTTGGGGTGTGTGGTTGACCACGGTGGCTGGAACATAGAGACTGCAGATTGACCCCCCCGCCCCCCTGGAAGGGGGTGTGGAAGGACTGAGGAGCACTGCCGGAGGGCAGTGGTCCCGAAGAGGATGCCGCGAGTTGGTGAGCGACGAGGGCTCAGACACGCCAACCGAGGGCGAGACGACGGACGGGACACCACCAGGAGGGGGCGCTCCACTGGACTGGGCTAATTCCCTGAAAAAACAGTAGGAGGCGCCACGGTGGTGAGTCCCAACCCTGTTACACGTCAGTATACACGACCCTTGACTTGGGAATGGCAGAGGATAAGTGAGTTATAAAGGGAAGGGATCTCAATTTAAACCAGAAATGACTAAAATACGTCTTTGACTGGGTCTATGAATAAATCTATGACTGGGTTTGGACAGTACTTGCTTTTTAGGTAAAACAATGAATGATGCAATCTGAAGCTGGTATTGCGTCATACATGATATGAATTGCATCATGTTATTCCTAGAAGTCATGGATGATGCAATCATAACGAAGCTTACATCACTCTGCTGAACAAATTGCCCTATATCAGCTCTAGAAATCATACAGTGTCGTGCTCTCTTATTTGTCAGCGTTTGATTTTGCAAAGGGACACATTTCTGTTTAGCCAAAGTAAGCAGAGATGCCTCGTACTTGTGTGAACAGTGCAGATAACTTCTGCTATGTTTGTGGTGAAGTGACTTTTGCATCACAAAAGCGCAGTATAACCACTATGGTTAAGAAAGCCTATCATCTTTCTTTTGGCTGCAAAATTGGAGATCAGGACAAGAGGTGGGCCCCACACATATGCTGCAACACTTGTGCAACAAATCTTCACCAGTGGTTGAACAGGAAAAGGAAATCTATGCCTATTGCAGTGCCAGTGATTTGGAGAGAGGCAACAGATCATACCAGCAATTGTTACTTCTGCATGGTGCCTCCAGTTGGGAAAGGTGTGTCAAAGAAGAAAAAGTGGACTGTGCATTATCCAAACATTCCATCAGCTATACGCCCAGTACCCCATGGAGAAGGACTGCCGGTTCCTGATGCACCAGAATCATTATCACTTGAGTCAGACGAGGAAGAGGAAGAGGATGAAACTTCTGGTCCTGAAACATCAATGTCACAGGACCCACATTTTCTCCCATCCTCCTCCTCTGAACCACACTTCATAACACAAGGTGAACTGAATGACCTTGTCAGGGATTTGGAACTACCCAAGAGTAAGGCAGAGCTGTTGGGCTCCAGACTACAGCAGTGGAATCTCCTGGCAGGTGATGTTAGGGTTTCCATGTTCCGTGACCGTCAAAAGGATCTTGTCCCATTCTTCTTCATGGAAGGTGATCTTGTAGCCTGCAGCAGCATCAATGGTGTGATGGCAGCCCTCAACATCGTTCACGATCCAGATGAGTGGAGACTGTTCATTGATTCATCGAAGACGAGTCTTAAAGCTGTTTTACTGCATAATGGCAATGTTTTGCCATCAATTCCAGTTGGTCATGCAGTCCATATGAAGGAAACCTATGACAACATGAAACAACTTTTGAGGTGCATAAACTATGACCAACATCAGTGGCAGCTTTGTGGCGATTTGAAGGTTGTTGCTCTCTTGCTTGGTCTTCAGACTGGATACACAAAGTACTGCTGTTCTCTCTGCGAATGGGATAGTCGTGCAAGAGATCCCCACTACATCAAGAAAGATTGGCCACTCCGACAGTCATTGGAGCCTGGGAGGAAAAGTGTTCAGCATCCACCACTTGTTGAATCAAGGAAGATTTTGTTACCACCCTTACACATCAAGCTGGGTCTGATGAAGAAGTTTGTCAAGGCCATTGACAAAACACAAGCAGCTTTCAAGTACCTCTGTGGAAAATTTCCAAGGTTAAGTGAAGCTAAGATAAAGGAAGGTGTCTTTGTTGGTCCTCAGATTCGTGAACTTGTTCGAGATGATGCATTTGACCATGCACTGCGTGGCAAGGAAAAGAAGGCATGGAAAGCCCTCCAGTTAGTGGCAATACATTTTCTCGGAAACAACAAGGCAGACAACTACAGGTTGTTGGTGGAAAACCTCCTCAAGGCATACAAAAGCCTTGGTTGCAACATGTCACTAAAGATACATTTTTTGCACTCTCATCTAGATTTTTTTCCACTGAACTGCAGAGCAGTGAGCGACGAGCACGGCGAGTGATTTCACCAGGACATTGCAACAATGGAGAAACGCTATCAGGGCAAATGGAGCCCACCAATGCTTGCAGACTATTGCTGGACAGTGACAAGAGATGCTCCATTTAATGAATACAAGAGACAAGCCAAGAAGCGCCGAGTAGACACTGAATAGGACTAAACAGAATAATTTTTTGCCTTTTGTTTCATAATAAATTTTATTTATATAACCCTTTTTGCTGATTTTTAAAGTGTTACATAAACAAGACAGGTGAAATATCATCATTTAAAGCAACCATAAACACATGAAAAGACCTAGGTTTACAATTTATGATTAAAACTCTACTCTCTACACAATATACATAGACATAAAATCTAAAAACTTAAATATCTTAGAAACAGTAGCCAATCAGTTGTTTTAATTGTCATATTTGAATTCAGCACATCAAAATACATAATAAATAGCACATTTTATCTCTGAAGCAGACGACTTCTCAAAAATTGTAGACCAGTGTAATAGGATGAAATTTAATAGCAAAAAGTGCAAGGTCATACATATAGGGATTAATAACAAGAATTTTTGTTATAAGATGGAGACGCATCAGTTGGAAGTAACAGAGGAGGAGAAGGACCTCAGAGTATTGGTTGATCACAGGATGACTATGAGCTGCCAATGTGATATGGCCGGGAAAAAAGCTAACGCGGTTTTGGGATGCATCAGGCAAGGTATTTCCAGTAGAGATAAGGAGGTGTTAGTACCGTTATACAAGCCACTGGTGATACCTCATCTGGAATACTGTGTGCAGTTCTGGTCTCCCATGTTTAAGAAGGATGAATTCAAACTGGAACAGGTACAGAGAAGGGATACTAGGATGATCCGAGGAATGGAAAACCTGTCTTATGAAAGAAGACTCAAAGAGCTTGGCTTGTTTAGCCTAACCAAAAGAAGGCTGAGGGGAGATATGATTGCTCTCTATAAATATATCAGAGGGATAAATACCAGGGAAGTAGAGGAATTATTTAAACTCAGTACCAGTGTGGACACAAGAACAAATGGATATAACCTGGCCATCGGGAAGTTTAGTCTTGAAATTAAATGAAGGTTTCTAACCATCAGAGGAATGATGTTCTGGAACAGCCTTCCAAGGGGACCAGTGGGGGCAAAATCAATATCTGGCTTCAAGACTAAGCTTGATAAGTTTATGGAGGGGATGGGATAGCCTAATTTTGGCAATTAATTGATCTTTGACTATTAGTGGTAAATATGCCCAATGGCCTGTGATGGGATGTTAGATGAGGTGGGATCTGAGTTACTACAGAGAATTCTTTCCTGGGTGGCTGGCTGGTGAGTCTTGCCCACATGCTCAGGGTTTAGCTGATCGCCATATTTGGGGTTGGGAAGGAATTTTCCTCCAGGGCAGATTGGCAGAGGCCCTGGGGTTTTTTCGCCTTCCTCTGCAGCGTGGGACAGGGGTCACTTGCTGGAGGATTCTCTGCTCCTTGAAGTCTTTAAAGCACGCTTTGAGGACTTCAGTAGCTCAGACATATGTTAGGGGTTTGATACAGGAGTGGGCAGGTGAGATTCTGTGGCCTGCGTTGTGCAGGAGGTCAGACTAGATGATCATAATGGTCCCTTCTGACCTTAAATTCTATGATTCTATGAAAGATATTTAGGTGCCTAAAGAGTCAAATAGGCACCTAGTGGGATTTTCAGATTACCTTTGAAAATCTGGCTTTTACAGTCTAAGCATAACATTAGAGACAATATATGGATACAATAACTAATTAGGGGAACATAAGGCAGCAGTGAGACAATTATAATTAGTGTGATAAGCAGTAACCACAGTAAGATACACATTGGTAAGTCGGTGTGAGTGTAAATTGGCATAATTTGCATACTGAGAGGTGGAACAAAGCACCTTTTTTCCCCACGCTCACACTTCATTGCACTTTCTTGCATGCCTTTGAATAATTACTGGGTGCAGATTTGAGTGGACCCAATTCTTAGGTTTGGCCAAACTGTACTCAATGCAAGATCTGTACATAAAAGGCAAGTAGAGGATTTTGCCATTTGAGGTTTCCCCAGGCCAGGGGAATCCTCAGCTTCAATAACCCCCAGCACCACTGGAACAGTGCAAATAGAGGCCAAGGTTCTGGTCCAATGTTGCAATTATTGTCTCAGTACATAATTCTATTCAACCCACATTTCCAGAACTGTTATTGCTCTTTACAATGGCAGCAGGTGGAAAAACAAAGATATGGGTTATATAAAACCACTCAACAGGCCAAATGGACCAGCAATTGCATGGGTTGGACCAAAAGATTTTGTTTTGTTTTGTTTTTTGTATAAAATACATTAAATGACTATAACTTGTTAAAAAAAAACCCAGATGATTCAAATTTGTAGTATCAATATTGCTAGGCAAGTTAAAGTAAGGAAGGGAGGAGGTTTCTGATTGACAATGACAGTAAAAGCTGTCAAAGTGTTCCTATACAAATGTAATGCTGTAAATTTGTGAGAGGCTATTCTTCTTAATAAACAATAAATAAATAAATATAGTTTCCTGTCACTATATTATGAGGATAGAACAGCTCCTAGAGATCAATGTAAGGGCTGTACATATTTCTGTTACGTGCAGTTCCGCTTACACCTGAAAGTTTCACATTCTAAATATCAAATAACAATATAGGATAAAATTGTCATTTCTAAAATGTCTCCTTGCTCTTATTGTTATTCTCTGCACTTTTTACATTGAAATTCTGTCTGTATAGGGAACATAATCCTATTGTGAATACAGTACACAGTTCTCCCCCTTCTCTCTAGATGCTTGGCTGCTCTACATAAGCCAATGAAGTTGCGCTGTGATGGTCTGTGATTACAGCACAGACCTTCAAGTAAGTTACAGATTTGATTGCGCAAAAGGGGACATATTGCGTAATATGCAATTTGATCCTAATAATTTTGGAAACTTACCACTAGACTATTATGTAGCTAACACAGTTACCCAGCCATACACTGAATGCCAAAACCCAGCTATTCCGTGAACACCCAAAGCCTTTTTTATTTTTTCAGTGGGGAATCCTTTCAAATTTTTATTGCAAGAGCGTTGGAAAAATCGTATTTAAGTGAAAACAATTCCTTCATCTGATCTACAATAATGAATTCATTTTAGAAATATCTCCATTTTGTTTTTGACTTCTCAAAAGCCTCTACAAGCTTTATCTTCTTTGAACTTATCCAGCCATTGAACAACTCATTAAATATGCCACTCTCTTTAAACTCTTATAAACTTGGAAGGATGGATTAAAATTTTGGATTAATAAACAGCAGACTAATTTGCTTTATGTTGTTTTGCTGAATATGTAAAATGTGTGGTTTAAACTATTGACTGCTAGGAGTGTTAGACTAGGCAAAGCCATCAGGTATTTTTCTCTATTTAATTTAGTTATAATCCTTCATTGAAAACCCCTCTTCCAGAACTGGTACACTGAAGAATTGTATGATAAAAGGATGTTTCAAACTTGAATATAATTTTAATATTGATAGACATAATTCAGATTGGCCATCGGAACATTATGGAGTCTTATAGAAATGCCATTTTAGAAGCATTCTTTATTTCCGTTCATAAGTTTCATTGGTTATATAAAAAGAATCCTTGTAGTGATGTTATAACACTCCTGATGGAAGTTCATTGCACTTCACTATCCACTAGTATAGAATATAACACTCATTAAAGTCAACATTTCTATATTATTTCAGCTACTTCACCAGAGCCCCAGAGAAGCAGTGTTGTGATGTGGGTAATCTGTAGTACAGTTTAATGCTGTATAATTTAAGTTGCCATTGGTTTAAAGATAAACTTTAAAAAAACCCATATTGTATGATTAATAGAGTTGAAAGGAAAATACACAGTCAAATAACACTGGAATTAAAGAGGCTGATAGTACAATACATAAAAGGCTTGTATGTAGATCTGGGTGAACAATTTACAATGAATAATGTATTCAGTGCACTTAGACCTTTTGCTATTCATGAATTATCCATGAACAGGTCATGATCTTTATGAATTTGTTTGCTATTCATCATTGTTCAATTTTTGTACAAATATTTTACAGCCAAGAATTGCTCACGAACTGTTTGGTGTAAGTATTGGTTATAAACTATTCATACAATGGAAAATTCATGACTATGCAGGGGGGACTATGCAAGGCAGTTGCATCACTTAAATCCTGTTTAATGACTATTATCAGTGCGTAAGTGGTACTAAAGTTGTGAATAGTTCTTGTGCTGGCCCTCTGCCTGGGGTCAATGTCAGCCAGTATGATTGGTCACCTAAAATTGCATCACATGGTTTCTGCTCACTGATTGGACAAGCTGACCTTGATTTCCTCAGGAAATCCTGTGTATAAACGGGGCTCTCAGGGAATATAAGGGAACATTTTGAGGAGATGCATAACAAAAGATAAGATTCCCAGGCATGCCTAGGACACATTATATCTTTTCCTGGTTGTCTTTTGCACAAGGAAAAAAAGTTTGATGTATATATAGCTACCTACAAAGGCCCAGATTTAAAAAAAATAAGCTGTTCAGAAAGTTATAAGCCTTACAGATACTGCATTCTATTTTCTCTTGTCCCATTCACAGCAAGTAATTGCATGGGTGTATATATTAATTGACCTAATTGCAAATGTTGTGGCCAGATCACTTGACTGAATTATTTAATTGTCTCTGTGGCAGGATTTGAACAGGGGACTTCAGGAGCTACTGCTTGTTCCCCACCTTATGTATGGCAGTAGAGCACACACCAATAGATATATCTATCAAGCATATGAATTGAATCTATTGGTTTCCATTTTATGTTTATTTATCACCAATCAATCAGCCTGCTATTAATCATGTGTAGCGCACCAGTGCTTTTTGTCTCTGTCAACTGCCTGAGTGTTAGAGCTCTGGCCAGAGTTGGGGGACACTTTCTGTAATGACTGTCCTACCTCAGACAATTATATTGATCCAATTTATTTTTCTTAATATACAGTACTAGTTTCATTTTATTCCTGAAGTCATTATATACAGCACTGATTTGTTGTCACACACACATGCTCACTTAGCCCTACTTGCAAAAAGGTGTAGTCAGATCACTGAAACAACTTGTGTCTCAGGAGACTTAGGAATACCTCCGTGCTCCTGCTATGTCAGTAACATGAAGCAATGTCCTATTAGTATATGCATACATAATAAGGGCTGGGCCAGTTCTCATTGAAGTTGATGGCAGTCTGATCCCAGAGTGGATCAGGTTTTAAATGGGGTAATCAACAGAAAAGAAAGTAAAAAAAAGAGGTCTATGTATCCAAAAAACACATTTAGGCCCTTTAGAAAAAGGAAGGATACAGACCCAGTATAAGCACTGCTAAACTAATTTTGGTTTCACCATATAATCCTTCTGTCAGAGACAGACTACAGTGAACAACCCACAGAATTATCAGTCTAGTTTGCACAATTTGACCATGAAAAGCAGAATGTCATGGACCAAGGAGGGCCTTTCTGGGTAGGGAGGATGCGGTGAATGGTCTTGGGCAAGCATAGATTGAGGACACTAAGGGTTTGTTCCTGCAGAAGAGGATGGTTCATCTATGGACCATGTCATTGTTTTTCTTCTTCTGAGAGAAGAGGAGAAAGTCGTAGATGTTGCTACCAACGTGTCAGTTATCCCTCAGGATCAGGAGGAGGACCAGGTCATCCTATGGACTGGCATAAGGCAATATGTACTATTATAGTAAAGGAGGAGGAGCTCACCAGACTATGACAACATCTTACTTCAAAGTTGTTAGAAAAGGAATTACATACAATCAAGGTGACCGAGGAAGAAGTTGTTACACCTAATGTTAGTGGAATAAGAAGAGCTTCAAGGATTAGTAAGGATGCTGGGATGAATATAGTGCTCTCTACTGCAGCCTCTACTGTCTGTGTGGAACAATAATCTATAGGACTTGGTAAAGAGCAGTAAGAGTGAAAATCATAGGAGTGAGATTATTTTTCCACTGTTTCCATTTATCAGAAATATGTAACTAGATCATCAGGTGATTCTGCATGGATTTGAACCCAACTGGGTGGGTAGAAAATATTGTTTTAATAGTTTAACTTTAGCGTAATCTTAGATTTTATGGTAAAGGGTTCAAGAAGCTGTCTTTATGTAGGAAACCAGTGGATTTTGACTTTTTTTTTTTTTTAGTTTTTAGAAGTTTTGCACTGTGAGTGCTCTCCAATATCAAAAGGATAAAACGGCACTGAAATACATTCAGTCTCAGGTTGCAACTTTCAGAAGTCCCAAAAGCTGGCCCAGCTCTGTTCCCATCGCTGTCAACGGTAAAACTCCCATTGATTTTTTTATGGGAACAAAGTTAAGCATACAAACCTTGAGCCCTTTTGAAAATTCCATCATAAAACTACTTTCAACTCATCTGGTTTTATTTTGCCCTCATTTATACCCGTGTACTCCAATAGATTTTCACAGGTGAAAGTGAATTCAGAATTTCACTGAGCTAGAGCTGATTGAAAACGATTACTTCATATTGCTTCTCTTCCTACACAATATCTTGTCCACCTACTCACCTGTCTATTTTAAGGGACACAATGAGCTTACAATTTACATTTCTCTCCAAAAAAGTTTAACCTACTATTGTTATAAGTAAAACCTAAGATTACTATCACTCAGAATGAGATTAGGGTATATATATACTTTTTGTTCAGGTTGTCTGCCTAGTACATTTGACAGCACTTTGTGAATAGCCAATTTCACTTTATCCTGTACAGCCTGTTTCAAACCTGTTGTTTATATGTATTTTTACACAGCAACAGGGAAGCAGAATATTTTAAAAATAAGAAAGTGATTATAGACCCACAGAAAGTGACAGGCAGATTTGGGGCAAGCATAATATCTAGAATTATTTCTAACTCATTTTGATTTAGACTAAATTTCAAGATGTTAGTGTTCCTATACACAATGCAGGACCTTGTTTATGCTCTAAAAGCCTAATCCTGTATTTTAATGATCAGAGATTAATTCTATGGAGCTGGGGCATCCAGAAACGAGAGTGACAGGGTTCAGGGACCAGAACAAGGCTGAAGTCAGGATCTGGGAACAGAGCACGGTCAAATATAGGAATGGAGGACATGGCCAGAAGTCAGATGGTGAGGTACGTAACAGCAATGAGCTAAAATCCATCATATTGCACAAACAACTTTGTGTCTCTTTCTGGCTTAAATAGTGTACCTAGCCCAATCAGGCACCATACAGCTCATCCATTCAGGTTCTTGTGGGCAGTACTTTGAGTGGAGTCTAAGGCCTTAGGGATCCTTATTGTCTAGTCACTAGTAGAGTTGTCAAGTACTGTTGCAGCAGCAGCTGCTGGGCCTGGGCTCAGGTGCTGTGGATCTTCATAATACCTGCCCCTCCCCCCCATAAATATATGCATTAATATAAGAGGTGAATAAGTTTTGGAATTTCCATCTTTCAGGACATTACATTTGTTTTTTTATCCAAAATTAGATACGTTAACATTTTTCTTCCAACAAAAATTCAAAAAAATCTTCAATTTGGAAATGCTGAAATGTTTCATACTGACATTTTTGATCAAACTGAAACACTTTGACATTCGTGAAACTGAGATGTTTAATTCTGTTTGTTGAATTGACCTGAAAGGCTCCCTTTCAAGTCAGATCAACATTAAACTGTATTTATCTTGCCTTATGGGAGTTGGTGTTTGGGCCTCCATTGTTTCCTGTGGGCCTGGCTCCCTGGAGGACAGTATTTCCTACAGTGCAACCTGCTCAGCTGACTGATCATTGTACACGAGGCAGCTCAGTCAGCTGGGTTTGCTGCACTGCATTGTGGAGATGCAGTCCTCCAGGGAATTCAGCCCATAAGAGACAATGTGTTAGGGAAATATAGTTCAGGGTTGTTGTTTAATTGTTTAACAGAACAAAACATTTTAGGTCAATTCATTACAATGGAACATTCTGGTTTGATTTTCCCCCAAGATAAAATTAAAATATTTTGGCAAATTTAATTTTTTTCCATAGAAAGTTTTGATTCTGTGGAAACTCCATTTTTCTGTTAGAAAAACATTCCAATGGAAAATCCCCAATCATTTCTAGTTAGAGTGCCTGCTTATGAAAGGGCTTTGGAAGTGGCGGTCGGGGGGGGAGTTCATGCAAACAATTACACCACCAATCAGTCAGAAAATGGGAGTGTTATGAGATGTTTCCTCCCACCTTCCCCCCCTCTTTTTTGTTTAATTTACACTTTGATAAAAAAATTAAACTCACTTCTTCCAGCTTCTGGGATGTAGGCAGTCTGGCCTAGTATTCAGAGCAGACATCAGGTTTAGTGAGCAGAGCAGGCATCCAGGTTGGGGAATGAAGCCAAGAGTCAGGACAATAGTCAACTGCCAATTACCATAGCTGGGGGTCAAGCCCGAGTCAGAACCAGGAATCAAAGCTGAGATCAGATACCAAATGCCAGAGTCAAGCCATAGTCAGGGTCAGACATTCGAGGCCAGAGCCGGGACTGGTAACTGCTGATTGGAGATGAGGTGTAAGGGCATGAACTGTAGGAGAAGCAAGATCAAGCACAGAGCAGGAGCACAGTGGGAACAGGAGCAAAGGCAGGGGTGAGTCAGGAATGGAACAGGAAAAGAGTTGGGTGAAAGAACAAGCAGGATCCAATGCAGCCACAACAAGAAATCACCTTGCTGCTCACACAAACTTCCTGTGCCTCCTTCTGGCTTAAATAGCGTGGTTGGACCAATCAGTGGAGCTGGACAATCCTCCAAACAGGGCTCACATGGGTGGTGCCTTGGCTGAGGCTATAGTCCTACTAGCTCCTAGAACCCAGAGACCCCAAAGATGCATAGATCGCTGACTGGAGTGACAACATAGGACGTAGCCATGGGGGGACAAGCCATTGTCCTGAAGCCGGTCAGCGTGGTGCAGACACACTCGCCATTGCAAGGGCCCAGGGCTGGGATCTGGTGAAGCAGGGAGGCCCTGGGTCCCCCTACCTGGCCATCACCCCCCCATGGGTGGCGGCCCACATCTCACCCCCAATGGCTGCTTGACCATACTACTCCACTCGGAGGGCAAATTTAGTGACTCTGGCCGCTAGGCCGTACAGCCCTTCCCAGAAGGTCACCTTATTGGCTCTGTCCGCTAGACCATGCAGTCATGCCTGGAGGGGTATCTCCATCGACTCTGGCTGCTAGACCTGGCTGCCAGAAAACCAAGGGTATCATTAATGACTCTGGCCACTAGGCCTTACTGCCCTGTAGACCCGGGGTATCTCTACTGATGTCGGCCATCGGGCCTTACTGCCTTGCAAACCCTGGGATACACCATGGACTCTGGCCGCTAGGCCTTAGTGCCTGGCAGAGAAGGGCTACCCCCCAAATGTGGGTCACATTACCCTACTGCCCTGTGGCACAAGGTGATTCCATAGACTCTGTCCATTGGGCCTTAAAGTCCTGTGGATCAGGGCCTCTCTATGGACTCCTGCCCTTAGGTCTCATGGCCTGGAGACAGAGGGCAGCTTCAAGGAATGGGTGAACTCACCCCACACTGGATGGGGTCTCCCCATCCCAACACAATAATAAACAATGAACACACAATACATAGACATCCAGCTTTATTAATTCAGGCATACACATACACGCTTCAGTTGGAAAAATCATCATCCTTACTTTCTCTGATGTCTTCACTTCCTTTGTTATGGTCCTTCTGCTCTGTTCTGATGTTGCCTCTCCACCCTCACTACTCTGCCTTCTTCTGATCTTGTGATTTTTCAGCTCTTTTAGATGATTTTCCTATGTCTTGATTTTCTTCTCTTCTGCCGCTTCTTCCACACACACTGGCGCCATCTACTTGTGCTGATGGACAGACTAAAGCCTGTCAGCTCTCCATCTTATAAATAGATCTTGACCTATTATGGTTGGCTGTTTCACATCATATGATTTGCATCAACCAATCAATGTCAAGCCCTCTAGAATGTGGACCTATTTGAAGACCTGTGCCTTTAGAGCTGGACCTGTTTGAAGACCTGTATTCTACCTGACTGACCCCTCCCTTCAGGTGTTTAAGTGATCTTTGTTTCATCCTAGTGTGCCTGCTTGCTATTGGCTAGACCATCCTAAAGCCACCATTTTGGTTTTCACAGCTCTGATTCCTTGCAGCCGCCATTTTGTTTTCCCTCACTATGACCACATAAAACTATCTTTATTAACTATTTAAAGCCTGCCAATTATCAAAAAAAATAAATATTTATATACAATTTAGCATTGTTTCACTGACATCTCTGCAATTTCACTAAATTTACACAAACCCAAATCTTGATCATTCCCTGCTTCAGCTAATGGTGACAGATCAGCACCATCGATGCTGGACAGCACCCAGTACTGAACAGCGTTTTCAGCACACAGAGAGTAGCTGAAAAATCCTCAGCAGTTGTGGTGGTAAATTTGTGACACGTTCGATAGTTCTCTTGTATTCTATTCTATCTGGTTTCAGTCTAGTAAGACTCTTATACCACGCTCACTTCAAGGGGATGGTCTCTTTCCAGAAATGCATCAAACTGTGTAATTAGCATATGTCATGTGTCTTTCTCTCCTTTTCCAATTCTCACAATAAGGGGAAATTTGTAGCAGGATTCCCAAACTAGGCACTCCCCATGTATCTCACTAGCACGATCCAATCAGGCTGGAAAACTTAGAGCAGGGGTCAGCAACCTTTCAGAAGTGGTGTGCCGAGTCTTCATTTATTCACTCTAATTTAAGGTTTCGCGTGCCAGTAATACATTTTAATGTTTTTAGAAGGTCTCTTTCTATAAGTCTATAATATATAACTAAACTATTGTTGTATGTAAAGTAAATAAGGTTTTTAAAATGTTTAAGAAGCTTCATTTAAAATTAAATTAAAATGCAGAGCCCCCCGGACCAGTGGCCAGGACCAGGGCAGTGTTGAGTGCCACTGAAAATCAGCTTGCCTTTGGCACGCGTGCCATAGGTTGCCTACCCCTGACTTAGAGGATGCCTATCCCACACAAAGCATAGCTGAGGATGAGCTGGTGAGAAATTTTGTGTGTGAGAACGAGATTAGGGCACTCATCTAAAATGGAGGGAAACCAAGATTCAAATTCCTTCTCTGCCTAATTTTAACAGGGAATTTAACCATAGGATTATTGGATATTCTGGGGTAAGGCAACCTTAGTCTCTCCTATTGGAGCTGTTCCATTTTGTATAAATAATTAAATAATAATTGGCATAGGGACTTGAACCTGACTGAAAAGATCTTTAGATACCTAACTCCCATTGGGAATGAGGCACCTAAATACCTTTGAGGATCTGGGCCATCATGTGTCTTTTCCTCAATTCTGCATTAATAAAATGGGGGGGGGGTTAATAGTGCTACACAGGGGTGTTGTGAGCATAAATGCACTAAGGACTGGGTGGTGCTCTCATACTACAGTAATGGTAGAAATATTTCTAGAAGCCCTTGCAAAGATATCACAGTGATGACTTTGGGTGGGATTTTCAATAGTGTTCAGCAAAGGCTTATATGTGCTCCTTCTGAAATCAAGGTAGATTGACTGCAGCTGGAACAGAGTTAGACGAGCACTGATTTAAAAAAAAAATCACACCTTTCATGTAGCAAGTAAAACTTTTCCATCCACTCCTTAGGACTGACATCTGCTACAGCTATAATCAGGTATTCCCTATGATGCATCCTCATCAAATCTTTTTAGTCACTCTCCCCTTTACGCCTGACTCATTATGTTAAATTCCTATGTTTGTGGTACCATAGTTCATCACTATGGAAATAACTGTGATACTCCAAATAGTGATGTCTGACATCACTAAATGAATCAGTCAGGAGGAATCATCTGTTTGTATATAGAAAAATATTTTTTTACAAAAAACAATATTTTGGTACATGGTGGCAGGAAGAATGGGGGAAATATGTAGAAATATCAGTGTAGTAGAGTTTATAGATTTTTTACAAAAATCTAAATTTTCAACATTTGCTGCAGTGCAGTGGTGGTACTTTAAAATCACCAACAGTGAATCTGTCAACTGAAATTCAGTGGCAGCGTATTTAAATAGCTTAAGAGTTACAGTACCATATGCTCCAGTGAGTACAAAGATGCAAATTACTCTATAGATATAATTCTCTGTGTTCAAGTGAGCAGACAGAATGACTGCACTGCTGATGTTGTTGTCTTTAATGATGTAACTTTTGGCACAATAGTATTATAGGAACATTATAAATACCTTTTTGTTACAAGTTACATTGTTTCTTTGTATTACCATTAGCAAAGAATGGGTCAACTCCCCTTCATTTGTACCTTTCTTACATGACATCTCTATTTTTATTCTTTCAGCTGCTCCCTCTTCCTTTAGCTTTCCTCAAAAATCAATGGAGTGTCTCTTTTCTTTCCATACGCTTTACTTTTTTTATGTCAGGATACATTTCTACAGACACTGAGCACATACCCTTAATCTTCACCTAATTAACCTCAGCTTTCTCTGTAAATTGCCACATTGCCTCATAGACTTTTACCAATCAGACATGTACCAAAATGCTCAGTACCTCAACTATACAGTGCTGTATTTATTAACTTTTTTGTGCAGTGTAAGCCTTTTATCTACTTGTACATGTGGGGAGAAGGGGCAACCAACTCAGCTTTTGAAGAGTTGTCCAGCATTAGCACCAAGGGATGAAATATCACTTGGTGTTTAGTAGGTTTATCCAGATTCTCAGGGATGGGAGCACACCCTAATCAAGATTGCCAGTAGAAATGGTTATTTATTTATTTTTAATTCTGGAAAAAACATTCCTTTGTTTTGTGTATTGCTGGTTTTCAGTTAGTTCTAATTGCCAATTGCAATCTGATGCTAGAACACCTGCTCCAAAACTGTGCTCATTGACTGGTCTTTCTAGCCAATGGGCTTGATCCTCCACCACACTGCAGGGAGCAGGAAGGAGATATATTAGCAAGATAGCTGATGGAAGTTCTTATAGGGCCTAATTTTTCACTGCCTTGCACTTTGTGTAGTTATGTGAATTGTTGGAAAGTGGATATAAAGCAGTAGTGTAAGTAAAGAATTCTAATTTTGAATTTACTTTCCACAGGTGTAAATACTTACACAAAGCAGTAGGAATAAGACCCACTATTTCTGTATGGCACCTAAAAGTGTATACAGAGGAAAGGCTGAAGTAATGTAAAGTCAATGATAAGTAGCTTTATAGTGTCAGGGAGTAGAAAGTACTGAAAAGTGACTGAAAGGAGGAAGGGGTATGTTTGCAAAAAATGGGTGTAGTCTGAGAAATGTCTGTATATACTGAAGTCAGGAAAACTGTACAAGTGTAAGCTGTTGGTATAAAGTAACGCTACCCAGAGGCAGCTGTATTTGCAGCAGAAAGGTGACAATAAATATACAGTAGTTCAATAGCTGCACAGAGGCATTCACCAAACTTAGAAAAAGACTCAGTGCCCCCAGATAATTTGTGACTCTGTTTGTGTAACTTGTTGTTGCCAGTAGGTTTTTGGACTGGGGAGATAATACTTATGTAGTAATAAAGGTAACCATTGTGATAACCAGAGATGTTCGGGAAGCTGGAAATCACATCAGATAGATTGGATACATGTATGCTGAACACAAATGTCCAAGCATTTTCATTGATGTTCATTTTGGAATCTCACTTGAAACCAAAAAACAAAGAGGGATAGCAATCATGCTCTGATTCCAATGAGTATACACTATTCCTAACTAGTTTAGGACTAGGAGCAGAATGGGTATTGGATTGGGCATTTAATACCTTTCTGCCATTACTGCCAATATAGTCACCAACAGATGTATTGTCTTGTATTCTGTATGATAAGGGTGAACCATGTTTTTTTTCTTATTTCTGCAAGATGAAGAAGTGAGGTTCTTACCCACGAAAGCTTATGCTCCCAATACTTCTGTTAGTCTCAAAGGTGCCACAGGACCCTCTGTTGCTTTTTACAGATTCAGACTAACACGGCTACCCCTCTGATACTGAAATATGTGTGTGTATCTGGAGGAGAAACCCATTGAAAAGTATATTTCCTGCACATTTTTAGTTCACCTGGGTGCTGACTTTGAGTGCTCACTATCATCTGTGAAAGCATGTAGAAATTAATGGACTTGGAGATATACATCACTTTAAAAAATCAATCATGTGTCTGGTCAGAGTTTAATACATAGTAAGAACTAAATAACCAGCAATGTTCATCGAATCTGCATTTTTCTGAGTTATGCTGTTTTCTATATAAGCATGGAAGAGGTATGACAATGAAGTTTTATTACACAATGCACTTTCCTAGGCAATATAACTATTTTTCTACTAATTCATTATCACCTTCACTGGTTAATGTACCAGCCTCTTTGCGTTGTAATTTAAGCTGTTAGAAATCACTGCATGTAGCAACAGTGAGTGGGGAACAGTCATTTGAATCTAATGAAGTACACCTTTTCCTGGAAACAAGACTAATGATTGTTTCTAGTTAAAGTTGCAGTACAGAAAGGAAGCAAAACTCTACCACTGGAAAGTCCTCAAGGCCTGAGGCAATGCTTCCTCAGATTTGTAAGGTTCAACAGGGCCTCAGGCAATATTGTTGCAGGTGTTGCAAGGTCTGACAGGAGCCAAGGTAGAAGTCCTGCAGACCAAGAACACTCTTTAGAGAGTAGGAGCATGGAACTTCATTATGCTGCAAGCATATTTCTGAAAATGGAGCCCTTTCCTCGTTGGACCAAAATGATTAAATCTGTAGAAATTGAAAGGTGTTGACTGATCTGCAGGAATTCAGTCTGTTTTTCATGTTTACAAACAATTCAGATAAAACAATGATTCCTGAAATACCAGAGAGAGCAAAGTAGATTATTTCATCTTGCAGTTTGTTCTGAATTTTTAATGGTGAAAGCCTACTCTAGATCTATTCATTTCTCAATGGTTTCCCAGAGGATATAGGTGAAGCTGAAATAAAGTCCCTGGCTTGCAGAAGCACTTTTTAATCATGTGATTCTGAAATAAACAGCACTTGAAGAATAAACACCTGTCTTAAGAAAGAATTCTTCCAGTCACCACTGAGCAGCTTAAGGCTTTTCAAATGTCAGCAGGAAAATGGCAAAATCAGAAGCCTTTAAAAAAAATCTAAGATGTCATTCATTTGTGCTTGCCTTATAATGGCTCATTTGATGGTGAGTTATTAGACTAGACTAACATTCCTGATGTCTTCAGAATGTCCACTTTTACTATGAATACTTGTGCTAACTTAACTGGATTTTCTGTTTGATTACCATAATTCTTGGTAGGATTTTAAAACGCTTTCAGCCACTATGTATTTTGAACACCTGTTAAGCATGGTGATTTATCACAAAGGAATTTTATATTAAAGCTATATCTAATGTAATTGCAAAAGCAATGGATTTTTCAACTGACTGTACTGTCTTTCTGGCCCTCTGACTGTCCTCTTCGTAATAGATGGTAAACGTATAGTGATAGATGCTCCCGGCAAGAGCTGAGGCCAGTGCTCCTGCAGTGTTTGTAAGTACCACTCTATAGCTATACTTGCCATCTAGGATCGTTAACACGAAAAATGGGAGTGGATTTATGCAGTGTTTGAGGAATGATTAGTGGTACCCGGGATGAGTTTATGGAGGCAAAAAGAAGAAATAGATCAGTGCCTGGAATGGTAAAACAGGTGTGTGGAAGGATACATGAGGATAATGAGGGAGAATGCAGAAACTGGTGGCTAGATCCACAAAGCGATTCATGTAGGTGCCTAACTGCCATTTAAGGTGCCAAAATTTAGATACTAAAAACTGCTGTTTAGCTGCTGCCTAACCCTGAAGGTGCCTAAATTACTGCTGCTGGGCACGTACAAGCTCACTTAAGACTTGATGCCTGGACCCTAGTTCACACCTATGCTCCAGGAGGAGTCACAAACCAGGTGCTCCTCTGCCTGTGTTGCCTACAGGGCTGATCTGGTAGACATGCTCTGCAGCTACCTTAGAGCATGCCTACTGGATTAGTCCCCATGCAAAATGGCCAGGTGGTCGTCCTGCAGCCCAGTGATTAGAGCACTCATTTAGGATATAGATCAGGGGTCGGCAAAGTTCGGCACGCGGCTCGCCAGGGTAAGCACCCTGGCGGGCCGGGCCAGTTTATTTACCTGCTGACGCGGCAGGTTCGGCCGATCGCGGCCCCCACTGGCCGCGGTTCGCCGTCCCGGGCCAATGGGGGCGGCGAGAAGTGATGCGGACGAGCGATGTGCTGGCCGCGGCTTCTCGCCGCCCCCATTGGCCCGGGATGGCGAACCGTGGCCAGTGGGGGCTGCGATCGGCCGAACCTGCCGCGTCAGCAGGTAAATAAATTGGCCCGGCCCGTCAGGGTGCTTACCCTGGTGAGCCGCATGCCGAATGTTGCCGACCCCTGATATAGATACTTATTGGAGCAGGAACTTGAACTTGATGCTCCCACGGTGTGCTAACAACCTGGCTATAGAGTCTTCCTCAGTTGCTCTCTGGCCCAATGAATATTTAAGTAGTTATACAAAGTGGAACAGTTTCAACAGGAGAGTGTGAGAGACCCATCTAAGCATACCCTGTAGTCCAGTTACAGCAGTCACCTGGGTTTAAATACTAGCTTCTCTCAGGCAGAGTGAGGATTTCAACCCACATCTCCCACATTCTGGGCAAGTGCTGTAACCATTAGGCTACACGTTATAACGGTGTCTCCTCTCTCCTCATTTGTGCATGTGGGGAAAAGGGCTAATCTGCTTCAGCACCTAGCTCCAGGAGAGGGTTCATAGCTGCAAATCTCAAGTGGAGTGAGACTTGGCCACACCTCTCTCCTCTTTGTTAGCTTAGGCAGCTCTCTATTCAGCATGCTGGCTTTTGTCAATCTCATTCTTTGGCACCTAACTCTCCCCATGCACTGTACAGGGAGCCTGTGCACATAACTTGGGGCTGTGAATTCCATTAGGTGGTAAGGTGCTTCAAGTTAGGCATTGCAAAACTGACTTAGTCCCCTTTGCAGATCTAGTCCTGGGTACACAGCAGAAGAAAAGCAGGATGGGAGAACATCTTCTCGGGAACAGATATCCGTACCAAACACACAAAGTACTCTAACCAGCAGCAAATTTCATATGACTAAGAAAACAAGTTCCCCTGTGCTGGATCTTCATGTACATCCCTAAACTCTGGAAGCAGAGTGAGATCAACCCCCAGGTAAGTTCTTAGCACAGTGCCTTTTTCAGCTGCTCTTTCAGCCCTGGTGTGAAGTCTCAAAGGACTAACAACAACCTTTTCCCTTTTTTCAGCATGAATTGCTTTGCTGGCATTGGCCAGCAGCCTGTAGCTGGAAAAGAGCATTAATCACTCTCAACTGCTTAGAATGTTAAGGAGGGAGAGGTCATTAATGAACAACAATTGCTGCACCAGCTGAGTAGTCAGTTTTCCTATGTATGCCATCATCCCTTCCTGGTATGCTCCTTGCAATCTTAAGGTAAGGTCAGTAGTTTGGATCTTCCTCTGGGATTAATTGGTGGCCTTTCCTGAGGAACCATTGCAGGACATTAGTACTGTGATTGTCATTGTTCTCAGAATGTGTACTTTTAGTAATGGCATACTAATAACAGAGGTTTGGAATTTCCTTTAAATTTCAGCAGTCTGAACCTATCCATGAGTGTCCATACTTTCTTTTAGTGTTTGCAGTTACATTTTAGACTACCATAGTTATATGGAGATGCTGTCTAGAGATTAATATGGCAATCAGGGATTGGTTGATTCAGCCAGTGGTTGTGATATTGAACACTTTTTGTTATTTAGCCAAATGCAAACTATATGTAATACTCTATGCTGCTGGGTAAACGTATTTGTTCTGCTGCAGAATCACTGATGCACTTTACTGTTTATATTTCTTCTCTGTGGTATTTAACTCACCTTCCCTTTCCATTATGAGGCCCACCCACTTACTCTGCCAAAAGAGTTCAGAGAACAAATACATTTAAACACTGTCTTTGGTTTCTTGGACAGCCATTTGAATCATCATCATGTTCCACAGCTCTTTTATTCACTGCCCGAACTGTGTTTTTTAGTTAGTCCTATTCCCTCATCACTTGAGAATGTTTGTTTGGTCTTTCTATGGCAAGAGCTGTTATTTAAGAGCTGTTATTTCTAGCAGCCTAAAACAATATTGGAAGCTGTAGGCTATATGCAGCACATTATTTTGTAGAGTTAAACATTTTTGAGCCACCGAAATGATGCACAGTTACCCAAGAACATAAGAAAAGAATCCATAAACATCCCTTAATTTTAGCACATTACCTTTTGGTTTGTGATTTATTTATTTTTAAGTGACAGAGGTAAATATTTTGGGCATCTTTATAAGCAAACCAGAATTAAGATAATCCTTCTAAGTCAAGAGGTATATTGAAATCATCACTGTAACTTACCCTCCACTTAGCTTATTCAAGCAGCAGCCCAGGTTCTACTCAATGAAATTGCCTAGGGAAATTTTTCACAGGGGGAGAAAGGTGAGATGAGGACTAGAATGTTTAAGGTGGTGATAATGAGCCATCAGGAGCATCTGGCAATTATTCTTAACTTTTAAGAGTTTCAGTAGTTGTGCTGCTAGGTTCTATAAAGCTAAATGAACACGTGGGCTCTGAAGATATGCTGAAAGTTGATGCAGAAATGCAGATTCCCTTTTCAGTAACTCATTAAAAAGATACTGAAGTTGCTTTAAGATTATTTCCCTAGATACATATGAGAAAAAATAGACTTAGATGTAAATGAGGTTTGCTGGAGTTATTCTCACTAACAGAGCTAGAGACAGGCCTAAGTACCAGGATATCAACATGCAAAGACAGATATTCATACATTAATGAACATTTTACTGAATACTGTCTTTATGTATATGCTTTTCATTGATTGTGCCACAGTCTGAAACAATTAATTAGAATCACTGTCATTATCATGATTTCTTTTGTTTGCTTTATTGATTGTTTTGTAAAAAAATATCATAATTTAACCTTAATTAAAACAAATAATTTATCACCTTTAGTTCAAAACTTTCATTACTACACCATGGAATGTAGTCTTAAGTGGACAAATTAAACCCATGAGTAAACGGGTGAAACTCCATTGACCTTGAAGGAGTTTCACCTGCTTGCTACAGTCTAGGACAGGGATCAGCAACCTTTGGCATGCAGCCCGTCAGGATAAGCCCCCTGGTGGGCCGGGCCGGTTTGTTTACCTGCCGCGTCCACAGGTTAGGCCGATCGCGGCTCCCACTGGCCGTGGTTTGCTGTCCCAGGCCAATGGGGGTGGCGGGAAGCGGCACGGGCTGAGGGATGTGCTGGCCACTGCTTCCCGCTGCCCCCATTGGCCTGGAACGGTGAACCACGGCCAGTGGGAGCCGCGATCAGCCAAACCTGCAGACGCTGCAGGTAAACAAACCGGCCCGGCCCGCCAGGGGGCTTACCCTGGCAAGCCGGTGCCAAAGGTTGCCAATCCCTGGTCTAGGATTTAGTCCTAGGTATTAACATATTGGAGGATATGATTGTTACTGAATCGATATGAGCCAGATCCTCAGCTGGTGCAAATGAGAATAGCTCTATTGAAGTTAGTGGAGATATACCAATTTATATCAGCTGAGCATGTGGCCCATTATTTTCAAAAAAAAGTAATATTTTAATACTTTTCAAAGGCTTGCATCCATATGCAGGATTCTATTAAGTGTGTGTCCTCCTGTGTCTCTCATGGCAGAACTTCAGGAAGGATGGCACCTGCCACATGCTGTCATCACAAAAACCCTCACTGGACAAGCCTTGTCTCTTGAGGCACTACTTATTACACTAAGTGTTAGAGCAATATTGAGTGAGAAGGCCACAGCTTCAGTAATGTGCTGGACTGGAGCCCAGTATTAGAGCTGGCGGGAAACAGTTTTCCCACCTAGGAAGTATTTGAGATTTTTTGGGGGAAAAAAATCCTTTGAGTAAAGATGAAAAATCAATCTTGAAAATCTTCAACAGCTGACAAATCAAAAATAATTTGGGCTTTTATCAATCTAATTTTTTTATTTCAACTTTTAAAACTTTTTAAAACTATAATTAATCCAAATTAAAAAAAAAACCATAATTTTGAACCAGAAAAGTGGAATTTTTTTTTGTTTAAAAAGTGTCAAAATGGGACAATGATGATTTCATGACTTTTTTTTTTCAAGTTGAGAAATGAACTGAAACTGACCCTTTCCCATAAAATGTTTTTGTTCTGATGAATCAACATTTTTCAATGGGAAAATAGTTTGCTGAAAAATTCCCAAATGACTCTAACCAGTATGACTAGTAAGCGGATAGAATGGGACTGAGACCATGGAACAGGTCAACCACAGTAGCAATGGTGTAGAAGTGAGGAGACCACTCAGGATTTCCCTTTTGCCGCTGCTTCTGTTTGGGCCTGGTCCTACTGTGAAAGAAGAAAACACTGAGGCGCTTGCACTTGGTGATCAGCACCCATCAGAACTGGGGCCTTAATAAGAGACTCTGAATTGTTGCTGTTTGTGATTTTTTTCCCCCCTAATATCTTTACTTTTATATTATTAATTAATCATCGTGCAGCTGTTTCAATCAACTTTTCCATCTTCACTTTTACCCATATGGAGGCTTTCACATGCTGGAGGGAGACAGATGTCGTTTCTTTGAACACTTTCTTTTTTTCCCTGTCACTTCTCTCCATTGCTTTCATTGTTAACCTGTGTCACACATGCTGCCAGAAACTGCTTTGCTGAGATCACACAATCTAATTTACCCCTCTTTTGTTCTACTTTTGTAGTCATTATTGCTCAGCTGGCATACTGTAGTTAAAATAACTATGATCAACTGTGCTACTGTGCAATTAAGGCAAAAATTACCCCTTCTACGTCACTCATATGCATAATGGAAGCATCTTTATACCAAATCAACACATTTCTTGCTGGTTTATTCCCTTCTGTTTGTGTGCCCTCATTAATACTGCTCTAATTGAAAAATCTCCTTGCTATTTTGCTCTTTGACAAATGTTTTTGGCTTTTGTTATAATCGTCCCATCCTCTTCCTCTTGACAAAACTGGCTGAAGCCAAAATTGTCCTTTTCATTAGAGCTGGTTGGAAATTTTTTGACAATGCATTTTGTCAGAAAATGTTGATTTGGAAAAACCAAATCCTTCATGGACTTGTACCAAGGTTAACAAAACTTTAATCAGGAAAGGTTTCTCAGGTTGAGGATGGGTCTCTTTCAATTCCTATTGTTGGAGCAACTCCTCTTCGTATAAATAATTTAAATATTGGGCCAGAGAGCAAGAGAGACTGACTGTATAGACCAGTGGTTAGAATACTTAGCTGGTATGTGGGAGACTCAAGTTCAAGCTTCTTCTCCCATGATTATTAATATGAATTGGGAAAAAGTCCCCCAGAATAGCCTATAGGCTGGTGCTTAGGGCACACACCTGGGGTAAGAAATGCATTTCTTCCCCAGCTCTATTTATTATAGATTGATATTGAGTCTATAATCTCAAATCTAAATGCGTGAGAGCAAGGGCTAGTGGGTTGTCTAACAATAAATATCTTCCATTTTTATATATATTTTGTGATGTAAATTTTGCAAAAAATATCACACACAGAGCTAAACAAGCACCATAAAAAGCAGATGAAACGCGACAGCAGTGCAGTTGCAGCAGCCCAGCTGTGCCACTGTAGTATTTTAAGGGTAGACAAATCCTCAGAGCCCTGACACCAGCAGCCCCTTTTTTTTTTTTTTGCAGCACACAGTAGCTTCACTCTGGCTTCCACCAGACTGATTACTTCTTGCAGTGTGACATCAACCGTCCTTCCAGTCCTGAGTCTCTCCAAAACTTTCTCCCTGGAGTGTCCCCTGGAGTGGGCCCTCACAGAAGTTATCAAGTTAGCTGCCTCCAAACTCACAGAATACACACATCAGCCTGCTAGTAGCCTTTAATTTAACACACAGCACTGAGATGATTTTGTAATAAAATACGTTTATTAACACAGAACTGAGACTTAAGTGGTAATAAGGAAGAATAGAAGATACAAGTAAAACAAAACCCTCTTCCTAGGTGTTGGCCATTCTTCTTTGTCTGGAAATAAACCTGTTTTGTCTCCTTGGTCTCTTTACAGACTCCAAAACATTGTATCAGGGAGTATCCATAATTTCACATACAACATTATTACATTATTTTACAGTGATATTAATGACCAGTGTTTTATTAGTTTTCAAATGATATATTGCAAGCCACCTTCTAAATGAATATCATGACAACAGTGTGAGGTGTATTTTGATCTGGTCAGGCCAGCTGAGTTTTCCTGTTACATATCCGGGAGCCCCTAGCCATCCGGCATTGGGGTGCTGTTAGGGTCACAAGAATATTCCTCAGCTACTATATAAATAAACAGTGTATGTATCGTTGTTTTCCTTGCTCACTGGGTGGGTTTCCTATGGAATATGAACGCACTGGAGGGTGGAGGAAATTAATGTAAATTCTTAATGCTGGTTATGCAAATGTCCAGCCCTCTGAATCTCCCTGAGGGAAGACCCCAAAACTATGTAAAGTGTCAGGCTAATAGTCAAGAGAGATTCACTCAAAAACAAAGGTCTGGAAAAAAAATTGTGTACAGACCTACCAGGATTACATGCAGATTATAGGTAATTGTGACAGTCTGTATCCTTATTTTTGCCCTGTGGTGGGGTGGTCACCCCACCCTCTGAGAAAAGGGCTAGAACAGATCTTTGAGGCTGCGCAGGCCAGCAGCCAATCAACAAAGGCCTGTGGGGAGCCAATCAGGGCAGGGCAGAGGCAGCATATCCGGGCCAGGCGAGGCCCTATATAAAGGTTGCCTAACAGGAGGAGAGTCAGTCTCTCCCTGGCTGACAAGGGAGAAGGACCGGCTTCTGAGGAAGGAGGTAGCACCTCGGACAGAGTAGTGCTGAGCAGGCTCCGGGGAAAGCAAGAAAGAGCTCCAGCCATGTTACTTGCCAGGCTGTAGCCCCTGCTACGAAGGGCTGAGGAAGTGCACAGGGCCAAAGGGGAAGAGGCCCAGGGAAGGAAAGCAGACAGGAAGGGAACGAAGGAGGGCAGAAGAAGGCTGCCCCTAGAAGGTCCCTGGGTCGGGACCCAAAGTAGCAGGTGGGCCTGGGTCCCCCCCATTTTCTCCTTATACTGCACCTGGCCATGGAAGATGCTGGCCAATACAGACTGCAACTTGCCCCTGAGCTAAGGAGCTAGACTCTGGGTTGTGGTTGGCCACTGAGGCAGGTGCGAGTCCCAAAGATTGCTGTTAACCCCTCCGGAAGGGGGTGAGTCTGGAGTAGTGGGCACTGTCCTGAAGGGGACACCACTGAGTGGAGAGCAATGCGGGTCCCAGAGCAGAGCAGAAAGGACAGTGGACAAGACACCACGCACTGAGGGCACTCCACAGTGGACAGAGCTAATTCCTGGAGCAACCAGCGGGAGGCACCAGCAGAGGTGAGTCTTGACCCCGTCACACGCCCCTTTTCAAAACTATGATAAATTTTGTACAAAATTTATGCCTTGAGGGATATCCTTTGAAAGCTCATAATCTGCTGATCATTATTGTCCTGGTAAAACATGTGTGGCAATATTGTATGTACAGTTATGAGATTCTACTGTATGATTTTACTGAGACATGCTCCAAGTTTAGAAAAGGAGGCACAAACCAGTTCCTCAGAGACAAAAGTGAAAATGACACCTCAGCCACGTATCAACAAAATCAAATGGAGTATCACCTGTGTAAGCAGCCATTCCATGGGAGGAAAATGGGTGTGGGCAAGAAATGTACATGTTGGCAAAGAAACAGATGGAAGTTCCCATCCCACAGACTTGTTCTCCTGAACCCCAACTGGAGATAATTCTCAAAGAAGAGAATTACTATAAGAAACGGGAGCAAACTCCCCAGATTATCTTTCTTTCCTTTTTCTCCACTCATAGCATTGACAACAACTGAAGAAAAGAGACAGTTTTGAACTGGAGGAGGGGTCCTGGCTGAAAGATGTCAGCCAGTCAGACTGCAAAAGCATGTGGGGTTAGAGACAGTTTTGCTTTGAATTGTCTTAGACTGTTGTTAAATATTAATTGTGTTTTACCTTTTGTTTTCTTAACCAAATTCTGACTTTTATGCCTTATTACTTGTAATCACTTAAAATCTCTTTCTGTAGTTAATAAACATGTTTTATCTAAATCAGTGTGTTTGGAATGAAACATTTGGGAAACTCCATTTGAGATATAGGATCTCTGCATATCATTTTCTATTAATAAAATGACTGACTTTCTATGAACTTGTATTGTACAGGAGGAGAGAGCTGGGCAGTACAAGATACACATTTCTGGGGCCAAGTCTGGGACTGGAAACTTGCTAATGTTGCTCTCCTGTATCATTCAGGAGTGGATTGCTTTAATACACATATGATTCAGCTGGGCATAATTCACATGCTAAAGGCTGCATGTGAGCTGATTAGGAGTGGTTACCCTAGTGTAACAGGCACACCAGGTAGGATAATTGAGGGGACACAGCTTTTCAACAGTCCAGATTGTACCTTGGGTAATGTCACAATAATACCTGATAAACAGTCTAGACTATTGTTTTACTATACATTTTCTCTAATGCTTTTGTCTGAAATAATGCATTGTACTTTGTGAAAGCTGGCTGGTCACTGGTTAACTCTGGCCTGGTCTACACTGGGGGAGGGGGGGAGATCAATATAAGTTACGCAACTTCAGCTATGTGAATAATTTATGAATAGCAAACTTATTTTTCACTTATGAATAGCAAACCAAATGCATTGTTCACTTGATAGTAAATGGACCTCCTCATCTTTTGAAATCTTGTCACTGATAATCATAATATTCATTTATTTAAAAAATAGAGTGACGTGGGGGCAAACAGCTAAGAAAAGGCCAGGTCACAAACCTAAGCAATAGGATATAACTTAAGCTTCTATTTTTAGTCAAATAAATGTAAATAAACAGAAAACAAACAAAAAACAACCGCCACCACCTTAAAAGGCTATGCTGACTGACTACTTTAGTCTGTAAAATGAACTATTTCTAATAAGAGATACAAGACCCTACAATTCAAACTGTGTGTGTGTCACACTTTTTTATAGCCATCTTTCATTTTGATTTTTTAGTAGAGATGAAGGAAGGCAATTCTGATTAACCTACTCCAAAGTATTTTTCTATCTTTCTTTTCCATCCTTTTATAATGAGCTCCTCTTATGTAGTATGCCATTAAATGAATGGAGCCAACAGGCTAGTACATTCAGAACAAGTGTCATGACCCTTGGTATTCAATCTTGGATGAATGGACTATAAGGTGGATAGAAAGCCGGCTAGGTTGTCTGGCTCAATGGGTAGTGATCAACAGCTCAATGTCTAGTTGGCAGCCGCTATCAAGCGGAGTGCCCCAGGGGTCGGTCCTGGGGCCAGTTTTCTTCAACATCTTTATCATTGATCTGGATGATGGGATTAATTGCACCCTCAGCAAGTTCGCAGATGACACTAAGCTGGGGGGAGAGGTAGATATGCTGGAGGGTAGGGATAGGGTCCAGACAAATTGGAGGACTGGGCCAAAAGAAATCAGATGAGGTTCAACAAGGACAAGTATGGAGTCCTGCACTTAGGACAGAAGAATCCGATGCACTGCTACAGGCTGGGGGCCAACTGGCTAAGCAGCAGTTCTGGAGAAAAGGACCTGGGGATTATAGTGGACAAGAAGCTGGATATGAGTCGGCAGTGGGCCCTCGTTTATTGGGCTGTATTAGTAGGAGCATAGCCAGCAGATCAAGGAAAGTGACTATTCCCCTCTATTCGGCACTGGTGAGGCCACCCCTGGAGTACTGGATCTCATTTTGGTCCCCCCACTACACAAGGGATGTGGACAAATTGGAGAGAGTCCAGCGGGGGGCAACAAAAATGATCAGGAGGCTGGGGCACATGACTTACGAGGAGAGCTGTGGGAACTGGGGTTATTTAGTCTGCAGAAGAGAAGAGGGAGGGGGGATTTAATAGCAGCCTTCAACTACCTGAAGGGGGGGGGTTCCAAAGAGGCTGTTCTCAGTGGTGGCAGATGACAGAACATGAAGCAATGGTCTCAAGTTGCAGTGGGGGAAGTCTAGGTTGGATATTAGGAAACACTATTTCACTAGGAGGGTGGTGAAGCACTGGAATGGGTTACCTAAGGAGGTGGTGGAATCTCCATCCTTAGAAGTTTTTAAGGCCCAGTTTGACAAAGCCTTGGCTGGGATGATTTATTTGGTGTTGGTCCTGCTTTGAGCAGGGGGTTGGACTAGATGACCTCCTGAGGTCTCTTCCAACCCTAATATTCTATGAAAAACATGGGTTCCACTTCAGGGCAGATAGCCCAGTGCCAGCTGTGACTAACTCCTTAGACACATCAGCTAATTGCACTGCTTATTAACTTCCTAGGGTTTTGCCAGGCTTAATATCGAATTTAAACAGTCCCCTTGGAAATCTCAGTCCCTCTTGACATCAAGTAAGCGATATTAGGCCCCTTTCATTGTAATATCACAGAAAGTCCAAGTTCCTCTGTTCCCAAAGGACCAGACATACGACAGGTCAGTTCCTACTTAGGTCTCCCTCCTTTGTCCAATAAGGCAACTCTTAATCTGATCCCATAATGAACTTATTTAAGCTCTATTAATTAAATGAAATGAGATATTTGCACAATGCTAAGAATACTAAAGACACAGAGGCAAAGACAAACTCTAGGCTATTATCTTATAAAACTCCTGTACAAAATAACACAGTCTTATAGGTTCAGCTTTTGAGGCTTATCCCACCTGTGGCAGCCACAACTCATTTACCCGGCAGACAAAGTTCTTCCCTCCTAGGATACAGTGTGGTAAAAACAGCCCTGTTTCCTTCCACTAGGTAGCTTTTATCCAAAAAAACCTGCCATGTGACTGTTCTGACCCCAGAGCTCACAGATGCAAAAGATGATCAGATATCTGTTGAGAAAATAACATAGCAGGACACAGATTATCTAACAAGTTCTTGGAATGTATTGAAAACAATTTAATATTTCAGAAGGTGGAGAAAACTACTAGGGGAGAAGCTGTTCTATATTTGATTTTGACAAATAGGGAGGAACTGGTTGAAAATTGGAAAGTGGAAGACAACTTGGGTGAAATTGATCATTAAATGGTAGAGTTAATGATTCTAAGGAACGGTAGGAGGGAGAACAGCAAAATAAAGACAATGGAGTTCAAGAAGGCAGACATTAGCAAACTCAGGGAGTAGGTAGGTAAGATCTCATGGGAAACAAGTCTAAGGGGAAAAACAATTGAAGACAGTTGGCAGTTTTTCAAAGAGACATTATTAAGGTCACAAGAGCAAATAATCGCACTGGGTAGGAAAGATAGGAAGTAAGGCAAGAGACCACCCTGGCTTACCCAGGAGATAATCTAAAAAGAGTCCTACAAAAAGTGGAAACTAGGTCAAATTACAAAGAATGAATATAAACAAATAACACAAGTATGTAGGGACAAAATTAGAAAGGCCAAGGCACAAAACGAGATCAAACTAGATAAAGACAAAGGGTAAAAAGAAAACATTCTACAAATACATTAGGAGCAAAAGGAAGACCAAGGACAGGGTAGGCTTAATGAGGGGAAAAAAAGAATAACAGAAAATGTGGAAATGGTAGAGGTGCTTCATGATTTCTTTGTTTTGGTTTTCACCAAGAAGGTTGTTGGTGATTAGACGTCTAACATAGTGAATGCCAGTGAAAATAAGGTAGGATCAGAGACGTTACGAAGAAGAGGGAGAAGAATTGTTCGTCTTAACCTCTGAGGATAGGACAAGAAGCAATGTGGTTAAATTGCAGCAAGGGAGGTTTAAGTTGGACATTAGGAAAAACTTCCTTACTGTCAGAGTGGTTAAGCACTGGAAGACATTGCTTAGGGAGGTTGTAGAATCTTCATCATTTGAGATTTTTAAGAGAGTTAGATGAACACCTGTCAGGGATGGTCTAGAATAACACTTAGTCCTGCCATGAGTGCAGGGGATTGGACTTGATGACCTCTCGAGATCCCTTCCAGTCCTTTGATTCTATGAAGGTGGGGATGAGAGTCCATTTGTCAGTGAAGTCATCCTGCATTACTCACCTCTGGGTAGGAGTTTCCCTTTCTCCGTTGTCCTGTAAACTGGTTTCTATTGACTGTATTGAGAATTGAGGATTTGCTTTTTAATGGGTATGAAATGGCCATTCTCTTCCCTAAAGGTGTAGCTATTTCTATGGAAGAATCTCAGCAATGATCATGAGGTCTGTCCCAGTCACATGAGAGTTATGTAACATACAGGTACAGATCTTAATCTTAACTTGAGAAATAAAAAGATTAGGATATGAGTATTGCAGTCATCTGGTTATCAGCATTTAGGAAAGTGCAAACACTACAAATTTTACTGCAAATTTTAACAACTTAATTTTAATAACATTCCACCAGCATTAAGCCTGACAGACTTTCAGTTGATACATAGGCTAAGATTTGGCCTAAGTCTCCAGCTTCACACAAAGTACCTTTGAAGAGCAGTCAACTCCTGGGGTGTGATATTATGCATTAAATAGCTATATGTAAAATAAATTATAGAGTATAATTTGGTTATATCCTGTGTCATAGTCATGGAGGCACTGGTTTATAATTGATGAAACAGCCTAATTCCACTTTCAAAGTAGGGATTTTGGGGCACTGCACTATGTGGGAGTACAAGAGACATTTTACAGTACATCACCAGTGTTATAGTGTTGAATTTCTTTAATTATATATGTGTGTAAGAGACTGGAAAATACTTAAAGAGCCAGAAGCCCTCAATTGTGTAACTCCATGAGCAGAGTTAGAGCAGCTATTAATTGAATTTCTTGAACAAACATGTCAGTTAAGAAGGCCTGTTCTCCTGCCTCTTCTCATTAAAATAAACTGAGGTAAAGATTATTTTCTCCAAAGCAATACTTTAGTTCTTTGCTGTTTCCCATACAGGTTTTTAATCTGGAAATCTGTGGGACCAGAAGGGAGGGACCACACCCCCCACACTTCAGTGGGACCACACACCCCAGCCCTTCCTCTGTTCACTCTTGCCCCCAGCTTGCCATTCTTCACCTCTTCTCCCCATAGCACTGCCTCCTTCCATGGTCCTTCAAGGAGGTTTCAGGGAGGACTGATGCTGTGTAAGAGGATGAACTGCCTCACTGCCACACAGGAGGGGTGGAGGTATGTGCCCTTCCCGGAGTGGCTCTGAGTGGGACAGTTCAACCCCATGAAAGGTAAAGAACGTTTGGCAGGTTCCAGTGAGGACTCCCTTGCCACATTCTAAGCAGAATAACTAGGGTATCATGAGCTTCTTTCTGAAAAGGTTTGTGTTGCAGAATTTATTTATTAGTAGTAAAGAAACAATATTTAATAAGGAAATTTAATTACTATAATATTGCTTTGCTTTTTTGTGGAAAAAGAGACAGTTTCTTGCTTTCAAATATGTTGAAAATACTGCTTTTAAATCTTTCTCTCTCTTCAAGTCTTTACAGCAAGTGTCTTCTCAGAGACAGTTTTACTGTTCTGTGAGAAAGGTGGCACAAATTTCCAGTAGAGTTACGTGCTTCATGGCAGATTTGTAGAACTAGTCACTATGCCAAACAGGATGTGCAACAGCACTAAAATGTGCTTTAAAACTTCCAGAAGCTCACACTGAGGCCATGTCTGCATTTCAGGTGCTACAGAAGTACAGCTACAGCGCTGAAGCTGAGTCACTGTAGTGCCATAGTGTAGACACTTCCTACAGCAGCAGAAAGGATTTTCCAGCAGTCTAAGGCCTAGTCTACACTGAGGTGGGGGAAGGGAGAAATTGATCTAAGATGCGCAACTTCAGCTACGTGAATAACATAGCTGAAGTAGACATACTTAGATCTACTCACCGGTGGAATACAGGAGTTGACTGGAGAGCGTTCGGGAGTCAATTTATTGCGTCTAGACTAGACGCAATAAATTGACCCCCGTTGGATCGATCGCTGCCCGCCAATCCGGCAGGTAGTATAGACATACTCTAATTAATCCACCTTTCCGAGCAGTGGAAACTTAGCTCAGTGGAACAATTCTTCTGTCATCCTAGCCTCATCTACACTGCAGCTTAGGTCAACTTAAGTACAGCACTCTGGGATGTCAATTTTTCACACCCGAGTGACATAGCTAAGTCGATCTTATTTTTAAGTGCAAATCAGGCCTTAGCAACAAAGAAAGTATTGTTCTCCTAAATGATTATTTGAATGTAACTCCCAGGACCTGAGTGAAAGTAGTGAAGTGAGCAATAATTGCATTCTCAGTATACTTATAACCCCAAAGTTGGGTAATGTGTTTGCATATACTGGTGAATAAAATGACACACAAGTTAACCCACACTTGGTTTCATGTAAATATCAATTGAAATATTATGGATTAACAAAGAAGCAGATTTATATGTGGTGAGCTGGGTCCAATATCAGCAATTCTCAGCCCAATCTGTTGGCAAACAAAGAATTGCCAGGAAGGATATAGTGTCTAGTAGCACACCCAGTGAGAAATGCTCCTTCTACAGAGCTTAGAACTACCTCATGCAGAGTCATTTTGTAAGCACTTCAATTATCACTGCCTTTGTGGCTTGGAGCTGGTCCTTGTTCTCACAGTTCTGGGGTTATCAGCTCCTCTGCCCCCTTTGCACCCTTCTCCAGGGAACCCTTTTAGGTGTCAGACCTCTTGCAGTCACCTTTCTCAAACCAGGAACCCGAGTTTGTCTCCCTCAAGACTAAGGCTGCAGTTCCCTTGCACTTCACTGTACTTATCCCAGCAGATCTGATTTTAGTTCAGCACCTGCACTTCTGCTGTCTCTGAGGGACAATGACAGAGGGTATGTCTACACTACCTGCCGTATCGGTTCAAATTGATCCCCGAGCACTCTCCCATCGACTCCTGTACTCTACTGCCACCAGAGGTGCAAGTGGAGTCGACAGGGGAGTGGTAGCAGTCGACTCACCGTGGTGAAGACACCCCAGTAAGTCGATCTATTGATTTCTTGGTAATTATTGCCATATACATAAGAGTGAGAAAAAAATAAGTGGGTAGTTTGTTAGTTACAAAAATATTATCCAAAAATATATTTTAATTTTGTCAGAAATTTTCTATAATATAATGCTGTGACCGGCTGCCTGGACGAGCCACACTGAGAATGCAAGACATAGGGCAGGCAATCCCCCCAAACTGGAGGTTTATTCCATAATTAGATTCAAGCCAGTAACAAAAGAGCTTCTGTTGTACCACACTGGTTAACAAGAAGCCAAACACTTAAGCCCTTGTCTCCCATCTAAATAATCAAGTCTAAAATAATGAGGGGTTACTGTAAACCCTATTCACCATACTTACTTCTACCAATCCCCTTCAGGTCAATTTGAAATTTTTAGAAAACTAAAAATGTATTAATAAAAGAAAAAAAGAGTGGTTAAGGAGACATGGTTAAGGAATCATATACACACAAGTGATTTTCAGGGTTCATAGATCAGGATCATAGCAGTGAGGTTATATCTGCTGGCTTGTAAAAGTCCCTCTGGAATAATCCCAGAAGGTTCAAATTCAAATGCAGTTTAGATGTAGAGTCCATGCATATTCCAGGGTATTCCAAATAACTATTTGGAAGATCTCAGTACTACAGCTTACACGTGCCCTGTTCAAAGTTCAGCAGACTAGAAATGACAGGATCAGGCCTGAAGTTTCTCTTTTATAGCTCTCTAGCAGGCTCACAAGCCTCCTCCCAGAAATTGTCACAGCAGGGCTTTCGTCTGAGGAAGAATAGGCGATGGAGATTGTGGACATTTGCTTTGAAGTTAATTTTCGATTTCCTGTGCATATACAGGTAATCTAGTTACACTATAAAACAACAGCTGGTCATTATAAGAGATAGTTAAGCTGAAGACAATGTAGATAATATTATTACAGTATCTCACATCTTTGATCTTAACCTTAACTGAACACAAACACATACATAATATAAGGCAATTAAGACATGAACTAGTTGGGTGAGAAATTGGATGTGGAGAAATTGAAGAGGGTCCAGAGAAGAGCAACAAGAATGATTAAAGGTCTTGAGAACATGACCTATGAAGGAAGGCTGAAAGAATTGGGTTTGTTTAGTTTGGAAAAGAGAAGACTGAGAGGGGACATGATAGCAGTTTTCAGGTATCTAAAAGGGTGTCATAAGGAGGAGGGAGAATACTTGTTCACCTTAGCCTCTAAGGGTAGAACAAGAAGCAATGGGCTTAAACTGCAGCAAGGGAGGTTTAGGTTGGACATTAGGAAAAAGTTCCAAACTGTCAGGGTGGTTAAGCACTGGAATGAACTGCCTAGGGAGGTTGTGGAATCTCCATCTCTGGAGATATTTAAGAACAGGTTAGATAAATGTCTATCAGGGATGGTCTAGACAGTATTTGGTCCTGCCATGAGGGCAGGGGACTGGACTCAATGACCTCTTGAGGTCCCTTCCAGTCCTAGAATCTATGGGTTACATTTAAACTTCTAACAAGATACAGGTAAACACAGACAAATACACTTAGCAACTATTCTGAACTATTCTGAATTGAGTTGAGGATAACTAGCCTAATTAACACTTGATACCCGTACATAAATGGTTTGTCTTGATTATAATAGCAATGTGTCTTGTTAAGTTGTTTATGGGTCATACACAGGTTCAGTGTCACAAATGCCAAACATAGTTAGCATTAGAACAATGATTACATTTTAATTTAACACTCTAAGTGAATAGTAAATAATAAAATGTTATATTGTAGTGGAAAAATGAAATGACTCTTAAGGACATTTCATTCCACAAGAACACCCGGAAAACTGACTTCTCCCTAGTCTGTAGGAGGTCTCCTGCACTGGGAACTTATATCTTCTGAGAAGAACAAATTAGGTGAAATACACTGCTATGCTGAAACTAATGGATGAGCAGAAACTCCAAATAAACACACAAATATTATCTAAGGAAAGACAATTTTGGCTTTTCATAGGACTAATATTCATCAAGAAAACGAGGATATGACCCTGTAGTGCTTACTTAAATAAAACTCCCATTGCTCTCAATGGATCTTCAAAGTGAACTTCAGACCCAAACAGAGGCAGTACATCCAAGGGCTGGTCTACACTAGGGGGCGGGATCGATCTAAGATAAGCAACTTCAGCTACGAGAATAGCATAGCTGAAGTCAACGTATCTTAGATTGACTTACCTCCCTTCCTCACGGCGCGGGATCGATGGCCATGGCTCTCTGTCGACTCCACTTCTGCCTCTCGCCCTGGTGGAGTTCTGGAGTTGACGAGGAGCGTGTTCGGGGATCGATTTATAGCGTCTATATGAGACGCGATAAATCAATCCCCGATAGATAGATTGCTACCCGCTGATCTGGCGGGTAGTGAAGACATACCCCAAGTTAGTGAAAGACATCAGTGCATCCTTTCCTTGAAAAAGAAATGGAAAATACCAGATGCTTGTTCAGGTTCAAATTACACTTCAGACAGTTGCTTATTTTAAGAGCTAACTAGAGATTCAACAACAGCTTAAATAAAAATGATGAAAATGTAAACATAAAGTTAATAGACAAATAGTTACTCATTATTGCAATGCCTTGCTTAATCTTTTGTATTATATAGTTTCCTGCATATAAATGTATGACAAGAACAAAATGTAGAACCTGAAATTTGCATGAATTTTGTACTGTTTCCTAAGGGAATACTTAAGCTGAGATCACCATTGCTTGTTATGGAAACTGAGCAATATGCTACCATGGGTCTAATGTTGTTAGTAACTCAGTTTGTGGTGGTGTCAGATTTACAGCGTAATATCTAGTCAATATTGACAGTGACACAACTTCTTTCAAAGCTTATGAGGCAACTGTCATAGATGTCAAGTATGTTGTATTTTGCTGAAAGGGGGGGAAATAATTTTCTCTTACCTGTCATCCTAAAATTACTTCCAGCAAGATGCATGGATTATTTTATTCTTCATATAGGCTTTCATTTTTCTTTGCCCATGTTTGTGTCTGTGAGCAAAATACCAAAGTCAGATGGCACATAATATATATCTGGCAACAAACTTTGCACATTTGCCTGGTTTAGATGGCAGTAATAATACTTAGCATTTATATAACTTCTCATCCACAGATCTCAAATTACTTTATACAGGTGAATGAGCATTATTATTCCCATTTTAAAGATGGGGAACATGAGACACAAAGGGTGTAAGGTCCATAATTTACCACAAGTCACACAGCTCATCAAATGCTGAACCAGGAATAAAATCTAGTTTTCCTGACTCTGTCCTTTGCTGTATCCTCTGGACCTCTCTAAAGGCATAAAATTGAATCATTTATATATTTCTGTCAGTTAGTTATTTCTGGAGATCTGGCACATTAGTGAAACAGAACCAAATATTTTCAAAACTTCCCACAAACTGGAAATTCTGAGATACTTCAGTTTCATTGAAACTTTCATTGAAGACTTCTATTACAGATTTACAACTGTCATTATTTTGTAATTTCAAATTTTTGTTTTGGAATTTCAATTTTTCATTTCAAATTTTATTTTTTAGGTTTCTCCATTTTTATATTTTTACATTATTTCATGACCTGTCATCAGTAGTGGTAAGGTATAATGTGCACTAAGTGTCAAACTGTTTCCTTACAGCACAAACCAGAGACACGTTGATCTAAAAAGAAGATAAAATGTGTTATACAGTGCTAATAGTAGCTGCTCCTAATGATTTAAAAAATAAAATATAAAATAAAATTACCACTATTTCATTGTCATATTATGACATGTCAGTAGTAGTAGTAGTAGTGCACATAAGTACTGAAATAATGTAAAAATAATATAAAAATGAAAGAAACAACAAAGTGAATTTGTTTTTTGCAGTGGTGTTGGTCCCAGGATATGAGAGACAAGAAAGGTGAGGTAATATATTTTATTTCAGATATTCCCTCACCTACCCTCCATCTCTCAAAATGGAAAATTTGAAATTCTGAAATCAAACATAAAATATTAAAATATTGTAATATGACCATATATTTTTCCATGGGAATTTTTGTCAAAATCACACTTTTTGAAATCTTTTGATTTTGAGGGGGTTAAAAGACATGTTCTGTTGAAAAAAGTTTCAACACAAAAATTCAGACCAGCTCTACCCACATCCTTCAAAGTAGCTATTCATTTTATGTACAATAATCGACTGTTTCTTAGTAGTTTACTAATGACTGCAATGCCTGATGTAACTAAGAGTGAAAGTTTGGGGAGACACCAAGAAAAGGAGGGGAGAGTGTGTTAGAGGGAAGCACAATGTCAAGATATGCAACAGCGCATTAACCTATCACAAATTAGGGCTTGCTTGTATGCTCATGGTCTCCCTACCAACAATAGGATTCAAAATACAGTTCCTCAGCCTGTCAATTTATTTGGGAGTCTAGAGAAGGGGTTTTCAAACTTTGTCATAGTGAGTCTCCCTATGGAAAGAAACAGCAATTCTGCCTCCCTAATATTTACTAAGATAACACAAAGAACTGAAAGGCCTATACTTTGCAAGAATGGGAGTAATTAAGTAGAAGGGCTTTAATCAATATATTTATAATAAGAGTGTTAGTGTCAAAAGCACTCATTTTATTTCATAAATCACCTTTCGTGTTGTCTCACAATTCTGTTTAAAAAGAGCACAAATCACAGCAGCTAAAATAAAACTGCACAAATGTTTTAGGAAATAGAAAAAACGAACAATTATAGATTGTGTCAGTATCCATCAGTCCTACCTTATCAGTGGGAGGAGTGAGTTTTGTTTCCTAGTTGTATAGTACAAAACAGTGAAATTTGTGGTTTCAGTGTACAAGGTAAAGACGTAAGTCATCTTCCACCAGTGTTTTCCCCAGGAAATTAGAGGGGGCAACACAACTAGTTGACCAATGCAGAAGGATGGGGGAGTTCAGGAGGGTTGTACACTTGCAACTTCCTCTGAAAAATGGGAGCAATACTTAATTTTGATTGTGGCCAGTGCTGGGAAGCCTGACTCACATAAGTATGTTGATGGAAAAGGAATGAGGACTTGAAGAGCTCGGTGGGTTACCTCAGGAAACTCATGTTCCACTGATAACTAATTATCTACAACTGGCTTTTGTGAAAATGAGTGCTGCAATTCCTTGTCACTTGACAATTCCCAGGTTTTGACCAGTTCTTCATCTGGCAAAACTAGCCAGTGCCTTGACTCCAAAACACTGATATGAAGTGCCTCAAACAGCATGAGCTTGGCCATGCTAGTTATGGAGGGACATGTTTATTGGCTGCCAGTGCTCAGACATATGCTGGGCTGCATCCACTGGCATCCCTACATCTGGGGGTGAGTGCATGGGGATTCAGAGCTGAGGTATGGATGCTGCGTGTGTGATTTCACCCCCTGGCAATGTTCTGCCACACAGAGAAGGTCCTCTCCTTCCATCAGGTCACATATCATAGAGCACCCGGGTGCTCTCATGCATCTGCCCCTGAGTCATAGACAGCTGAAGGGTACAGGAGACCCCAGCTTATTCTTGCTTTATGAGGGAGACTCTAGGAGGGCATACATGCATGTGGATACCTTCGCTGTGCCCCGCGCTTGCACTCCCCAGCGCCAGTCAATGTATTCTTGGTGGCTTCCCCAGATTGACATACATATGCTCTGCAACATGTGTATCATGCTGGGGGACGAGGAAGGGATTTGGGTAATGCAGTTTCAAATAATAGGGTTTCGGATAAATGGGATTGGTTGTTTTAAACCTTGTTTTGGGTCAATTGTGGCTGCTGCCTTATACTGAGGATAAATGCAAAGAAGCCTGAAACAACAGAAGTAGCACCTAAAAGACAGGCATGTGGAAAACCTGAATCACGTGGCCCTGAGGGCAGGGGTTTAAATGTAGGGGCTAGAGCTTTGATTGATGGACCTGTTTTGTGTGAAACAGAGGAAGAATACAAGCTGAAGCAATGAGAGAATGCCAAGCAGATAGTAACAGAAGGCTAGTAATGTGGTCCCGAGAAAAAGCTTTTTGGATACTGAGTGAAGGCTGGAAAGGCAGATTTGGAACAATGAACAAAGGAAGTATCTCCTGCTGTTTGATTTCTGGAGTGTTGAGGGAAATAGGACTTTTAGGCATTATTTATAAATGAACTAAATTGCATCAAAGAAATACTGCTATCACTTTCTCCTCCTAACTGGCTCATCCGCCAAGATCCTGAAATTTTGGCTAGTTGCTTGGGTCAAAATGGGCAACCGCATAAAATGTGTAATGTATCTAAATGCATGTGTATTAACCATAGGAACATAGGAACAGATTCACTGTAAGATGCTGCAAGCTAACAAACATAATCAAAACTCTTCACTCCATGACAATGGGTTCTGAGCTTTGGGGGCCTTCTAATGAAAAAGAAAGGAATCAATCAGAATAGACAAATAAGGTATCAGCAATGTCACTTGTTAAAACAAATGACATGAATGAGAAGTGATATAAAACAACAATGAAAATAGTGTATTGTCAGTGGGCTAAATTCTCAGCTGACATAATATAACTGAAGTTAGTGAAGCTGGGCCAATTCATACCAGCTGCTCACCTGGCCCAATGCAACTTTGGTAGGACTTTGTTTTTAATCATCTGTGGTCAAAGGCACCATTTCCAGTTTTGGCCATCACATTTCAAGAAAATATATGGAAAACACAGAGGGAAGGGGAATGGGAACCAACATGGCTTGCGGTATAAGAGAACTCACGAAAAGGAGTTGTAAAGTCCAGAATGGTTTAGTTTGACTAGGCGATGTGTCAGAGATATTGGTGATTATAACTCCTAAATGCAAACATATTTTACCAGTAAGAGAAGGATTTTAGCATAGTGAAAATAGTACTTGTTTAATAGCTCATAACTTAATTCACAGGAAAAAAAATAAAATTCTGAAGTGAGAAATCCATGTTTGCTAGCAAACACCTCAAAATACCCACTGGACCCACAGTGTGTTAAATATTTTCCACTTGCATTTCCTTATTACTCTAGTGTTAAGTGCTATTTGGTATATGAACTCACAGATTTACTATGCTTACTAGTCACTAAACAAGTCAAAAACACACATGAAGGTCAGAATATACAGTAATAGAACATGAACTTTTTTGCGTGATTATTTTTGTTAAAAATTGTAATGAGCATGTAAAAGGTTCCCATCATCTGCCAAGATCCTTAGATTTTTGAATTTAACACTTTAGGATTTGCACATGCCCATACAGTATTTCACCAGCTTTAGTACATAATAGCCTCAAAACTAATTCTTCTTGCAATTGCACTGGGAATCTAATCTATCTCCTGACTCTGCAAGGACTTTTAATATAGCTGTCAGCAGGGGAAGTCACTAGGTATGTTTTCACAGAAACTGCTCCTGTTATTGGTCCTTAGATTTCCCCTGGAGAATTATTCATCGCAAAATTCAGTTACTGAAACAGGAAGAAGTCTTTTCTGTTGCTTTCCCAACAAACTCTAGTCTACTGATCAATAGGACTCTGAGAATTTAGGATAAATTAACAGCAATAAAACTCTCTTAAATTTGGGGGAAGAGGGGAAGGAAGTGTGTAGAGATGCTTTAAAAACTCTGTATCATTAGTTTGATAACATTTTTCACATTCTATCTTAAGGCTTTAATGAATTTTTACTTACATAATTTGTTTCATAGCTGTAGAGTAAAAGTGTGTGTTAAACCAGATTGTGAGAATGGACAATTTCCTTATAGGGTCTTGAACCTGATTTTCAGCTAGAAGCAGACATGCTGACATTTATAACTATAAAACTATATGCAAATCCTTATTTGCACATGAACACTCTCTCTCTCTCTCTCTCTCACTCAAGTAGGCAGCAATATACATATAGCAATCCTATTAAGCACCTATTAAGGCATCAGAATGCCCACCTACTTTCTGGTTGAAAATTAGGCTCACAGAGTATCAAGGGAATCTTAATTACAAAACTTTGTTGCTTTTGGGAATTCTCTGGTCTCTTAATTGTTTTCTATCTTTGCTGTAGACCACTTGAATCTCAGTTTTGTGCTCCACAGAATAATGACAGATAAATACAAGTATAATGTTGGTTATGATGATGATTATATATTGGAGAATGAGTGAATGGTGTCTTATCTTTCTTAGACTAAGCATTATGTTTGAGTGCTAGGGGTTACATTAAGTCAAAATGTGACTTACTGAGATATTCATCACCCCAGGCTTCTTATAACCAAAGCATCTAGGTCTTCTAGGCCAGCAAAATATTTACTGTGTGAATGACTACAGCCTTTGAGGAGAGGTTATTTATTTTACAGTTTGCCTAAGGCAGCAAATATCCTAGAGCTGAATTAGGGTATGTCTACACTACGAGAGTAGTTCGATTTTAGTTAAATCGAATATGTGCAATCGATATTAGAAAGTCGAACGTGTGTGTCTACACTAAGGACAGTAATTCGACTTTGTCAGTCCACACTACCAGGGAAAGCGTCGACATTGGAAGCAGTGCACTGTGGGCAGCTATCCCACAGTTCCCGCAGTCCCCGCTGCCCATTGGAATTCTGGGTCGAGCCCCCAATGCCTTCTGGGTAAAAAAATGTGGCGAGGGTGCTTTTGGGTAACTGTCGTCATCCGTCAGTCACTACCGCCCTGCCTCCCTCCCTGAAAGCGCCGGCGGGAAATCAGTTCGCGCACTTCTTGATCAGTGACAGCGCGGACGCCACAGCACTGCGATCATGGATCCTGCTGCGACCATCGCTGCAGTTGTGGCCGTTCTCAACACCTCGCAGCTTATCATACACCTTTCCCTGAGGCAGATGCAGAGAAATCAGGCGAGGAGGCTACGGCACCGGCGTGAGGGCCTGAAGTCGGAGAGTAGCACAGAGCTGTCAGAAACCACGAGCCCCAGCGCCCAGGACATCACGGTGGCAATGGGGCATGTGGATTTTGTTGAACGGCGATTCTGGGCCCGGGAAACAAGCACGGACTGGTGGGACCGCATAGTGCTTCAGGTCTGGGATGAATCCCAGTGGCTGCGAAACTTTCGCATGCGGAAGGGGACTTTCCTGGAACTTTGTGACTTGCTGTCCCCCGCCCTGAAGCGCAAGGACACCCGCATGCGAGCAGCCCTGACTGTCCAGAAGCGAGTGGCCATAGCCCTCTGCAAGCTTGCAACGCCGCACAGCTACCGGTCAGTCGCGAACCACTTTGGCGTGGGCAAATCTACCGTGGGGGTTGTTGTCATGCAAGTAGCCAAGGCAATCGTCAAGGTACTGCTGTCAAAGGTAGTGACCCTGGGAAACGCGCAGGCCATCATAGATGGCTTCGCTGCGATGGGATTCCCAAACTGCGGTGGGGCTATAGATGGGACTCACATCCCTATCCTGGGACCGGGCCACCAGGCCAGCCAGTACATCAATAGAAAGGGCTACTTTTCAATGGTGCTGCAAGCACTGGTGGACCATCGGGGACGGTTTACAAACATCTACGTCGGATGGCCGGGCAAGGTTCATGACGCTCGCGTGTTCAGGAACTCTGGTCTGTTTAGACGGCTGCAGGAAGGTATTTACTTCCCGGACCACAAGATAACTGTTGGGGATGTGGAGATGCCTACAGTGATCCTCGGGGACCCAGCCTACCCGCTAATGCCCTGGCTCATGAAGCCCTATACTGGCGCCCTGGACACAGAAAAAGAACTGTTCAACTACCGGCTGAGCAAGTGCAGAATGGTGGTGGAGTGTGCTTTTGGCCGTCTCAAAGGGAGATGGAGAAGCTTACTCACTCGCTGTGATCTCAGTGAAACCAATATCCCCATCGTTATTGCAGCTTGCTGTGTGCTCCACAATCTGTGTGAGAGCAAGGGGGAGACCTTTATGGCGGGGTAGGAGGTTGAGGCAAATAGCCTGGCTGCTGATTACGCCCAGCCAGACAGCCGGGCGATTAGAAGAGCCCAGCGGGACGCGCTGTGCATCCAGGAGGCTTTGAAAGCCAGTTTCAAGGCTGAGCAGGGTACCCAGTGACTTTTAAGTTTGTGGACACAGAAGCAGAACTTGCCCCCGTTTCTTTACCCAGTTGCCGTCGACTATCCTCTCCAATTACATACCCCCTTCACCCCCTTCCCAAAAAATAAAATCTGTTCTGTTTTGTTAATGGACACCGTTGTCTTTATTACTGTTTTCGCGGGAATGTTTTAAACCTGGGACACAGACTGTGGCGTGGGGCGGGTTTAGGGTTGTGATGCAAATGATGCTTCTAAACTCCAGGAATGACAGGCTCCGCGGTGGTGGACTGGTTGTTTCAACGGAGCCTGCCAGCCCTCCTGGCCGGGACTGCGTGTATGTGTCGGCTATGTGACTGTCTTGCAGGGGGAGGAGGGTTACAGATCCCCTGCTGCGCGGCTCTGTGATGCAGGGTAAGGACCGCTGCATAAGATCTGTAACTGCCCTCCCCCGCCACCAAGTCACAGAGCAACACCACCCCCCCCACCACACAAAACATGAAAACCACCTCCCAGACTGACCAGGATAACCAGTCACTGCACTGTATATGTGCCCTGCTGCTGCACCTGCCCCCTGCTAAAGGTGACTGTCCTGTCCAATGACCAAGCCCCTTCCCCCCCCTTCAGACAGACTCCCCTCCAAAAGAAGAGGATGGAAACAGAAATGAACAGAAACGTATTCTTTATTAACAACCGCACATGGAACGGGGGCGTGAAACTTGGACGGGGTCTTGTGTGAGGCGGGTAGGAAAGGACTTTTCAAATTTTGGGGAATGAGAGCCTTCTAGTGGTAGAGCAGTCCGCAGGGGTGGAGTGAAATTTTTCACGGCCCCTTCCACCCCTCCGTGTTTGGACTTTGGGTGAGGGGGGTATGGGACTTGGTGGCGGGGCAGGGCAGTTACAGAGAGACTGCAGCGGGGCTCTCTCCTCCTGCCTCCGGTCCTGCAGAACATCCACAAGGCGGCGGAGCGTGTCCGTTTGCTCCCTCATTAGTCCAAGCAGCGTTTGAGTAGCCTGCCTGTCCTCCTGTCGCCACCTCTCCTCCCGTTCAATGTTTGCCCGGTGCATTTGGGACAAGTTCTCCCTCCACTGTGTCTGCTGGGCTGCCTGTGCTCGGGAGCATGCCATTAGTTCAGCAAACATGTCTTCCCGTGTCCTCTTCTTCCTCCTCCTAATGTGCGCTAGCCTCTGGGCAGATGTGGCTGTGGGAATTGGAAAAAGGGAGTGAATTCCTGAGACAGAGCAATGTATCTGTGAACAGAGAACATAGTCTTTCTCTGTGAACAAGACCATGCAGAGCACCTATCACACGCGCACTGAGGACAAGGTCGAATTTTCGGCCCTCTTCTACAGTGCCTGCGGTCTTGCTGTGGCGAGCTGAGGAGCAGGGCTGGACACCGGACTTTGTCTAGCTGGCAAACATGGTAAGCCGTAGACTTGTGGCCGCTTAAAACTTTAAGAGTGGCACTGGCCTCCTTTCACATAGAAAGCAATGCGAGTCTCTGCTGGCAGCAATCCTGCAAGCATGAACTCTGGCCCTGTCCCACCCCCTCGCGGCTGTAAACCGCGTGGCTGTAAACCGGCGGTTGCAGTTCTGTAAAGGGACGGGCAAGCAGTCCCAATACTAACTTTCCCCTACCTAATTCACAGCAGGGAGTCATGCCAGACATCACCCTCCTGAAGGTCTCGGAGAGCCAGAAGGAGAAGATGCTCCGGGACAGCCTGCAGAAACCGGGTCCATTTGCTGCAATGCTCTGCAAGGCCATGATCCCAGAGTACCTGCTGGCGTTGTGGCAGGGAAACGTGTCCTACCACGGGGGGCCTAATAAGCTCTCCCTGCCCAGGAACCTGCTCATGAGGCTGGAAAAACACCTGCAGGAGGCGTATGAGGAGTTCTCCCCGGAGGATCTCGCCTCTATCCCCGGTTACATTGACCAGTTCTTGGCTTAGGTGCCCTTGGAGGGACAAATGACTGCAGGGTTTTGGGCACTATAATCATGAAGCGGACATTGTGAAATTTTTTGAAAATGGTTCGGACTACATATTGAGGCGCCCAAAGACAGACTAATCATGATACACTTTGCACTGATTCCCCTTTTGTTTGACTTTCCTGTTTACATGTTTTGAAGCACTTTACCCACTGTTAATATTTTAAATCTTCCTGTTTTGTTGTAAATAAATGTTTACATGTTTTAAAGTACTTTAGCTACTGTTAATATTTTAAATATGCCAGTTATGTTGTAAATAAATGTTTAGATATTTAAAACACTTACTGCTTGATCCTTCCCCTGAATCTGTGTCTGGGGTAACGGCGGGGGACGGTTGGTAGGGGATCTCTGTCAGGGTGATGAAGAGCTCCTGGCTGTCGGGGAAATCAGCGGTGCCAGCGCTGTCGACTGCCTCGTCCTCCTCATCTCCTTCTTCATCTTCCCCGTCCGCTAACATGTCGGAGGAACCGGCCGCGGACAATATCCCATCCTCAGAGTCCACGGTCAGGGGTGGGGTAGTGGTGGCGGCCGCACCTAGGATGGAATGCAGTGCCTCGTAGAAACGGGATGTGTGGGGCTGGGATCCAGAGCGTCCGTTTGCCTCTTTGGTCTTCTGGTAGCCTTGTCTCAGCTCCTTGATTTTCACGCGGCACTGCGTTGCATCCCGGCTGTAGCCTCTCTCTGCCATGGCTTTAGAGATCTTCTCATAGGTCTTTGCATTCCGTCTTTTGGAGCGCAGCTCGGAAAGCACGGACTCATCTCCCCACACAGCGATGAGATCCAAGACTTCCCGATCCGTCCATGCTGGGGCCCTCTTTCTATTGGATTGCACGGCCATCTCTGCTGGAGAGCTCTGCATCGTTGCCACTGCTGCCACTGCTGCTGAGCTCGCCACGGTGTCCAAACAGAAACTGCGCTTCAAACTGCCCAGACAGGAAAAGGAATTCAAATTTTCCCGGGGTGTGGCTGGTCAGAGCATCCGAGCTCGGACTGCTGTCCAGAGCGTCAACAGAGTGGTGCACTGTGGGATAGCTCCCGGAGCTATTAGCGTCGATTTCCATCCACACCTAGCCTAATTCGATATGGCCATTTCGAATTTAGCGCTACTCCTCTCGTTGGGGAGGATTACAGAAATCGATTTAAAGAGAGCTCTATGTCGAACTAAATGGCTTCCTGGTGTGGACGGGTGCAGGGTTAATTCGATATAACGGCGCTAAATTCGACATAAAAGCCTAGTGTAGACCAGGCCTTAGTGTTATTCTTCCCTTTGAAATAGCTAAACAGCTAAATGTCAGAAGGAAAGTGTATTCAGTGGTGTTTTAGCTGTGTTGGTCCCAGGATATTAGAGAGACAAGATGGGTGAGGTAATCTCTTTCATTAGACCATCTTTTGTTGGTCAGAGAGAGAAGCTTTAGAGCTTATACACAGCTCTTCTTCAGGTCTGGCACAGCTACTATGACGAGTTCCACAGAAATGCCAATAAATGTAAGAGCTAGATTTTAATTTGGTCTTAAAAAAGGATTGGTGCATAAGCTGCACCACCATGATTAGTACTAGCTGCTAATGTATTTTTGAGATGCCTCTTTGAGTCAAAATTCCTTCCTCCCTTTTTCTCTGGGGTAGAAGAAGAAGGGGATACTAATTTGCTGCTGGTATATGCCAGCAACAACTTATAACTTGAGCTGGTTGGAAAACTATGGCTGAATCAGGTTTTTTTCAATTTTACCAACTGCCATTTCAACTAAACTCCCCCGCCCACCCACACCCACACACACACACAAATACACAAAATTGTATCAATTTCAATGAAAATTCTCAGGAAAACTAATTTTCCCAACACTGAAGTTTTTTAGAAAAGATTTTTTTTTCAAAATGGAGCGGGGGAAAGGTTCATTTAGTTTAGAAATGAAATTTGCTTTGATGTTTATTGTTTCACTTTTATATGTTTAGGTTATTTCATGACATGTCAGCAGTAGTAATGCATTGCAACACACCACAGCATAACAACCTGCCATGCCGTGACATAATGTGACAGTCAAAATATTCTATTTTATTTTAATTTTTAAAAATGAAGCTACAGTGCTATTTAGTATAGATTGAAATATCTTCTTTTATTTTCTATATCAAAGCTTTTCCTGTTTGAGTTGTAATGACGCAGTCTGTACTAAGGAACAGCTATTTTTAAAAGGCTATTTGACTATTATGTTATGTCATAAGTTGACATAACGTGACACTTCCACTACTGAGATGTCATGAAATAATATAAAAAAATGTTTAATAAACAAATTTCTCAATGAAATTTTCCAAACTAATTTTTTTTTCATAATTTCCATGTTTCCAGGAAAGTTGAAAATATTTTTATTCTGATTTTTAACTAAGGCTATGTATAGCTGTAAGGTCTCCTGTGTAATAGCTCTATGCCTGCAGGAGAGAGCTCACCTGCGAAATAATTAAATCACCCCCAACGAGGGGTGGGAGAGCATCTCCTGCCAGCATAGCGCTGTCCACACTGGCACTTTTGTTGGTCAAACTTATGTCGGTCGGGGCAGGGGGGTGTTTTTCACACCCCTGACTGACAAAAGTTTTACCAACAAAAGTGGTAGCATAGACAGCACCTAAAATGAACATCAGTTTTCCCATGACATGGAAATTCTGGGTTTTGACCAACTCTGCTTACAACACTTGATGCAATAATTCTGCAGTGTGGACAGCAAGCTGGAATGAAGCCATGGATCCTTCCATTCCTTGTCTACTCCCCACCTACCTTCTCTAAAAGCCAATATTTGTATTCACCAGGTTTAGGTAGCATGAATATGGGAGTTATTCCCCCACACCCTTCTGCCCAACTCCTTATTCACCTGTCTGGGGCATAGTTCAAGTCATAGTTCATTTCCCTATATAAGTAAATTCAGTGTTATCAGGATGGTCACAATAAGTTCATTTATTTTAAAAACAGTTTTAGATCTTGAATACCAGCCATGTTAGAGAGGAAAAACACACCAAGGTTTAGTGTAAAATGATGTCCTTTTGAAAGTGTGCTCCTTGAACAAAATCCACAGAATGGAACCATTCTACACGACCTTTGTGATTGCTTACATCAGAAACCACCTGTCCCTTGGTGAACTACTTAGTAATTTGTATAATACGCTACTAAGCTACTGTTTCATTTAATGTGTATTCTCATGTTTTGGGGAGGCAGGCCAGCGTTTCACAATGTATTCACATACATTTAACTAAGTTGTGTATGCGTGCGAGGGCTGTAACTTTTATGTACATATTTCACAAGGGGGGTTGTGCTAACAAAAGTGTGTTTGAGTTGCCTTATTCTTTCAAATATTTTTAAAAAATTAAAATAAGGACCCAAATTCTGGTCCAGTTTAAAATCAATTGCCACTTGATTTAAATAGGAGCAGGGCTTTTGGTCTTCAGGGCTGGAGGGTGCTCTTCTACTGCATGGCTGTGCAGGAGAGGGAAAGGAGAGCGAGGCCTCTCCCTCCTTGATTATGTGGTCATGTAAAATCTATGTGGTTAGAGGTTGGCGCAGAATGCAGCCCCTGTGCTCCAGGCTGCAAGGAAAGGTGTGAGGAGGGAGCAGAGACAGGTGGAGAGTGGGTGGAACCTAGCTCTGCCTACCCTGGACATTAACCAACAGCTAGCCAGCATGGAGGAGAGAAATAAACTGCATTCTGTGAAAGTAACTTGGTTCCACCTCTTCCGATCCTTCAAAGGAGGAGGGGTGCAGGAGAGGAATTGTGCCTGAGATAAATGCCTCTAAATCAAAATGCCTGCTGGTGCTATTCCTGGCACAATGCACTTTACAGCCCTTGTTCATGGCTGTGCTTAAAGATTTCTCTGGCCCTGATTCTGGTACCCTTACTCATTCTGAACAGTACTTTATTCCATGCAATATCCCATTGACTTTATTGGGGGATTACTTGTGGTGGAAAGTGCTAATTAACATGGTATGGATATTAGAACCTGTCCCTCTCTGACTAATTTTTCCCAGCTATAAAGTGGAGAGACACACTTTACTTAGCACATCAGGATTTAAAATGTCCACAGCCAGCAGGTGGTTTTTCTTCATTTGATCCTGGGAACCTGAGCATCATGTGGTCTAGAAAACTAGGTGTACTTTATTAAAACAATTGCTGCTGTGAAAAGTATTATGTATTAAATACTGACTATCTTTCTACGTACAGGTTTGGAGCCCAGGGCTGCAGTAGCTTCTGTGGCCCCCACACAGAGAAGTGTTGGTGTCTCAGCTGTATGATTTTTCTGTCTCTTAGTCCTTGTTGTTATCCCCTATCATGCTGTCATAACCATCTATAGGACTGGCCAGGCTGATACAGAGCTCCCCGTGGCAGGAATAATGGGTCTGGCCAGCCCTCAGGATTTGGATCTCTGAGTTTAATTGTTCTTCTAGTAACCAATTGTCAAAGGTCTAGGTCAAGGTTTTCCTCTCTTCTTGTTTTTTGATCACATCAGACAAAACTCTACCTGAGTAACTGGCTTATGTTATCACGACTTAGGATAGGACTTTGCTGAAGCTGTACCTGATTCCATTCATCTCTAGTGAAACAGTGACAAGCTAACACTTGGCTGGATGGGCCAATAGGCAGCCGTTTTGAGCAGCTGATATCAATGCAATTGCAGAAATTGGCAGAGTCCCACATTAAATTGTTTTCTTATTTTAAGACAACATCAGAGGAAAGCAACTACTAATCCTATAAAAGGAGAGAGAATGGTTAGGAGTTTGGGGGGTTTATATTTAATTTTGTTTGTTTTTTCCAAAGTAATTTAATGCAAGTAGGTAGAAGAAAAGTTGATTTACAAATTGTTACCTTGGAAAGAGAGAGGTAAACATCTTTGCCCCAAAATATCAACATTAGAGATGAGAACAAATCAAACTCCCAAATCTGAATAGCTGAAAGCTTTGGTCAAGTTTGGAATCCTAACCCTCATCTCTCTTCACTCCCTGATCTCTCTTCACTGCAAACTGTGTGTGTGTGTGTGTTTCCTACAAAGGTGACTAACTTGAGTTAGCTATCTCAGTGTAAAATCGTAGTAAAGAGGAGGTACAGATAGCTTTCAACTTGACATAACTACTTCAGGTCAACCCTATACACCTGTAGTGAGGCGGTGTGGCTCCCCACTGCCCCGGAGCGGGACAAGCCTGGGCGGAGCTAGGGAGCTCTGAGCCCACCCCTCAGATGGTCAGGCGCGGCGACCCAGAAGTATAAAGGCTCGCCCTCAGAGCTCAGTAAGGCCCCAGACACCGGAGAGGCCAGACACCTCCAGCCTAGCCCGCGACTGGGAAAACCCCGCGGCCCAAGGCGGCCTCCAGGACTGACCTGCCCTGCGCCCGCTACCCGGAGGAGTTGCTGGGCCTGCCGCTCGCCGAAGAACCCATGGTGCTGGACCCCCCAGAGGACAACACCCTGACCCAGGTACTACCCAAGGGGGAGTGTGGAAGTAGCCCGGGGGCAGCTGACCCTATTCTGGCTGCAGCACTGCCAGAGCCCATGTCAGTGTGTTGTGGCCAGGATCCCCACTGACTAAGCAGCGGGTCTTCTGCCGCTGCTAGGGCCCCGGGCTGGGACACAGTGAAGTGGGAGGGCCTGCGTCCCCCCTGCCACCCAACTCATGGGTGGCAGTGTCCCCCTGTCCCAGGCCTTTGGAGGCTTGGACATACGGTCACTGCTCAGCCCTGCCTGAGCTCCTGACTCTGTACTGCCCCGCCCTGACCTAGGGCCTGGGTTTATTTCAATTGTACTGTGTCTGCTCAGCCCTGCCTGAGCACCCGACTCATTGTTGCCCCGCCCTGACCCAGGGCCTGGGCTTATGGTGCTCATTCCAGTGACCACCAGGAAAGACTCCCGCGGCCAGACTAATTCCCCAAACCTCAGCAGTGTGCAGTGAACTGGTGTGGTTCCCCGCCGCCCTGGAGAGGGTCGAGCCCCGGCCAGCACCCCTACAACCCCTTACCTTGGATCCAAATTTGGGGCATAATTGTCCCATGGTTCTCAGTGTGCAGGTGCAACAGAAAGTAACTGCTTGTCCGTTAAGCTACTGCATGAGCTATCTGGAACTTGGGTTAAGGTATGCAGGAATAGCAGCTGGGTAGTATGCAGGGAACAGGTAGAGGCTTTGCACCATCTGCACTCTTCCCCCATGTGCATTTTAGTTGGTTCAGGATGGGATAAAAGTTAAACTAGCAGCCTTTTTATATCTTTTATAGATCACGTTTAATAATGTGGTAAGATACTGTACCTAGAAGTCTAATAATTTTGGAAAAACCTATGATTATAAGATAAAAGATTTAGATTCAGAGCTTTGTTTCAAGCCCCCACACTTACATCCTCATTTTTTTCCAAATGTTTGATGTAGCTAAATTCTTGCTATGAATAAGCATATACAATCAGTGTATGTTCTGCCCAGTTGTTATCAGAGGATTACAAGACATTAAAAGACTAGATGACCCTAACCCCCTGCCAAGATACAGGATTTGTTTTGTCTAAACCAGTGGTTCCCAAACTTGTTCCGCCGCTTGTGCAGGGAAAGCCGCTGGCAGGCTGGGCTGGTTTGTTTACCTGCTGCGTCCGCAGGTTCAGCCGATCGCGGCTCCCAGTGGCTGCGGTTCGCTGCTCCAGGCCAATGGGAGCTGCTGGAAGCGAACTGCGGCCACTGGGAGCCGTGATCGGCCGAACCTGCGGACGCGGCAGGTAAACAAACCGGCCTGGCCTGCCAGGGGCTTCCCTGCACAAGCAGCGGAACAAGTTTGGGAACCACTGGTCTAAACCATCCAAAACAAGTGGCTATCCAGCCTCCTTTTGAAAACCTCCAGTGAAGGAGATTCCACAACCTCCCTAGACAGTCTGTTCCATTGTCCTACTGTTCTGATAGCTGAAGTTTTTTCCTGAGATTTACTCTAAATCTGCTATGTTGTAGTTTAAACCTATTGCCTCTTGTCCTGCCCTCTGTGGCAAGAGAGAACAAACTTTTCTTAACTGATATGTGCTTCATATCCTTCATATCAGTTTTGGTTCAGAATACCTTCAAGCTCAAACAGTATGCAATTTAATTTAAATCAGTTTTGATTTAAAGCTGTGGTTTATTTCAATTACTGGGATACACATTTGCACATCTAATAGAAATAACAACATGAGTGGAATGAAAATTCCTTGTACGTAGTAAGTCCTCTGAGAAAATACTCTCTTATGAGGAACTTGATTTCTATCCATTCACCCAAAAATTACATTGCCATCAGAGAGATTATGCAAGTTCTGAGATTCCTCCAAAGGCATTTCTAAATTAATCAAGGAGGGAATTCCTTGAACATTTTTGAAATGCATTGAGAGGAAATATCTTGAGGATTTCTGAACTCTTATTAGCAAGTCCAAAGACCAAACCCAAAAGCATTTTTAGCCTGTACAGAGAACAGATACTGGGAGTGAATGGTCCATTTTTTGCACCTAAGAGCCTTTTAATATTATGAGAAACCACAAGAAAAACTATATGATATAAAGAGGCATCCTGGTATCTGTGTACAAACAGAATGCTGTAACTGTGGGCCAAACACTGTGCTTTCTTTATAATCCCTTATGAGCATAAAAACCTTAAGTGAGTCAGAGCGTAATTCTACCAGCCTTATTCATCTTGGTCTTGATTGCAAGTTGCCAATCTGCCTTCACTAAGAAGTAGTGATGCCCCAGGAGCAAAGCAAGGGAGTCAGGAGGGATAGCTCAGTGTTTTGAGCATTGGCCTACTAAACCCAGGGTTGCGAGCTCAATCCTTGAGGGGGCCATTTAGGGATCTGGGGCAAAAATATGTATGGCAATGGGGCCTGCTTTGAGCAGGGGGTTGGACTAGATGACCTCCTGAGGTCCCTTCCACCTGTGATGTTCTATGATTCAAGCCTTCTTCTCAGTTGCTCTATGGAGGAAGTAAGATATACAGACTCGTTTTCCAGACACAGCTTGATTTCCCTCTTCATGTCAGCTCAGCTACACTAGCCAGCACTTTGAGGAATGCTGACCCTACTGCATGATAGGAGGGATAGCAGCAACAGGCTTCTCTTCTTCTGGCCTTGTGACTCACAATATGAATAGCCCATATATGGGGAGAGAAGGGGTGTCTTTACACCCCTAGCTCCCCTGTACCAGTGAATAGGCTGGCTCATGGTTGAACGTTTACTATAACAGACTCATTTATTTCAATAGTACCTTGTTCCTGGAATAGTACTACTCAAGGTAAGTAAGAGTAGAATAATCTGACCCTGAGTCATCTGGGTGTGTAGTGGAGTGGCTGATCTTAAGTGCTGTCAGCCTGGCATGGGGGACAGGAACACAAAAATTGTGCTACCTTGTAGGAATGAAATGCAGAGCTGCACAGGAGTGGTATGGCCCTCTTGTAAATAATATCATCATTCTCAGCACTCAAAGCAGGTCTCACAACTTTAGTGAGCTCCACAGCCTGGAGCCAGGTAGTGTTAGTTAGTTGCTTCTATGTAACAATAATAAGTGATATAATTACTAGCTTTAGGTAAATTTCTATGTGTGAAACCTTTTTACATCAAAAAGATGAAGATTGGGTCAACTGGGGCAAATTGTTTTAGTTGAAAAAAATAAAATAAAAAGATTTTTAGTTTTAGAAACACATTTCATTTTGGAATTTTCCTCTATTTTATTTTTAAAACAACCATTAAAAATGTAAAAAACAAACAAACAAAAAACCACCCTGAAAATTAAATGTTTTGTTTGACCCCAAACAAACCTTGTTTCCAGATTGACCAAGGAACCCAAAAATTGGTTATCACAGTGCTCTAGAAATTACATGGTAATTAACTTTTATCTGGTTACATGAATTTTACACACTAATGAAGGTGTTTTGACATATGTGAATGATTTAATTTATAAGTATCTCAATGTTAAGATTTCCAAAGTTAGCAGTGCTCAAGTTACTATTAATCTATCAAAACCTGTTTTTGTAATCTAATCTAATGCTATATGTTTAAATAACCATTCCAAAATCCTTATCCTGTTCCATTTGTAGTACATCTTCTGTTAGGTACCTGGCTTACAGAACACTCAGTAACTAGTTTTAGTAAACCTGGTTGCTAGGCCATTGATTTAAATCCATTATTTCTCCATTCATCTTTGTGATAAATGCTCTGAGGGGTAGCAATTAAAGCAATATATTTTGATTTAACAATGTCATATATCATTATGTACCCACCTGTATTTATTGCAATTTCCAACTAAATGAAAGTTCAGTCTTAAAAATTCCATGCTGTGAAATATAATCCACTATTTAAAGATTCATTGAACAGAAACAAAATTTAGATTGATTTCATTTCTCCCCCCAGCCTCAGCTTATAAAGGTCATATGTAGTTTACAGCCAGTGAGCCTAATTGCAGTATATACTTGGGAGAATGGAAGATACTCTCTTCAGCTTTATCAGTTTTTTTCCCTGCATTAAATTTAATGCCATACACAATTTTATTCCGTCTTTTTTTTTTTCATTAACGTGACCATATATATCTATGCTTGCCTGACTAAATGGCCTGGATTCTGATTAAGTGTTCCTCTGTCTTGATGATTTTCCCTGGGATATTTTACTGCCCTGGATTTCTTTAGTCTTCATTTGAATTCACACTGCATAAAACAGTATGGCAAACTGCAATCCTACAACCTCTAACTCAAATTGTGTATTTCAAAGCTGTCCACTGTTATATATGCATACCTTTTAAAGAAATCCCCACCAACATATGGCTCCAGACCTACAAACAACTAACATGCATAACTTTGCACACATGAGTGGCCGTATTGAATTCATTGGGACTAGTCACAGGCATAAATGTATGCATGTACATAAGTGTTTGCAGGATCAGGGCCAAAAGGTTTTATCACCTTCAAAGTCAGCCATATGGATGAAAGTGCATACATCTGTGAAGTTTTAATCCAAAAAGTCTCATCTGTCAAAATAAGTGATGATTATGGTGCTCTCCCAGAAGTATGTACCGGTTATGTGAATCACTAAACTTGGGATAAATTTTCAAAAGTGACATTATTAATCATCTTTTTTACAATAGTGCCTTAGGGCCAACCAAGAATGGGGTCCCATTGTGTAAACAGATACACTGTACAAACACAGAATAGCAAAGGATCTGTACCTGGAAGAGTTTCTAATCTAATTAGACTATACAGAGACAGGGACATAACACAAGCTGAATGAACAATATGATGGCAGCAGATGTTATGTTAAGTACCCCCAAATAATAAATAAACAATGGAATTAAGAATGAAAAGAAATGGGAAAGAAAAGAGAAGGAAAGGCCAGTGGAGAAGAGGGTAAGACGGGCAGGTGTGAAGTGAAGCTGAGATGAAGGGCTTGTGAGGTAGAGGGTTGGAGCAAACAGCCAATCAGCACAGGACAAAGAAAGGCCAGTCAAAAGTGTAGAAAGTTCTCTGAATGTCCAGAGATCTCTGCTTTAGCTGCTTCTCCTCCTACTAGTTGTAGTCTCTGGCTGGTTCCCCTCTGCAGGCTTTACCCAGGGTTGAATAATGGGGGAAGCATCACCTGGTCCTAGTGCTCCCTGAGTGGAAAAGTCTCCCCTGCACATTTCTGGGTTCAGGGGGCTGCTTGAGGGAGAGATGGCCCTGGCTGGGATCATTTTACCCCCTTCCCCTATACAGCATTTCCTGCTTTGGCTGCTTCTGGACCTCCCAGTAGCAGTCTCTAGCTGGCTCCTGTTTGGAACCCTCCATTTGTGGGTGCCTAACTAGAGAGACCTTAAGGGATGTGATTTCAGAGGATAGCTGTTCAGCATTTTCAGAAAAAACTGATTCAAGTTGGGTGCCAATAAACTGAGGCACTCAAAACCACTAGTCACTCTTGAAAATTATTCTGGAAGAACTTCCTGAAGGCCCTCATTCTCATGAAAGAAACTCTCCCCTTACCAAACAAACTTATAGGGCTTATCCTTCTCTTACTGAAGTAAGCAATGGAAATTTTGTCATTCACTTCAATGAGAGGAGGATAAAGCCTATAATATATGCTTTTTAATAATGAATTTCAGATCAGTGGAAATGCTAATGTAATGAGGAACTTAAATGAAGACAAATCAGGGTAGCTAAGTCCCTATCGCCCTTAAAGACCAATGCAATTCATTACACTGCAGTTCAGGTTACAAGTTAGCATTTACTTCACCTTGAGGGTTTAAAAGCAATCATTTTATAACTGTACTTGGTTATGCACAGCTGTGACCTAGTTCTAATGGGCCTCACTTGCTTTTCACAGCACTGCTTCTCAAGCTGGCACGAATGACCAAGCCACGTTTTTTCTGTCTGAAAGCTTTTTTGCACTGGCAATCACCTTGCATTTTTCCTTTTTTAATTATTCGCAAGAATAGCTAACAAACAAGCAATTAACCTATTGTCTAGAAAAACAAACAAACAGTGATCGATAATATGCTCTAGAGCTGATAGGAGTTGGGGAAATCTACTTAGTGACATTTTCATGGCTTTTTGTTTGTTTGTTTTTAAAGGTTGCAGATTCTTCAGACTCAAGCAAGAGAAACTGTAATTGCTACCAGCATGAAGAAAAGAATCTATGGATTTTGGCCCTGATCCTGCAAACTGAATGTGCTTGACTCTACAAATGATTAGTCTCCCTGACCTCAGTGGGACTATTCACGTGCATAAAGCTAAGAACCTGTGCTAGTGTGTGCATACTTTATGTCTTAGATCCCAATCCTGAACTTCCTTTTAGGCAAAGCTCCCATTGATTTAGCCATTCTTTTTTTTAGGGGGAAAAAAAGTGTCTGAGTTTCCATTGAAAAATGATTTTCAATAAGAGTTGGGGTCATTCTACAGAATTTAATAGAAAATGATGTCCCTTCTTTCCTTTCCCTGGTCCCTACCTCTACCCCCATGTAATTTATAACAAGATAAGCAAAAATACACCCACAACAAGCTGTCATGGGATAAGAGGGAAGGTCCTCTCATGGATTTGTAACCGGTTAAAAGATAGGAAACAAATGGTAGGAGTGAATGGTCAGTTTTCAGAATAGTGAGAGGTAAATAGTGGTGTCCCCCAGGGGTCAGTACTGGGACCAGTCCTATTTAACATATTCATGAATGATCTGGAAAAAGGGGTAAACAGTGAGGTGGCAACATTTGCAGATGACACAAAACTACTGGTTAAGTCCCTGGCAGACTGCGAAGAGCTACCAAAGGATCTCACAAAACTGGGTGACTGGGCAACAAAATGGCAAATGAAATTAAATGTTGATAAATGCAAAGTAATGCACATTGGAAAACATCGCAGCTATACATATAAAATGGTGGGGTCTAAATTAGCTGTTACCACTCAAGAAAGAGATCTTGGAGTCATTGTGGATAGTTCTCTGAAAACATCCACTCAATGTGCTGTGGTAGTCAAAAAAGCGAAAAGAATGTTGGGAATCATTAAGAAAGGGATAGATAATAAGACTGAAAATATCACATTGCCTCTATATAAATCCATGGTACACACACATCTTGAATACTGTATGCAGATGTGCTTGCCCCATCTCAAAAAAGATATATTGGAATTGGAAAGGGTTCAGAAAAGGGCAACAGCAATGATTAGGGATATAGAACGGCTTCCATCCGAGGAGAGATTAGTAAAACTGTGACTTTTCAGTTTGGAAAAGAGATGACTAAGGAGGGATATGATTGAGGTCTATACAATCATGACTGGTGTGGAGAAAGTAAATAAGGAAGTGTTATTTAATCCTTCTCATAACACAAGAACTAGGGGTCACCAAATGAAATTAATAGGCAGCAGGTTTAAAACGAACAAAAGGAAGTATTTTTTCACACAATGCATAGTCAACCTGTGGAACTCTTTGCCAGAGGATGTTGTGAAGGCCAAGACTATAACAGGGTTCAAAAAAGAACTAGATAAGTTCATGGAGGATAAGTCCATCAATGGGTATTAGCCAGGATGGGCAGGGATGGTGTCCCTAGCCTCTGTTTACCAGCATCTGGGAATGGGAGACAGGGGATGGATGATTATGTGTTCTGTTCATTCCCTCTGGGACACCTAGCATTGGCCACTGTCAGAAGATAGGATACTGGGCTCGATGGACCTTTGGTCTGACCTAGTATGGCCATTCTTATGTTCTAATACATATAACAAAGCTGGGACAATTTTTCATCCGATTCCTTGGCTTGCATATTGTACTCCCCTTCAGAAAGAGTCTAAAGACAGAAAGCTCTTTCTGTATTTAGACACTAAATACTTGAGTGCAGGGACTGTCTCTTTTCTATGTTTGGAAAATACCTAGCACAATGAGGTGTCAATCTCCATTGGGGCCCCTGAGTGCTACCATAATATAAATATTTATTGCTACTACTAATTTTTAGCATAAATTGGGGTGTTTTTAAAGCTAAAGAAAAGGAATCAATGTTATTCTCTATTAAACTGCATACAGTTATGTCTGTGCAACCTTATTGGTTTAATACCTATAAAATTTAATAGGTCTTTTCCGTTTGGGTGAATATGGGGCTCTTCTGGTAGTGTAAGTCAAAATAGGAAGTAAGCAATATGCTCTGAACTCTACAGATTATGCTGCTTAGTTTTCACTGCTTAATCCATACTCCTGCTCGCTGAGTCTCTGACAGTTTTAGAAATTATTTTAAAAAAAATCAGACTTAAAAATTCTGCTTTCAGTGTTTTTGTGCTCACTGCATGTACCTTGTTTCTCTCCAGTGTGGCCTAAGTCTCCTCTCTCACACTCAGACTTTGCACAAAAATATTATAATACATGAATCTAATTCAGAATGCTACTTTGCAATTCAGCAGTTCCCCTGTCCTTGTAGTAGGCAGGATTTCTCACTGACTCAGTGAAACAACAATATTGGTGGTCTTCAGCTAGGCTCATTCAGGTTCACAACAGAGAGCAAACATAGCAAAATGTTCACTGAAGCATGTCTGAGTAGGGGCTAATATAATCACAGCAACTTGCTAGCATCCTAAAAAATGGTGCAATTTACAGGCTTGGAATTAACCAAACTTGACTGCAAATTGCTCTATTCTAGTAATTTTTACATTCTAGGGTTGCTACTATGGTTCTGATCTATTGAACTTTCTCTACAGAAAGGCCCTCGGTCCAAATTAATCCCTGATGCCTTCAACATTGGAGTTTTTTAGACTTCCATCTGAAAACTTTGAAGTGCTGGGCTTAATGGACATAGGGACTCACTGAACGATGAGAGAGTTTTAGAATGAATCATTCAGTGGCTTTAGGTGAGTAAGTACCCTTGTTGCTTTAGTTTTCTCCACCTATAAAATGGGGATAATATTACTTAACCTGTTATGGGGAATTTGAAAAGTATGTATAATGTTTTGAATATGGAAGGCACTGTACTTGGCACAGCTCAGCCATGCCTCTGTTGTTGCTAAAGTGCTCTTGTGGCTATGCTGCTATTTATAATAGCACTAATTTGATGAGAGCTAGCGTGAATATGTGTACATGAGCAGGGGAAATCACATGCCTAGTTTGTAGTGAAGACGTAGACTAAGAATGGGATCCACAAAAGATATCAGGTTAGGAGGGAGCTGCCTAAGCTAGCCAACAACAGGTGCTGGGGAAAGGGGTATCTGCTCAGTCCTGCCCCCTTTCAGGGAGTTAGGTGCCTATCGCTGCTTGGGATTCACAGCCTGGAAGCTTCTCCTGGAATCAACCACCTGGAATCTGTCTCTCGAAAGAATAGCAATGGTGTGTAAGTCTTCAAAATGGCTGGGAGAGAGAGAGCAAGCAGCAGCTGGTATAATCTTTAACACAATGGTTAGGCACTCACCTGGAATTTAGGAGACCCTGGATCAGTTCCCCCCTCTGCCTGGTAGGAAACAGGGATTTGAACATGGGTTTTCCACCTCTCAGGGGAGTGCGCTAACATTTGGACTAAAGAGTCATTCTGTCTCTCAGACCCAATACATATTTATTTATACACAATGGAAGAGAGAGGCCCACATCAGACTGTCCTATAGTTTGGTCAGGGCACATCCTGGGTGAGTTCCCTGCCCACAAGCAAGGTTATAACATACCATAATATAGACACAGCTGGACAGCTCTCATTCAGCACTGAGGATAGGGAAATGCACCAGAACCTCTGTGTCTCAGGGGGAAAACAAAACATAGACCAATGCCACTGCCATGTAGTTAGAAACTGATCTCCTGCAGCTTGTGATGTAGATGGCTGTGATGCCCAGTGTCAATGAAGGAATGTTTTGTTTTGTAACTCCAGTTGTGGGCCCCTAATGTGGCACAAATATAACTAAGGGCAGAATTTAAAGATGATGGAATCATAACAATGCAGCCCAGGGTAAATTTAGCTCACTATGTGATTCTTAAATTCATCCAGACTGTTCACAATCTACTCTAATAGCAGGCTGTTCAACATTTAGGTGATTATAAAGAGACCCTATAGGCAAGAAAAATGTAAAGTGGTTTCCATTTGCCTTTAAATGATGCCTGCAGATAAACAGCCACATATCAAATGTAAGGAAAGGAGACAAAAGGAATGGGAAATAAAATTAATGCATAAGTACAGTGTAAGGTGTCATATGGGCAGTAGATGAAGTGGCAAGATGTAATAAGATATGACACTAACTTCAGGCAGAAACAATTTCATAAAATGTTCAGGTTTCTTAATTCATCTTGGTTAATGGTGGTTTACACATTCTCTCTGTCTCTTTCTCACACTATTAGCATGTCATAGAGTATGCAAAACATGCAGACTCATTCCAAATCAGGATATACTATAAAGAAGAACTGGACTTGACAAACTGGACTATAAATCAGATCTGTACTATAGGGTTAAAACACAATAGTGCCATAGTTTTGAGAAAATGAAACATTATTTCATAACAAGACTTATAACAATATTATATTATCTATTACATGAGTGCAAAGTTACTTACATCATTTCTAATAGATATACAGTTTATGTAGTGGCATTACTAATCATGTCCACTAACTCACACAAATGAGTAATATGATTTAGGGAAACCATCAAACAATTTATAAATCAGTAACAGCCCATAATTCAGATATGTAATTTGTAAATCAGTTAACTGACTCTTAAACATACATGATTTATAAACCTATCCTATGATTTAGTGAGAATAACAGTGCTCTATTATGAACATCAGAAATGTGATTATGTACTCTGTCTAAGACCAAATCTTAGTCATTTCTAAATGGGTACATGCATGCAGTGAGCAACAATAGCAGCATTAATATGCACCCACATTCTGGCCAGCAGCAGCTCCATGCACAGCTTCCTCTCCTCTATAGATTATTTCTCCTACTGTAGGAAAAGGGATAATCTGACCATGGGAATGTGTAGATGAGAGCATTTGCCAAGTCAGAGGCATACATGTGTAAATAATATGTACCATTCCTGGTAACTTCTAAGTGCTGTCTCATATCATCCCTCAAAAGCTCCTGAGCAGGTGGCCTGTAGTGTAGCTTCCCTGTAGGTTTTGTGGGGGAGAATGGACCACAGATTTGACTCAACTAGAGTGGATAGATTCCATTCCATATTCCCCTGCTGTTGCAGTTTATGTAGTAAGAGCTTTGATGCAGTACATTACTTGGACTTCCCCTGAAGGGAGGACATCACAGCCCTAGTGTGAGCATCTGACAGGCTCTAACATCTTCACCCCAATCCTTTTATCTTTGTGGCCATCCTCATCTAGCATGTACTTGTGCACTGGGTGGTTTCCAAGGTTGGACCTAATATGCAGATAATATTATTTTCAATACAAACACAGTAAAAGCAATTAAACTTTGCAGAAAACTAAAAATAATTGCTCAGACATGTAATGCTGAGATCTGGCTCAGCATGTTTATAAGCTTCCAGAAGTGTAATACAAACAATGGAAACTCTTAAAAACAACACAGAAATTCAGTTTTTTTTAAAATAGAGAATTATTTACTAAATGGAGTTGATGCCTAATAATTCACAGTAATTAGTGTGTATTGACAGTTTCTCTCTCTTCTCGAGAGTACAGCTGCTGGGTCAGTTTAAAAGGCACTCATTTACCAGATGGAAAGCTGGAGAAGCTAAACCTTTCTGGTATGGTATGAATAGGAAAACTGCTACAGGTTTCTGGGTGTGTGAGGGCTAATGTCTGTATTCAAATATGCTAAAAAGAAATGGAAGTAAGGATATTAACAATATTAAAACATAAGCATGAGTTTCAACATTTTCATAGGTTAGGCTGTTATTTTCAAAAGTGCAGCTTTGATCAAAAGTGTATTTAAATGCTGCTTTTTTAAAATGTAAAATACTTCTTTAGAAGTCTCCTAGTTGAGTTAGGGTCAGATTTTGATCTCATTTACACCAGTTTAACTGCAGAATGACTGAGGAGAGGATCTGACCTTTTAATTGTCATAGTGTAAATCATATTTTGCTGGTGCTAAAAATCACTTCATCTTTGCCTTCCTAACAGACATGAAGGGGTGCACGTGTGTGTGTGTGTTTGTATACATATATGATCACCTTCTCTTTTGAAATTATTGCTGTCAAAATAGCTACTATTCATGTGCCAAATCCTGAGGCCCTACAATGGGTATATTGTACCATCAATGTTTAATTAGAAATCCCCAATTGAAATCAATAGTTCCATCTAAAAGTAAGTTTAAAATATTTTTCTCATTTTTATTCAGTCCCTACTCTGGCAGAATCCTATTTAGTGGGAGGTTTGCCCAGATAAGGATAGAACAAAAACTGTCAGGACCTCAGGATTTGGTCCCATATGGTTTAGCCTCTTTAAATCTTAGCAAAAAGCACCAATATACTATACATGAGTACAAACTTTGCTCTTCAAAAGCAATCTCCTTTTCTAGATAAAGTGTGACAACATAAAATGTGTGCAAAACTGGAAGAAAACATTATCAGAACTGGGGGGGGGGAGACTAAACTCAGTTCCTACTCTTTGATAAATCAATCCAAAGCCATTAGTTACATAGCCACTTTTATCCTGTTTATGAACACTGGGTCTGATCCAAACCCCATTAAAATCAGTGGGAGCCTTTTCATTGACTTCAAAGGGTTTTTGGATCAAGCTATTAAAGCTGAATACTGCTTGTCTATTTTAGGTGCTTATCTGGCCTCCTTTGCCATAGTATCTTGACAACACCTCTGAGAGTAGGGAGGTAGTATTATTTCCAGTTTACAGTTGGGTAATTGAAGCACAGGAAGACTCGGGGCTTGTCTACACTTACTGGGGGATCGACGAGCAGCGATCGATGCATCGGTGGTCTATTTAGCAGGTCTAGTGAAGACCCGCTAAATCGATCGCAGATCGCGCTCCCATTGACTCCTGTACTCCAGCAGATCGAGAAGAGTAGTGGGAGTCGATGGGAGAGCGTCTTCCGTTGACATAGTGTAGTGTGGACCCCATGGTAAGTAGATCTAAGCTACATCGATTTGAGTTAAGCTATTCATGTAACTCAAATTGTGTAGCTTAGATCAAATTTCCCTGTAGCGTAGACAAGGCCTAAGATGATGTTTACACTGCAATCAGAGGTGTGACTGCAGCCCGTGTAGACATACCCAAGATAGCTATGATGCAGCTAGCTCAATAACAATAGCAGTGTAGCCATGGCACCGTGGGTTATACAATCCCAGATGCAACCCTCGGTATGTATTTGAGTGGTTAGCCCATGCGGCTGCATATTACCAGCTACTGTTATTTGAACTTGCTTGGTCAAAGCTAGTTTGGCTATGACTACACATGCGGCAGTCACACTTTTGATTGCAGTGTAGCTATACCCTAAGTGACTTGCCTAAAGTCATATAGGAAATCTGTGGCAGAGTGGAGAACCCAAGTCTCTTGCAACCCAGGCTAGCACCCCAAACACTGGACCATCCTTCCTCTTTTTGTGAGCCTGTAAAGCACTGAGCACTTAGGCTTCAATCCAGTAACACATGCAAATGAGGACCTTCATTTCAATACAGAAATAGTACACAATGATAATTTAAAGCCAATTTTATCAAGAAAAGGGAGTACTAGGCTGAGAGCTTGTGGGCCAGGTTTTAAGATGATTAGAATAGAGTAGTGGGAAGACTGAATTATTAAATAATAATAGTACATCTAAAATCAAAACATTTAATATTAAATATTAGCATAATAGTTTTAGATAACTTGTGGTATTATTAGTATTTTCAATTGTAGTGCCACACATTTGTAGTTGAAACCAAAAAAAAGCTTAATCTCCTTTGGGTTTGGTTTTGCTAAATGAAATTTAACTCTCTTGTGCTCCTAAAGAGGCTCCCCACAGTAAAAATCAGGGGTTTTTTTTTAATGTAATGCATGCCTTATACAGTAGTCCTGCTAATTATTACTATACTATACTAACGCTTACATCTGGGATCAATAAGTCTGGATTTGTTTGGATTGGATTCAGGCATATTTTAAACAGAATTTCAGAAAATGCAAAGCATGACCTTCCTTATGTTACTCTCCAAAATGTAGAACTGTTTTACTGGCTATTTTTAAGCTGTTGATCCTCTTTCACAGTCCCTTAAGAAACATATGGCAAAATTACCCTGTACAAGCTTTCTACTTCATCACCTAGTCAGAATAATGGAATGGAGCATTAGGCATTCAGCCAGCAGTTGCCATCCGAGGGCTACACCTTGGGTGCAGACTCAACTTCAACAATTCTCAAGGAAGCATAGGATGGCTGCTGATATATTCTTATCAGAAGGTTCAGAAATTGCTAAAGAAAATGGGGCATGGGGGGAAGGATTTCCAGTTTGGAAATTGTGCAAATTCTTTTCAAAAGAGAAAACGAGGGAGGAGGAGACTGAGTTTAAATCAGCAAACAACCACAGCATTAGATTCGTAGCCAGCTTTCAGGTGCATATTCATGTCTTGAAACACTTCTACAAAATATGAATGTCTGGGAAGTGTTCTATTTTCCTATAGTCCTGCTGGGTCAAGACAGGAGAGAATTGTAAATAAAGGGCAACATGCAGCAGACAGAGAGAAAGAGGTCATGGACACGCAGATGATATTTTCATTGAAATGTTTTCATTTGACTGGGTTGAAATTTCATCATAGTCCACTGAAGGAGCTTCAGATAATTGGACACTGTGGCAAAAATCTTCCAAGTTGATTGTTTAAAGTTAGACAGCTAAATCCATATTTAGACATCTAAAATAAGTAGTTCTGTTTTCAGTGGACCAGAGCACACTTGCTGATTTCACAGGAATTGTGGGTAAAAAGAAAGCACCTTTGAATATCAGGCTACTAGTTTAGGTGCTTAGGTATGGACCTAGATGTCTAACTTTAGACATCCACGTTGCACTTAGAAGATATTGGGCCAAATTCTGCTCTCTGTTATGCTCATGTAAATCCAGAGGAACTCCAGTGAGGTCCATAGATTTACACTGATGGAACTGAGATCAGAATATGACACACTATATAAAAATTACAGAGAAATATTATCCTGTATCTTAAGATAGATACAACCACAGAAATTTATCATAGATAGTATCTGTAATATCGGGGGAGGAAGCATCCCACTTTCATTTTTTTTAATGCAGGGAAAAGGTCTGCAAGTCAAAGTTCACATTTTTTATCAAACTAATCAACTCTTGGCTATAGCTTAACTCAGGTAATTTGTTTAGAATGGTGGGAGATTTTTTCTTCTGTGATAAGGCACAAAGTTGAAAATTTCACTTCCTCCTGGACCCCTTTTTGTATGAGAGAGTCAAATTTTGCTTAGATTACAATATACAAAGCAGGAAACTGGCACACAAGTTCAAATAAGTTTATTAGACAAGGTCTGATGCACTAAGGACCAAACGATTAAAGCAAGTATTAAAAGACTCCACATGCTTGGGAGAGATTTACTTAAACATTTTGCGCTTGGTTGTACTGTAAAGAAACAAAACAAAACACTCTGAGAATCTTCCAACAGCTTGTTTATTACATGAAATCTGCTAGTGGTAAATCATTAATTTCACAGAACTTCCTGGAAATTGCCTATATCCTGCCTAGCCATATTATTGTTCCCTTTTTTTGTTTGATTCATTTTGTTTGAAGGTAAATTAAACTGCGGAATTACATCACAGGAACACAATAGGAATTGCCATACTAAAATACACCAGGGTGAAATAATGGTTCATTGAAATCAATGGGAGTTTTGTCACTGACTTCAGTGGGGCCAGGATTTTATTCCAGAGGTCCATCTAGTCTCTGACAGTGATCAGTACCAGATGCTTCAAAGAAAGGTGCCAGAAACCCTGCAGTAAACACTTCTGGAATAACCTACCCCCATGAAAATTTATTTTGTTAGGTTCTGAATCAAAAGTGTTTAGATCTAGCCCTGGTCGGAAATTCTCTGACAGAAGGTTTTTCCATTGGGGAATGCCAATTCATCAAAATCAAAATATTTTGTGGAGATGGTTTGATTTTGACAAAGGGCTGATGGAAATCAGGCAGTGTTCCACAAGTTTCCATTGGGAACCTGTCTGATTGCCTGCTCACTTACCCTCCCGGCTTCTTGGCAGCCTGTATGGTGGACTGATGGGGAGCCAAGCACTTGGAAGCACTGGATCCCATGTTCTGAGGCTCCCAGGTCTTTCAGGTTCCCAGCTCCCTACCAGCCAAGATTTGCGGGTCCAGGGCTGCAGCCAGGCAGTCATTCTGGGGCTGCAGACCTCAGACTTTTCCCTTTCGAGGAGAATTACAAAACTTTCGGACTTTGTTCCAAACTGGAATGCAACCAGATTTCAAAATCCTGAAATCCTCTACAAATTGGAATTCCCCTTCTCTGCACAGCTATATTTACAATCTCTTCCAAAACTCCTGAGGTGTGTGTATGTGTGGGGTTTTTTTAAGCCTTACTGTTGTAAATCAGCACAATCTTGTTATCTATATAAATGTCCAGGCCTTTTTCATATTTGTGACATGGGAATGCTGAAGTATTGGGCCAAATGTAGAAATGACATAAACTGTGGTGTTATTGACATGTCAGTAAATCAACATCAGGTGGTGTAAATCAGTGTAATTTATACTCCAAGTGGGGAGAAGGGCAGAGTTGAATCAGGACAAGTAATCAATAAGGGTATGTTAGACAAAGCTGCTGAAGATAAAGATTGTAGCAGACATTTCTGGCTACTGAAACCATTAGGTATCCAGGAGCAGAGAAGAGTCCAGAAGGAACCTGAGACTGCATACCACTGACTAAAAGAGGGCAAATGCTTTGGTGTTGTATTGACTGGTTCTTCAGATATTTCTGTCTCTAGCCAATGTTGCCTCTATCTTGCATGGATTCAGTTTCAACTCTTCATTCGGGCATTAATCTTGCCTTGACACTGTGAAAATCAAGCAATGAGTGCTTTCTACATCTCATGAGGGTAGTGTGGAGCTGGGTATCATGTATATACTCCTGGTCCTGGAGCCCATGTAATTGCAGTCTTCCATAGGTTTAACATGTTTGTTGAATAATTGAGCTTATATATATTTGCAAGTAGTATATGAACAGATCCTGAGTTTGAAACTTGATCCACTATTTGAATCTATCTGATGAATGTAAACAAGTGGGAGCCTATGTATATCTTGCCATTTATATTCTCCAATTCAGCTCTTGTTGAAGTCAATGGGAATTTTTCCATTGACTTCAATGGGAGCTGGAATTGGGCCCTCTGTATATTCACTATGAGCTATTTCTTACTTTCATTGTGTAATTGGTCAGCTTAGCCACATGGTAGTGTTTCGGTTGTGACATTGGAGGAGTATAACTGTAATAAATATTGTAATTCTCCTTAGAGTCATTGGACTCCTAACATAAATAAGAACTAGTCACATGAATAAGGACCATTAGTTTCTCAGTTTCAATTTTTTATTGAAATTCCTAGTTTCTAATCTTTGGTCTACTTAATTTTAAGTTTCTATTTGCATATGTGTCTGAGAGACCTTAGACTGGTAATAAATTAGGAAGCCGCTGGATCCAGCCCACGCTTAACACAAGTGGATACAATGAAATATGACAAAAAATAATGGGAACAGAGCAGTTGGTTCCATGACATTACATCTCAAAAGTGTGTAAGCAGCAGCAGCAGCCTGACAGCAGGGTCATGTTCTTACTCAGCATAGCCATGAAAACAAGAGTGAAGTAGACCCAGAGCATACACCAAGTTGACCTGTACCTTGGCCTGCTGCCCAGCAGTCTGCTGATAACTGTGGAGAGCAGAACTGTCTCAGCAAGTTTTGATCATCCTGGCTTAGATCGAGTGATATAAACTGTGAAGCAATAGTGAAAAACTACAGGGAACCAAATCTAGAGCACTAAACATTGGGATGACTGCTGGGAGTGAGTGAGCTGTGCTCGAGTCAACTTCAGCAGTATAAAGGGTGTGGGAAACAATAGGGCTATTAAGATGAAATAGAGTGGGAACTCTACTGCTTGCAGCTAGAGAGAGCATTTGGAAAGAACAAATTAACCAACATGTAGTCCCTGAGATTGACCACCAAATAAATAGAGACTGTAAGAGATGTTAAAATCTAACTGTTTTCTTAGTGGGAACAGAGAAGAACAAATTAACAAAAGCAAGCAGAACTTCAGAGCCATCTCTTATTAGCTTACTAGGACAATACACTTAAGAGCATGTTGTAGGCAACAAACCTGCAACAGCAGAGGATGGATAATATGACCCCAGTAGGTCTTTTGCAATTCCAATTCAGTGATTGTTTCTCCCAACCTACTTTCTCCATCACTAGTCAAGAAGCAATAATAGAGTTGTCACCTTTATTTAGAAGCTATTTTTCCTCTGTGGCTATTCTCATCAAGAACCTTCCCAACTGGTGGTGTGGTTTGCCCGTGATGTACTTCCGAAGTGAATGGTTAAATAGCCTGTGGTTCTACTTCCCGGGTAAAAGTGTGAGAAGCAGGAAAACAGGGTAAATTTTGTTGTGTTTTCACAATGTACACTGATTATCTGAGTAAAATATTGTAACGTGAGGGAGGTTCCTCACATAATAAAAGCCAATGCGGAAACTGGGATTTAGTTTGAATTCTGTACATTTGGCAATAAAGCCAAGGGGGAAAAGACAGACACAGACGGTCACGCACACACACACACACACGAGAATGAAATTATTTCCCCACTTTTTTCTGCCTACATCAGGGACTCCAACTGCATCATAGGGACACTGATATTAATATTCCAAATATATTTAATAGCTACTTCAGGAGAAAAAATATTTACCAGAAGATGCTTTTACTGCATTGCCTAGGGGAAGAAAGAGACAGAATTTATGGCACAGTCACCCCAGCTGTAGCCTCAGCATTCACACACACAGAATATATAATTTCACTGAAAACACGACACCAGCAATCTCAACCAACTGTCAATGCCACTACATAATGTTACAAATTTAGAGGTAAAGCACAGGGCCCATTGGCAGGTCTATGACTTCTTTCGAAGAACACGGGCATCTGGTACTGTGCAGGATGAAAGGTAAAAGGGCAGAAAAAAACTTGTAACATATTTGGGAGCAACTGTTGTTAGAATTATTGTTGAGCCTGCAAATGATGGTTTGCTTATGCAATCAGGGATTAAAAGGTAATGAGTCAGGAGAATGTATTTTATAAGTATATGAGGAAGGTGGACACTATTTCACATAAACCAAAACTCCTGATACACATTTGAACCCATTGCCATCACCTGAAAGACATGAGAAAATATAGTTTTGATTTTACGGGTGCATATAACTACCACCTTATCAACAATTGGTATGCCACTGTGCTGCTGATTTACTTTTCCAAATAGCCAGAAAGAGTCTATACTTTCCAACAACTGAAGCAGCAGTTGATTTTCTTACTACTTTGTTCGACCAAACATAGTTGATTATTTAAAGTAAACGGGCAATGGGTGAGATTTGTGCAATCAAAATTTGCAAACACTTAAAAAAGTAGTTTATTGAATAATATCCGGTTTGCTGTATAATCCAAGATCAAAAAGTCTGGTAGTGCACACACTCTTATATCACAGTAACCCCTTTTGAGGGGATGTTCCTGAACTACCATATTGAGCGTCTAGTGAACTTGCCTTAGACTGTAACAGCAATTGTGGCAGAGGTTCAGTACTCTGTTTTCCAGATTACCTAGGGTCCAGGGTAGAGATAGAACTGGCTAGAACCACTACCAGAACTAATCATAAGCCAGAATTCAGAGACAAAGGGTTTGGTTTTTACTTTGGGTTTTGGCTGAGTTTGGACTTTGGAGTGGAGCAGAAAGAGAAGCTATTCAACAGGGAGGACCCTTCTACCCTCCACATTCCTACCCAATGGAAGACTTGAGTCCTTTTGGGATTTCTGGGACATTGAGCAGTGTCAACTCAGCAGAGACCAAAAACCCTGGAAGCTGAGAGTCACAGTCAGGCTACCAAGGGACAGCCTAACTGCACATTGGAATCCAGACCAGACAACCACAAGGATGGTCTTACCTTCCCTGGTGTGGATACTTGATAAGAAGATCCTAGTTTATTTATTTTTCTATTTTGTCTTAAGTGGACCACCAACTTCAGCACTGCACCATCCATCAAAGACTGAGACTAAACTCGCTATTTGCCTAGGCAGGTGATGAGAAGAAACACAGAATGGTTGGTACTGGCTGTAAATGTTGGGAGGGGAGAATTTATTTAGCATTGTTTTTGTCTTTTATTACTCTAATCCACTTTTCAGCCATCTCTTATACTGAGTTCCACATATCTCATAAAGCCCCTTAGTTATTGTTTTAGTATTTTAGGAATCGTGTTAGCTATTCTACTTTTGTGTGCTCACACTGATACTCCTCTGTATGAGATTGGGTGTTGAGTATTTTTCCAAGGGACAACCCCACTGTGTTCTCTGCACTAGGATAGGTTCCCTTGGGTGGAGGCATCAGGAGCCTTTATAAATGAAACCAGAACCCTGAGGACCAAAGGGAGAAGGCTGCAGTCACTCCTCAGGGCTAGAGTTACATCAGTAAGAGTAGGTATTCATACAGTGCCTCCAGCTGCTTACCTGTGAAAGGAAACTGGACAGTATGTATTTAACTCCTACACACACTTTTCTATGAATGAACACCTTACTCATCTACTTCTTGTTCAATGAAATAAAAGCCATTCAAAGTAAATACTCATGATAGTGGGAGGAGAGACAAAACAGGGTCTTTCCTATGGCCTATATAGATGAAAAGTGAAATGCATAATCATTTCAGTATAAAATTAATGTAATGCTAAAGATAGATCTATTTTTATGAATATTCAGTGGAGACCAAAAGTACCCATATCCATAACTCATATGAAAGCCTAGTGAAATTTTTCTTTTATATTTAACTGCAGTAAAAGAAGATTAGTGAAAGTCAAATATCCAGTTCAATTTATATTCAAAGCCAGCCCTTGTGGGTCAATGGGATGTCCTGATGTTCCAGTTAGTGGTTTGAACAACATAGTTTGTAGTCCATTAATTACCATTTCAAGAAGTCAATAGTGTGAATTAGTAGTTTACATGAAGTAGAACTAGAGTTCACTGTAATGACTAGACTCATACTACTGCTTAACACTAGTGTCATGGGTGGGCAGAAGACCCTCCTGAAAGGATATATAGTACTTGTGTTGAGTGTTACACCGTGGCCTGGTCTCTGTATAGTGTTGTATGTGGACCCAATCGCTGGATTCCATGGGTTTCCACACCCACTAAGTAGACTCTAGTCACTATTTCTAACTCTAGGACCTTTGGATACACTCCTGGGCTCAAATTTCTTATCCAAGTCCTTCCTTGAGGTACAGGGTACCATGCTCAGCCATCCTGGATCGTCAAACGTGAGCCACCCCAGTCATTAATACACACGTCCCCAGAGCTGTGTTTAGTTTGTGGGCTCTCTGGCTTCTAGTTTAAACCCTTTGAGGACAATGTGGCAGGTAAGCAGGGAACACAGGCTTAGCAACAGACTTTTTTGACCGCAATGACTTAACTTCTGAGTGCTTTAAGAGTAACAAATCTTGAAAATAACAAAAGTTCTGTGGTGTACCTTTCCCATGTATGTTTTCACCCCCCTCTGTGTCCAAGGTGCATTCATGTTTCAGGCTGAGCAGAGTCTTCCTGACCTCTCTCTCCTGAAAGTCTTCCTTTTATGTGGTGATTGATGGTTGAGTCCCCTGCAAAGAACAGAATGTTGTTTTGAAGTATTTTATAGAGTCCAAGGCCAGAAGACACCATTGTGATCCTCTAGTTTGATCTCTTGTAAAAGACAGGGTATTGAACTTCCCTAAAATTATTCCTAGAACATGTAACCCTCCAGCAAGTTGTTGAGTACCTTTCCTGGGCAGAGCTGCTTCTGGAATTCAGTACAATAGACAGGCAAGTTTAGATAAGTGCTTAACACAATATAAAATGGAGTCCATAATTTTATACAGACATATCCCATTCTGACAGACAGAGACATTGGTAGATTCTACATATATGGATTGTGTGCTCTTTATTACATTACTCTCCTACCCACCAATGATTACAGGAGTAAACTTTATCACAAGATACTTTCTATTTTATTCAAGTTCTTATACCACCCTCATCAGCATGATATCTAAGCGTCTTCCAGTAGTGAATTAAGCAACATGGCTAACATCTGTCATGTGTTTTATTCTTTCTTGCATCAACCTTCCCCCCGCTCCCACGGTAAAATTGTGTGTAGTGTTTTGTTTGTGATTTTAAATACAAAATAGTAAATGACTTACAGCTTGAATGTGTATTCAAATACTATTGTCTAACAACCAATATTACAACATTTTTCACACATCTCTTAATTTCTTTCTGTATTTAATTGTGTGATTTCTCTTATTTTGGGCATTATATCTTGGTTTTAATTTATCATGGTGGCTCCATGTGTGGACCTGTATAGGTTGCCTGATTCAATCTTAAGTACTTCTTAGATCAGTTTACTTAAAGTATAAGGTGATGTCTACCCTATAGCAGCTACAGATGTTGTGCCAAAGTGCAGACACTTCCTACGCTAGTAGGAGGATTTTTCCGTCAATGTAGTTAATCTACCTTTCCGAGTTGAAACATCGGCTCTCTATTAGAGATTATAGCAGTCATATAAGGTGGTGATCTTTTGTCATGTTCTATATTTTAGTGAGGAGCCTTCGGTGATTCACTATGTCATCTGGTAGGTCAACACAAATGTTGCCATTACTATACCCTTTTCAAAGCAATTTTGATGTATTGATGTTTAGCACTTGACCAGTGCATGACTTGCCTGGGCAAAATCCAGGTTACTCTGGGACTAGGTGCTTTTAAAGTAAGATACTCATCCAGTTTGTAGAAGTGACATAGGAGTGATATAGTCCTGAAGTTCTTCAGGTCTATTGCATCCTTCCCTGTTTTTAGGAGTGCCACAACATGTGCTCATCACCAGCTTTTGGATATTTGTATGTGACTTAGCATGATTAATTAGTTTTTTTGTTGCTAGTCTGAAGCGTTTGATTTCTTCACTGCAAATGTCATCTAGACCAGTGGGTTTTCCATCCTTGAGGGAGTTAATTCCAGAGGTTAATTTGGTCATTTGTGTACTAAAATTATAAGTGTCCTGGTTTTCTTGCTGCTTAAGCCATGTCTTGGGTTCTTTGTTCCTGGCATTTTCTAGGAATTGGTGTGAGACCTGGTCTGCAGTAACATTACAGTTTTGCTCTGCCTTCCTTGTGTCATTACTTAAGTTCCTGGATGATTATCCATACTTTTCTTCTGTGATAGGTCCTGTTCATGCTCTCCGTGAGATTCTGCTATGATTTCTGTGTTTCTCCCTTTAGTGCAGAGACCAGTTCTTCGCCAGCTGTGATGGTATGCTCAAGAAATGGGTCTGCTTGTATTTTGCATATTGATCTGATAACTTGGATGTTAGTCCTGGCATATAGTTTGTTCTGCAGCCTTGTGGAATCTACTTCTTTGAGACAGTGTGCACCGCATTGACAAACTGGTTGTAATTTTCTGCAATGCTTTGATTTTTCTTACAGCCGCATTAAGGTCATTGGTGAAGCTCTTCCATTTTGCTTTCTTAAAATTAAAGCAGTGCCAGAATGGTACTTAGTTCAGTGTTATGGCTGCATTGATCTGGATTGTGACGGAGTGGTGCTCTGAATGTGGAACCAGACCCAAACTAAGTTTGTTTAATGAATCAGGTATGTTGTTGCTGACAAATGCCAGATCAGGGCTGTAGCTCTGTTTCCATCACCTGCTGTTGAAAGAATATGGAGAACTTGGAGTTGTGTATCTGTCCACGAGTCAACTAGTTCACAATTTTCATCAGTTATGCTATGGCTGTTAAAGTCACCAAAGATCACCTGTGTTTTTTCATGTTTGAGGTTATGTGGGATAGCAAACTTGAATTATTTGCACGTCATTTTGTAGACAGATATAATGGAAATGCCACCAGTCTCTAAAGTCTGGACTTCAATGTCATTATTATTGATCATAGATGTTGTGTGTTGATGACAAGATCAGGTTTGATGAAAATGGTGCTGCTGTATTGCTTGTATGGTGTTTTGATAGCCAAATTCATCCTGAATATCTGGAGGCTGTTCTTAATCCCTCTGTGTGTCTCCTGGAGGCGTAACACTTGGCAGTTGTAATCAGAACACATTTTGGCTATAACATGTTGTTTGGCACCCAAGAGCCCTTCAACATTTGCTGATAATATTGTCAGTGCCAGCCCTAATGAAGATGGTTTTGAATTACACTTATGACTGTGTTGACCTTCAAGTACAGTCCGTCGGTTATGATAATAACTGCATTGGTCTTCAGGCATAGACATAGTCTTTGGTTATATTGTAGTGGTTGGTTTTCAGCAGGATTCATAGAATCTGACAGTGGCTGCAATGCGAACACTCTGCTATGGCCCCCAGAAAAATACTGAAAAGAAGATTTATCATATGTTGATTTGTATAATCTTTGTTTCAAACACTGGAGAAAATGTTAATGAGAAAGGAGTTTATAAAGAAGTCTCACTTCTAGCAGCTACCATTACAAAGAGATATTAAGACAAAATAACTTACTATGTGCAGAAAAAACATGGGGAAAATGGGGTTCAGTGCTTATTTCCACAGACTGTTTTTAAAAATTTGCCCTTTAGGTGTGTTTGGTTGTATGAAGGGATAATACCAAACCAAGGTCTAAGTGAAGAGAACTGGTAAAAACTAGAAAGATTTTCAACCTTTTAAAATCAGTACAAAAAGTTCACCTTTACATATATATCAGTCTTGTGGAATTTTGATTAGGCAGGCAAGATTCTCATTAATACTAACACCTCTTTATGTTGCTCAGACAATACTTTAAAAATAGTAAATGTAACTTCATTTAATTTAATGTAAATTTAATTTATGCTCAGAGTAGCGTAAAAGGTCCTACATATAAATGAGAATTAGGGCCTAAAACTTTAAAAGCTCAGTTTGCATTAGCCATTTAAATTTTGGATGCTTGTCCAAATTTTAACTTCCCTTGCAGCCACATGTTTTCCCCTAATTTCCTACACAATATATTCAACATAGCAGGATCTAAGACTTTCTCTCTTTCTCCCACAGACTTCTCCAATAGTTCTACCTGATGGCAGTTCTTTTTGGGGGGCTACAGGAACATGTTTTATTAAAAGATATGCTCTAGTTTAAACAGAAATTATTTCAGGGAAGTTCTACAGACTGTGTTATGCAGGAGGTCAGACTAGATATCACAGTGGTCCCTTCTGGCCTTAGTATCAATGAATTCTCTGGAATCCCATTTCTTCTCAGGGGAGTAGCCAGACAGTATAGTCCCCCTCTTATATTTTTAGGTCATTGTTCAATAAGCTTATTTCCCTCAGATCTCTCACTAGCTGTCCAAAGTCTTTAAGGAACAACCAAAGACTGGGTTTGTCAATGGGCCTGCTCCTTCTTCTGGCTTTGAGGCGTGTTTTTTTATTGTTTGTTTTTGTTTGTTTTTGTGGGTAGAATCTTCTACAAATCCACCTTGCTGCCATTTTGGAATCTTACAAGAGCTTCAGATATGAATTGGTTCTAAAAGTGGCAAAAGTTATGTGTTATCCTACCCCCCCGAAAATCTCATTTGTTCTTCCCTAAATGTGATGGTCTTCAGGAAAATGTTCTATTGTACAACTTGCATAAAAATGTAAATTTTATTTTCCAGTTTTTGGTAGCACACTATGAATGCAGGGCCGGGAATACAACTTCTAGTCTTGAGCATACAATAGTGTGGCAGAGCAATGGGAAGCAAGGATCATTGGAGGAGTAGCTCTACAAAACAGCAATATGGGCAGTTTCTCTACTCATAATTATTGAATTAAGACCTAGCCTCTTAATTCATTGGCAAAGTTGCAATAAAACAGAAAGAGTTGGTGAATGATACTAAAGTGATGAAAGAATAATTATACACAAAATGAACACAAGAATTTTTATGCCAAATCACAGCAAGTGCTCTATTTAGCCAAGTATCCTGTTTCAGACAATGGCCTGGACCTGCTGCAGAGAGACATTTTTAATCTTCTTATAAATCTAAATACATAAATATGAAAGGCCACAGTGCATGGTTATGGAACAACTGCCCACAGAGGAAATATCTTCCTAACCGCCCTAAAGAATGAGGTTTAATATACCTTATAAATATTTTATTTCATCTAATGTAACTGGGATGTTATCATTATTTTTGTAAATGTCTAATCCTTTTTTGAATCTTAATAGGTTCTTGGTCTAGTCTCTTTAATTGCCTTTTGTTGGACCCTAATCTTTCTGCTATATTCTTTAGAAGTTTACACAGGTCCAATTTTGGATAGTTGTGTGTCATCATTGTATATGTTTGTTAATGGGATTTAAGTGATGATCAGTTTTGCATTTGATGACAGAATTTAACAATATATTGTATGCTTAGAATTTCATACCATGTTACAGTCCCAAGGAGTTCGGTGCTGGATTGGTTTTGTGATACGGGAAAGAAACAAATTTGTTGTACCACATTTTGGTCAGTTATACTCTAATTTCAGGTATTCAGAAGAAAAATTTCTAAGAAAACTGGTCACTTTTCAGAAAACAAAAGTTGTATCTAGTACTCTACTAGTATTAAGCTTCCTATAAACGGAGGAGCTCAATGACTCAGCAGATGAGTACAGTTGGTAAGTTTTTACTCAGCCCATCTTGCCATTTTGTTTGTGCCTCAAATTATATGTTTTACATAACCATCTACTGTTTGACCAGCTGTCAGGATTAGTAATGGAAATCTGTGTCACTGGTTCAGCCAGAGCTTGGATCAGTAGTGACTGATGACAATATCATCTCAAGACCAACATAAAATAAGTTTGTGGTCTCAATTCCATTTCTAGAAAACAACTGTTCACATCACATAACTACACTATTGACATTAATTGGAAGCCTGAACAGAGGGGTTAAGGATTTCATATGATATGGAGCCAGGCCTGCTCTCTGCATATTAAGGACATTTCCTTTTCAGTTAGTGCTGAAGCATAGTTGTTGGGTAGTGCAGAAAGTATTCACTATACTGTCCAGGCATTGCAATGTTTTTAGAGTCTGATCCAACTCCCTATGATCTCAATTGGACTCTTTCTATTGACTTTAACAGAGTTAGATCAATCCCTTGATCTACAAAACTCATTTTGCCTTTCTCAAGCACTGATCCACTGAAAAATCTTTTATAAAATCTTTGCCTAACAAATTCTGTTGTGTGATAAAGTTTTCTGTGAACTGAAATAAATGAACATTTTCTTTTCACTTAATAGATATATAATGAATATCCCACTCTACAATATCTCTATTAGATCAGTAATTACAAGATTTCTAACAATTTAAGTGTCTGAGGAAAAACTCTTTCTTAAGAAAGGGGAAGCTCTTCTGGAAGACCTTTTGTTTGTCATACTGCTGAACTTCAAACTACATGATCATTTTGCTCTCACTATTAACTTTTTCAAAAGATGTACAGCTTTCTATTGACTTATTTCTTAGTCAGTGGTGAAAAGGCAGACATATGATTTCATCAATAGAGCAGGAGATGAAAAGATTTAAAGAAAATTCAATGTATTGTAAACAAAGGAGCAAGTTGAACTGGACAGTGAGATTGGACGTTGAAACACATTAGTGTGAGGGGGGGAAAGCAATGTGCAAAAAATTTCAATAAATGTAAACTATTTTACAAGTTAAAGTGCATCTAGTGTATATTTTTTAATGAACAAAACAAAAATGTGTCAGCCTTAAAGCAGAATGAAGTTGTTGCTTCACAATGAACCCCACACTAAGCTACAGCATTGTCAGCACTAGAGAATCTGCACTGCAAATTTTAAAGAGGTAAAAATTGAGTTTACATTTTAACTGGCTTATCTAGATTTTTTATTATTAACAAATAATTGGAAACAAATTGCTTGATGTGCTTTTAGTATATATAATGTTTTTGTATGTTTTTTTTTTAATGGAAAATCAATTCTAATAGTGCTAAGTAGCTGATTTCCCTTGGTATATGTAGGTGTGCTACTCATTAGTCTGCAAAGTAAAATGTAATTGGAGTTTGGCTAAACTCATTCAGAAAAAATGTGAGTATGTTCAGACATGAGTATAAACGGATATCCACAATCAGTATGAGTGAGCATTTTCTACATTTGCACCAAACCCCTCCTGTGAAATGTGGAGGTGGATCTAAAAAAGTCTACAGGGTATCTAAGTTATTGTAACTTAATTTTTTCCCTAGCTTCCTCAATATGTTTGACCCATTTAGACTTTCTTAAACCTACTTAGAGTCACATTTACTGATCAAAAGTACAGCTTACACCCACATCTACCTGTGGATTTGGCTCCTACCGCCAAGTTTTAAATTTACTTCCCCAATGTAACGTCAAAACTCATCCATTGAATGAATGGAGAGGATGAATGAATGAGGGAAGAGGAGGGAATGCATCTCTGTTCGCTCATGTTTGCATTTTTCTCCCTTACTTTATATTGATATTTATTTTTTTTATAATTTGATCAGCAATTTCTTAAAAGCAATTGAAAGCCAGGATATTTGCATGGTATAATTTCTGAAATAGACTCATTTCAGGTAGTGGAAAAACCCAGAGGTGCTATGATACCTGAAACGGAAATATATGTGTTTAAGTTGCTTTGAGCTAAAGCCCCTATGTAACTAAAAATGAGAAATTCAGAGAGCTGCTTTTAAACATTTACTTAAGACTTATGTTTCTGTAGTTGGTACATTAATACAGTAAGGCCCAACTATCAAACATATATGCCTAAGCTGAGACTGCAAAAGATGAGTTATTTGATTCTCAAACAAGTATTTGCATGAAGAAATGTCCATTTGAACAAAAAATTGCCTATTTTCATGTGTAAATAAGGTGGGTTTTTTTTGACCAATTACCTTTTTTTGCATGTGTATGTATATTTGATCACTGCAACTCAAGGCTGCCTGAAAATTGACTCCTAATATTCAATGTTTCAAACTTACACTTTTTCCTGTGAGGGCTGGTGGTAGTATAGTACTCCATAATTTGTAAGAATCATAATTTTTCTATCCCCAAATAGAATATTTTAAATAGATTTGTATATATTTCATTGTTTCTGCTTTTAAATAGAAAAACCATATAAAAGAGATATAATGGATCCTGTTCTTATTATGGGCAAGATTCTGTCCCCCTTCTTCACAATGAGCCTTATCCATAGCCCACTTAGACTTTAGATCGGGGCCTGTGATTAAGCAATACCTTGTTTCTCCAGTAGTCACACTGAACGTACTGTGGAAGGGTGTGTGTGTGTGTGTGACAGAGAGATCTGACTAGAGAAATGAGAAGTAAAGTTCAGGTAGTAAAAACAGGTTTTTAGCAGATGTACAGCAACAAATCTTTCTATCACATTGCAGAAGTTTAAAAAGAAAAAAAAGTTTAAAAAGAAAAAAAAATGGAACAAAGACGTTAATTTTAAGGTTACATTATTATTTATAATTATTTATATTACCATAATATCTAGGAACCCCTGACATGGACTAGCACAATTAAGTCCTAGGCACTAAACCAAACAAAAAAAAAATAGTCTCTGTGCCAAAGAGCTTGCAAGTGTAAGACAAAGTGTAAGATAAAAGCAATAAATGGATATAGAGAGACAGGGGAGTACAAGGCAACTATGAGACCGTATTGGTCAGCATGATAGGCAGTGGTCTCAGCTTACCTGTTGTCAAGTACTTTTGTAGGCCTCACAGCAAAATAGACTCTTAAGGAGGACAATCAGTGAGAAGTGTGAGGGGCAGCATGGGAGAAAGCATGAAGATGCTTTGTTTACAAATGTAACAAGTGGGTGGTAGAGGCTGACATCATGGGCCATTTGGAGGTGGGAGTCAGCTTTTGGATACAGAATGAGAGATGATAGGTAAAATGGGGTTAGGTTCTGAAGGGTCTTGAAAGTGAAAGCAAGTGATATGATAAAGAACAGGGAGCTAGTGAAGTGATGCAAAGATGGGGTGATATGGTCAAAGCGATGGGCAAGGAAAATGATCTTTGTAGCAGCTTTCTGAATGGATATCAGTGGGCAAGACTGCATTTTACCCAGTTTACTATGGGGAAAACTGTGGGTATGTTTACACAGGAAACAAAGACCTGTGGCAGCGAGTATCAGAGCCTCAGCTGACTTAGGCTGGTGCTGGGGGGCTAAAAATAGCGGTCTCTGAAACCCAGCGATGGGGGAAAGCTCTCAGAGCATGGACTCCAGCCCAAACCCAAATGTCTAGGCTGCTAATTTTAGCCTCACGGGTGAGCACCTGAGTCAGTTGACCTGGTCTCTGAGCCTCGCTGCTGCGGGTTTTTTGTTGTACTGTGTAGACGGCCTCTCAGGCACAACGACGTTCTGTGAAATGCTCAATATCTTGCAATGAGTCAAAAGCAGAATTGTAAATAACAAAACCCAGAGCCCGGATGACCAGATTCTTGCTCTAGCTCTTGGAACGCACTGTCTTGTGCTTATCCAGAAAAGTACTTAAGCATGTGAGTAGCCCCATTGACTACATGTGTGTAAGTGTTCTGCAGATCTGATGGTGGTTACTCATCCCTCGTGACACTCAGACATGTACCTTGCCTTTCACTCATTCAAAGGGACTGCAGGGATAGCCTGCAATTTTGGCTCACTGCTGTCAGAGGCTGCATTGGCATCTGCTGTACAAGCTGCCAAGAGGCTGCTGTCTCTGTTGGATATAAGCAGGGAATGAGCAACCACAAGGATCAGGAAAGAAAAGGAGGCAGCAGTAGGGACAGAAGGTAATGGGGTCCTAATACTGGCAACAGTATAATCTCCCCCAGCAACCTGTCATCTCTGTCCAGGCATTCCTATCCATCCAGCATCACTTCTGACAGGTCCCAGATTCCATCCAGCCATCTTAACCATCTGCTTCTTATTCCACCAGCACACGCCTTCCTTCACATATGTGGAATTGGACCCACGTTCCTTGGAGGGACTGTTATGGAGGGGACACCAGTGGAACAGGAATCATGTGGCGTTACACTGGAAGCAACTCAGCCAAAGGGACAGAGCAGTGCACATGGTTTAATAAAGTTCCACTTGTTCAACTTAATCTACATTCAACTTCACACTTTGTGAATGAAATATGGTGGCACCATCTGAGCTGTGAGATCTCTGAAAGCTGACAATGTGTGTTGTGGAATTCAGTCTGAAACCCTTCAGAGCACTGGATTTTGTAGACACAAATGTAGCCTAGCAATCAACACGATGGAAAGAGGAGTTTGAGCTTTACACAGACCTGGCCATGTAAGAGGACGACAGAAGCAGGAAAGTATAATTATTATTTTATCTTATTGCGGAACAAGGCAGAGGATACTGCATCACTCTGAAGCTCACCACTGCCTCAAACCTCACAGCAATCCTAAAATCTCTGGGGACCTACTGAATGAAAACCAGACTGAAACTATGGAGCAACACAGGTTCCTCACTACAGACCAGTCCAAAGGGGAGGGGATAGACCCCCATGTTACAGCCTTATATAATCTGACTATTACATGCAATATTGCGGACTTGACAGACTTTCTGATTAAAGACAGGATAGTCTGCGGCATTTGGGATCGCCCCCTACAGGAAAAGGTAGATTAAGGTTTCCTGGGGCCCTGGGCCAGAGCAAGTGCAGGAACCCTCCCCACCCCTGACACTGGAGAAGCTCTGTCCCCCCGCTGCAGCCTGGTCCAACCCTGAGGCCACAGCAGGTAACGAGAGCTCCTCCAGTCCCAGGTCCACAGCGGGGGTCCCAGTGCTGGGGCTTCTCCCACCCCACCCCCACTTCTGTGAGGGAACCAGGCTTGGGGTGCTGGGGCTTCTCCTGCCTCACCCGGCATTTCTGCCGGAGAGTGGGGTCTGGCACGGGAGGCTTCCCCTGCCACTTCTAGCTTCTGTTGTGGACAGGGTCAGGGGGCACAAGGGGTTAACTGTGCCACCCCCCAGCTTTTGCTGGGGAACAGGGTTGAGGTATTGGGGCTTCATCATGGTTTCTACCAGGGAACAGTGTTGGGACATGGGGGCTTCCCCCACCACGCATGCCCAGTGGCCAGGGCTCCAGGGCCCCCCTGTTGCATGGTCCCCATAGGCCCAGTGGCTAATCCTCCACTGCCTACAGGAGTGGCTCCTGGAAAGCGATTTCACATTTGGCATATGTTTAGACATGGGGCATGAAGCAGATGTCTTGAGAGAAAGGATGAAAGCTCAAGGACGCACAACACCCCCCAGAAGTATGTACAGTGAGACAAGAGCAAAGAAGAGGAAGTGGCCAGGATTCCACACCCATAATGAGATGCATTTACTGAGGAAGACAGCATGAGGGAATAAAGGAGAAGGGCCCCGCACTAGAACAGGATTTCAAGGAATGTGGCAAGTTGAACCATTTTAGCAGCGTGTGCAAGAGCAGATCAAGGTCTTAGAAAGATTCAGTCAGACTTGTACAAGAAGGGCATGACACATCAGACAGCAGTGATAACATAATGACTTTAACAGGTTCAAGTTGTTGGGACAGAAAAGCAATAAGGGACAATACAAGCTTCTGTGCCTGCAACAATGGTAATAGGGAACTGCCCTGTGAAATTTCAACTGGATAGTGGGTCCTCCTGCAATGTGATTCCCCAAGCTGAATTGGACATGAACATATCCATTACAAAAAAGCAGACACAACTTAATCATGTAGTAAGCAGCTCAAAAAATAATAGATGGTACCAACTGAAGCTTGTGGTGGTGGATGGTAAACAGCACAGACACCTCTTGAGGAATATAGCCATGGCTGTGATTAGGATGCAGTGTCAGAATTTTATAGATGCAGCACAAGAAGAGTCCCATAAGAAGACAATTTTAAAAACATAGAGGGATATCTTCAAAGGTGATGGGTGCCTCAAAGAAAAGTTGGAAGAAGAACAGTGGAATTTGTGTGCTTAAAATTTCAGTGGCACTATGCAATCCAGGATGCAAGGAGCTTGAAAGTCTGCAGACCAGGGTCATCAAAGCACACGTAGAGGCCAGTATAGCCTGGCTAAGCAACATGGTGATGGTAAAGAAGCCATGAGTCAAATTGTACATCTGCATAGACCCAAAACCACTGAACCCAGGCACTGAAAAATATGCCACTGACCATAACTGATGATATCTTGCCTGAACTTTCCAGTGCCAGAATCTTTACAGTGTGTGATGTGAGGAGCTGGTTTTGGCACATACGTCTGGATAAAGATTCTATCATGCTGCCAAACTTTACAACACCAATTAGTTGCTACAGATGGCTTCACATGTCATTGGGCATAAGCCCAGCAACAGAGGTGTTCCAGAGAAGATTCACCCAAGCACTGCAAGGACTGCCTGTGGTGAAAATAATTGCAGATGATATCTTCATTGTAGGTGAAGGAAGCTATGATATAGAAGGTGAATAGTACCATGGCAGAAAACTATAAGGTTGTTGATAGCCATGCAGGGAAAAGAACTTAAAATTGACAAACGGAGTGAGTGACATACACTGGACATCTGCTCACAGCAGAGGGACTGAAAGTGAATCCCAACATGATCAAGGCAGTCAGAGACATGTCAGCTCCAGTGAATGGGAAATGAGTATAATAGTTGACAGGAATGATAAATTTTCTGTCCATGTTTTGTCCACACCTGGCTGCAGTAGGAGAATGCATACATCAGCTCACAAGGTAGAATGTTGAGTGGATCTGAGAAAGCCAGACTATCTAGCACTGAATCTGGGAGTCTGTCAAGTCCCCAATAATTTAAAAAAAAAGGTTAGATTGCAAACACTTTACACACACTGATTTAAATAAAACTACTTGTGCAAATAACTGCTCACCAGTTTGAGTAATGGGATCACAAACTCTCTCCCAACACTCACCCCACCTAGATATAACTCTTGAGCATACTGAAAAATGGACTTTTGCCATTCTGACAAAGGTATTCATAGCTAAAATGCTGGTTCTTGTAATCTCTAGATTGCAAACATGTACATTTTGATTAATCTTTATTCCCTGTACAAAATATTGATACCATAAATGCATTTCTTGTAGTTTGGATGGGGGAGGTGTGCATGTGCAAACATTCATATCCCGAAAAGTAATATAGATTTTTATATGCTATCTTATTTGGGAGGAAATGGAGGGTTTAAACTGAGGATCATCTTTAAAATATTTTAAGATACTGGTAGTTTTCTAGAAAAATAAGAAAGTAGATGAAAAATGGGTGTTCTGAGAACTTTGGTAGTTTTCTATAAAATCAGCAAACACTCAACCCATTTATAGTAATGAATATTGCAAAAGAACATTAATAGACAAGAAGCTATTTTACATTTGTATAACCTTTTCTCTCCCAGCCCCTGCCATATAAAAATTATTCACATATATGTATATCCGCATATGCTTAATTGCAATTTAATCACTAAGTTATCTAACACTTAATCATCTTTTTTTCAAGAGTGAATGTACATTGAATAGTATCTCTAAAATAGCATTGTAGAGTTTTATGTTTATTGTCTCTCAGTGACACCAAATCAAATGTTCTCATATTACAAGTGAAAGGATGTCACCTTTGTATACTTAGCCTGGGATCTGAAAGGTAAGATTGCATCTTTCTGGTCTGAGTGCCATTAATAGTCAATCCAGTAATTAGAATATAGGGACCAAAACACATGGACTGGGAACAAATTGATGCAAAAGTTTGGAGCAACAAGAGGACACCTTTTTCATCTGGTTCCCAGGACTGGATGGGGTGAGGGACATTAAACCAAGTGAGTGTATGGGGATCTAGAAATATGGGTTAGTCCCAACCTCATGAATCTTGATGAATGTGCAGATTAACACCTTCCACACTGGCCCTGCACCTCCTTGATTTATGGTATCACAGAAGGACCAGCAGCCATGCTGCAATTGGCTATCTGCTTCATGACACAGTCTGCTGGCGTATGTGATCCAGAAAAGAACCCAGCTCCTTCTCTCATAGCTGCATCAGTTCTGCAGATCTAAGAGGAGTAAAACTTTTACTTGACAATAAATTACAGAGAGGGGATTCATGACACACACAGAAGCAGTACAGATGAGTAAGAGAGTGCCAATTTTATATAGTCCCTTTTCTGATAATCACTATACTTTCAAGTGTCAGGCACGTGAAATCACATAAAGGTGTTTTTCTCTCACCTATAAGGGTCAAGCATTTTAATACCAACATGTTTTTAGAATTAATTCACTGTAGCACCTGTTCATTTTGCCACCCCCTCTCTTCTGCGTTCCAGTTCCTGAAATAAATACGATGATGCAAGCAGCACAAATAACTGGTTACCATAGGAACAACCATCTCAATCTCAAAGCAGTATTTGCTAATATATACGTGTGTGTGTGTATACATATATTTAAAAATACAGTACTTTGCATTTACATAAAACTACTTTTTCATTTAATTTGCAAATCATTCTGGAAAGATGCTCTCACTTATCACAAAATTGATTTAAGTTAATTTATATTGCTCTAAATAGACTGTAATTCTCAGTGCATTTACACTGACCATAAGATATCAGTGGCCATCAACAGTTATGCATTGATTAGTACAAAAAGAGATAGAACCATTTGTAAGAAGGTAAGAAAAGGAATTAAAGTACTTTGGTGTCACCTAGACTGGAAGGGGCCTATTGGGTGATCAAATCCAGTCCTCTGTTGGCACAGGCACTCATACTACATATTCACATTCAGAAATGTATCAAGCTTCATCTTAAAACTAGGTAGGTTGTTTGTCCCACTACTCCTGTTGGGAAGCTGTTCCAGAATCTCACCCCTCTGAGGGTTAGAAACCTTCTTCTAATTTCCATCCTAACTTTATTCATGAACAGTTTTTACCCATTTGTTTTTGTGCCAACATTGTACGTTAGCTTAAATAGCTTTTCTCCCTCCTTGATATTTATAGAGCAATCATATACCCTGTCAGCCTTTATTTTCCTATGTTAAACAAGCCAAGTTCTTTTAATCTCCTATTGTAAGATAAACTCTTCATTCCCTTGATCATTCTAGCAAACCTTGTTTGCACCTCTTTTAGTTTGATTTCATCCTCCTGAACCTGGGTGACCAGCACTGTGCACAGTATTCCAGATGAGGTTTTACCAGTGCCTTGTACAGCAGCATTAATAATCCCCTATCTCTACTGGAACTCTCTCTCCCAATACATCCTAGGCACACATTTGCTTTTTTTTTATGACCATGTTACATTGGTGAGTCATCACAAACTTGTGATTTACTGACTAATTCACTCATTTCTTTCTACTCCTCTGTCATTTCCAACAGATAAACCCTCAGTTTATAGCAAAAATGCTTATTAGTCCCTTACACTATGTACTATTACATTTAATCTCATTTCTGTGATTCAGGTCCCCGTAGCCATGCAGTTCTTCCAGTATAATATTCTTATCCTCCTCTACATTGATGATGCCTCTCAACTTTGTCGCAACTAAATTTCTTTAGCATAATTCTACTTTTTGTGACAAAGTCAATAATGAAAATATTAAATATGGATCTCTGATGAACTCCACTACAGTTAGAGGGAAGGCCATGTTATCATGGACTATTTATTAGCCTGATAGTTCTCCTTTCAGCACAACCCATTGTTGCCTCCCCTTTACCCAGTTCCTTATCCAACCTTTCAATTCTTGTACTAATCACAATCTTCTCCAATTTAAGTAATAGTTCCCATGTGGTACTATGTCAAATGCTTTACTGGAGTCCAAATAAGGTTTCAGCACCACACTTTTCTAAGAAATTGATTATCTTATCTATCTATCTATCTATCTATCTATCTATCTATCTATATATATCAGCTTAATCTAGCACGATCTACCTTTGATAAACCCATGTTGCAATTTATCCTATTTCCATTTATCCAGATGTCTTTAGAACAAATTCTGAAGGAAAAAATTATTAAAGCCTTGCATACTATCGAGGCAGTCTAATGGGTCTGTGATTGTTTCGATCGTGTTTTTTCTCTTTTATAAATATAAACACATACTACTTTGCTCTTCTCTAGTTATCCAGTACTACCCCGATTTTATAGATTTATTAAAAATCATTGCTACTGGAATTTAAATTCATGTACCTGTTCTTTCAGTATTCTGGGATGGAGCTTACACTCTCACACGAGGTTATGTTAAGACCTTGTGTGATGAGCTCATAATATTATTTGACTGAATCAATATTCTTGTTGCAGTTCTTCTAATAACAATCCATGATAGCTCGTCCTTCCTTCTAACCATAGCATATGTACTGAAGTCCGTATGTAAAAACTTCATTAAATGAGGTCTGTTTTTTGTGACCCCCTTCAAGATATTGCCAATGTCTATATTCAGGCCATTTCACATATATTGTACAATACTTTTAAAGTACGCTGTAACAAACAGATTGTCACAGCCCTTACTAGGCTGCACTGGAGAGTAGGAGAGAGTAAGACTCCCCTTATTCCCCTGCTAGGACCTGCTCAGACATTGATTATAGGAGCCATGGGAAGAACAGGAGCTATGCGTCCAATACTCCCTGCTACACGCAAGTAGACATCGTGATGATCTGAGGAATCTGTCTGTACAATTTATTAATCCCATATGAGATTATTAACTCTTTATGTACTTGCGTGAGAGTGCAGAACTGCATTTTGGATGTGAGGTTCTTTGCCTTATCAGTTGTATCTTTACCTCTATGTTGGACTGAAATGCCAACATGTTAGTGGTAGATGGCTGAGAAGGTAGAGTGTGTTAGACAGAGGATCTGCACCTCCAGACTGTGACTATAGGTTCCAGAATAGGGACAGTGCCCAGACTTTGTTTAGACTCTGGAAGTTGTGACGACCCAGGATCCAGCTGTTGGCTCTCCCCAAAGCAATCAGTTTGGCTGCGAGCAGGGGGAGTCTGATCAGATCTGTGACAGGCAGTGGGAAGAGCTTTGGTTTCTTCTTGTTCACCTGTCAAAGTAACTGGCCAGGTGCAAGGGGAGAGTGAGCTGATGCTGAAAAGGGATGAAGTGTTTTACACCCTTCCCAGACCAAGGAGAAGCGGGATAGGAATTGTGATTCTCAGAGTCTGCTTCTGGCTACCATCTCCTCCTTACTAAGGCCTGAGTGTAAAGCTATAATCTAGCCATATGTGATTGTTTTGAATGGTGTGTCTAATAAAATCTAGTTGAAGATCCACATTTTTAGCCCAGCTTTAAGTAAACCTCTATTTCTGTGGGAGCAAATAAATGTAGGTGCAGTTTTTCACCTTCAATTGCTTCGGTCCACAACTAAGGTCATTTTGATTTTTAAGTCCCTCATCCCATCTACCTACAGGGGTTACATATATATATATATATATACACTTGTCTACATTTCTGAGGCAAATAATTACAGGTGCAAATCCACACCTACAGAACTAGAAGCCAGTGTCTGATAACATGGCATTAAATATCATAGTTATTATGGCCTTAGTAGCTTACGGGACAGATCTTCAAATCATTGGAATTACAGCATTTTAAATCCGCTAAGGCTGATTCCACATTTCAAGTGATTCCACATGAAAGCTTGGCATGGCAAATTTTTACTGAGACTTTCCCATCCCAAGGTAAACAGCAAAAATAGATTTAAAATCCCAGCAGGCTTTTAGTATTTCTATCATGCGACCTATTTAATTTAGTCGCCAACCATTTTTGCTTCATTATTTTCCCCCCTCTTGATTTATAGATTTTAATTATGGTAATCATTTGACACTAATTACAAGGTAGCTTTTCAGGACCCAATGTAATTTATTGGATTTGTAAATGTAACAGCAATGAAGTTAGTGGGTAAGTACACTTAGTGACATAAATGCTATAAAGTACTGTAATTAATTTCACTTACTCTGTGCTTGGTTAATCCATATGTCTGGGTACCTAAAAATATTAAGTGGTAAACAATCAAATAGCATGTATTTTATTATCTAGTGTGTATGAATGAAATCTTTCAATTCAAAAGAGCATGGAACTTCATTTAACCAGTTCTAACCATACATTCTTCTGAAAATGAAAGCAATATAATCAGTGCTTCCATCTCCTCACTACAGTATAACACACTCTGTTTCCCTAGTAGAAGCCATCACTGCTTCTCATCAGGGCCGGCTCTGGCTTTTTTGCCGCCCCGCGGGGGGGGCGGCCGGCCAGAGCCGGGAGGCGGGGGGGCGGCCGGAGC
>NW_020664373.1:17962701-17991534 GCF_002925995.2 Terrapene triunguis
CCCCCGCCCCGGCGGCCAGAGCGCCGGGGGCAGGGCGGCGAGAGGGTGGCAAGCCCCGGCTGGGGCTCGGCTCGGCTCTCCCCCCGGCGGCCAGAGCGCTGCGCCGCCCCCCTCCAGGTGCCGCCCCAAACACCAGCTTGGGTGCTTGGTGCCTGGAGCCGGCCCTGCTTCTCATAAAGTGAAGATAATATGTAGAGTGCTGCATGGCTTTGCTGATGGAAAGATTCAGCTCCATTGGTGATAGCATCAGTGGGAGCTTCAGTGTATAGAATGCTCCTGGGGGCTACAGACATTTTAACTGCCATGTTGTCTCACCCTGCTCAGACAATGTCTAGATGAAGTGTTTTAAAATGCATCAGTGAAGGCACAGTAGTTAAAATGACAGTGCCTTGTTTACTGAAGCGGTCCCGTTATTGCTACCACTGGTAGTACTGGGCCTGGAGTATCTATGATAAGAAAACCTAGGGAAAAGTCCTCTGGAAACAAAGGCAAAGTAAGCAGTTCAAGCTGGATCCAATCCGTCTTTGTCTGAACAGTGAGCGGTTCACTGCAGTTGTCATAAATTCTGTTGCCAAGGATATGTTATTTATATGCTATTTATAAAGCTGGTTGGGAATGTTTTGACTAAAGTTTTTCATGCCAGTTTGTCAAAACTGAAACATGGAGTAGGGAAGGATTAGTTTCAATAAATTGCCCATTTTAAAAAAATGAAAAAGAAAGTTTAGAAATTATCAAAATGTCCCATTTTGGACATTTTAGCAATGAAATGAAAAATTCTGTTCAGTTTGAAATGACTTTCCATTTCAAATTTAAGTTCAATTTATAGTTTAAAAAGTTAGAAAAGGTCAACATCAAAATGAAACACTTAGACTGACACAAAGTGATTTTTTTCTGGATCTTTGGTTCAACATTTCATATTTTTGATCCAATTTTGGATGGAAAAAAGATTCAAAATTTCAAATTCTCATGAGATGGAAAAACCATTTCCAGACCAGTTCTACAGTGTAACAATCTGTAGATTATATTGAATGTAAGAGTAAAATGTTATGGATACTGTTGAATTTAGAACTTCTAAGTCCACAAATTAGCTACAGTAGTTTTGGATAATAAGTTGTTGGGAAGACAATTTGTCCTTAGATGTAGAACGCTTTGGTCTGATCAAATTCCTATTGAAATCGAAGGGAGTCCTTTCATGGATTGCAACAGGATTTGGATAGGGTCTTTAGTTCTTATAGTTCAAGTATAAATATCTTTTTAGTTTTTAGTATATTATCAGAGCCTAAAAGTCTAGATATTCTCTTTAAAAAAAGAAATATAGATGAATACATTAGAGATTATCTGTCTGGCTCTTACATGAGTAGAAATGTAAATGATATATTGGGTGATACAGTCCAGCTCCATATCAGTACGGGATTGTTTCCCAGATGACATGTTTCACTGTTTTGTCCAATCTAAACATCTCCAGAACTGGGGTTTCTATGACTTACATTGAGAGAAGATTATTCAATAGCCTAATCATAGAATCATAGAATATTAGGGTTGGAAGAGACCTCAGGAGGTCATCTAGTCCAATCCTCTGCTCAAAGCAGGACCAACACCAATTAAATCATTCCAGCCAGGGCTTTGTCATGTCGGGCCTTAAAAACCTCTAAGGATGGAGATTCCACCACCTCCCTAGGTAACCACCCGCCTTTCAATGCTTCACCACCCGCCTAGTGAAATAGTGTTTCCTAATATCCAACCTAGACCTCTCCCACTGCAACTTGAGACCATTGCTTCTTGTTCTGTCATCTGCCACCACTGAGAACAGCCTAGCTCCATCCTCTTTGGAACCCCCCTTCAGGTAGTTGAAGGCTGCTATCAAATCCCCCCTCACTCTTCTCTTCTCTTCAGACAAAATAACCCTAGTTCCGTCAGCCTCTCCTCATAAGTTAAGTGCCCCAGCCCCCTAATCATTTTTGTTGCCCTTCGCTGGACTCTCTCCAATTTGTCCACATCCCTTCTCTAGTGGGGGGACCAAAACTGGACGCAATACTCCAGGTATGGCCTCACCAGTGCTGAATAGAGGGGAATAATCACTTCCCTCGATCTGCTGGCAATGCTCCTACTAATACAGCCCAATATGCCATTCAACTTTTTGGCAACAAGGGCACACTGCTGGCTCATATCCAGCTTCTCGTCAACTGTAATCCCCAGGTCCTTTTCTGCAGAACTGCTGCTTAGCCAGTCAGTCCCCAGTCTGTAGTGGTGACTGGGATTCTTCCTTCCTAAGTGCAGGACTCTGCACTTGTCCTTGTTGAACCTCATCAGATTTCTTTTGGCCCAATCCTCCAATTTGTCTAGGTCACTGTTGACCCTATCCCTACCCTCCAGAGTATCTTCCTCTCCCCCCCAGCTTAGCGTCATCTGCAAACTTCTGAGGGTGCAATTAATCCCATCATCCAGGTCATTAATAAAGATGTTGAACAAAACCGGCCCCAGGACCGACCCCTGGGGCACTCCGCTTGATACCGGCTGCCAGCTAGACATCAAGCCGTTGATCACTACCCGTTGAGCCCGACAATCTAGCCAGCTTTCTATCTGCCTTATAGTCCATTCATCCAATCCGTACTCCTTTAACTTGCTGGCAAGAATACTGTGGGAGACCGTATCTAAAGCTTTGCTAAAGTCAAGATATACATCCACAGAGCCAGTTATCTCATCATAGAAGGCGATCAGGTTGGTCAGGCATGCCTTGCCCTTGGTGAATCCATGTTGACTGTTCCTGATCACCTTCCTCTCTTTCAAGTGCTTCAAAATGGATTCCTTGAGGACCTGCTCCATGATTTTGCCAGGGACTGAAGTGAGGCTGACTAGTCTATAGTTCTCCGGGTTCTCTTTCTTTCCTTTTTTAAATATGGGCACTATATTTCCCTTTTTCCAATCATCCGGGACCTCTTCCAATCACCACAGATTTTCAAAGATAATGGCAAGTGGCTCTGCAATCACATCAGCCAACTCCCCCAACACCCTTGGATGCATTAGATCTGGACCCATGGACTTGTGCATGTCCAGCTTTTCTAAATAGTCCTTAACCTGTTCTTTCACCACTGAGGGCTGCTCACCTCCTCCCCATACTGTGTTGCCCAGTGCAGCAGTCTGGGAACTGACCTTGTCTGTGAAGACCGAGGCAAAAAAAGCATTGAGTACTTCAGCTTTTTCCACATTATGTGTCACTAAGTTGACTCCCCCATTCAGTAAGCGTCTCACACTTTCCCTGACCACCTTCTTGTTGCTAACATAGCTGTAGAAACCCTTCTTGTTACCCTTCACATCCTTTGCTAGCTGCAACTCCAATTGTGCCTTGGTCTTCCTCATTACATCCCTGCATGCTCAAGCAATATTTGTATACTCCTCCCTAGTCATCTGTCCAAATTTCCACTTCTTGTAAGCTTCCTTTTTAAATTTAAGCTCACCGAAGATTTCACTGTTAAGCCAGGCTGGTCACCTGACATATTTGCTATTCTTTCTGCACATTGGGATGGTTATAATATATCACAATGTCAAGAATAGTGAGATTGGTTGGTTGGTTGGTTTATTTCCCTCCCTCTGACTTTTACCCTAACTAATCCCTTTCTTAATTTAATTTAATCACTCTGTTACAACCACATATCTAACATCAGGCATTATATATTACATAATTCCTTTCCATCCTTTGCATTTATGCTCTTCAGATATTTGTAGATTGTTTTCATATCCCACTGCTTAGTCATCACTGGCAGGTTATATACAAACTTTGCTGTTTTTAAGTATTTCCTCATAAATGAATCCCAACTGCCCAGTGGTCATTTGATGCACAGATAAAAGCAACAAATTAAGCTGAGCACCCAAAAATGTGGCACCTGTGATTAGTGAACACGTCTGAAAATGTGTCTGTGTATGATTGATATTACATGCAGTAACTAAAGGAGAAAAAATTTCTCTTGCATAAGGTAGTTCCTGCTCTTCACTTAATAGGAGATAAGTTCTCTCCCATTGAAAGATAATACACATCATTAAGAAAGTTAAACTTTAAGCTATGTAGATTTAGGCTAATCCAAGTGTTCTTAATAATTACAAAATATTTTCTTGAAACTTCCTCTGTTAAAGGTGTAGCTTATAGATATCAGTGCACAGGGCCGGCGCTTCCACTAGGCAACCCTAGGTGGTCGCCTAGGGCGCCAGCATTTGGGGTGTGGCATTTTGCCATTCTCGGCAGAAATTTGGCAGCGGGGGGTCCTTCTGCTCCGGGTCTTCAGCGGAAATTCGGCGGCAGGTCCTTCACTCGCTCCGGGACCCGCCGCCGAAGTGCCTCAAAGACGCGGAGCGGAAGGACCTCCGCCGCCGAATGCTCAGAGGAGGAGCGCTGCCATGTAGGGCAGCAAAAACCCTGGCGCCGCTCCTGTCAGTGCATAGGTATAGTCATAGGTGTAAGTTAAGGCAGTAATACAATGAGCCTACAGGCCTCAACTCTTGTAAGACAATAGCTTAACCAAACTAATCAAGACATAAGGCTCCAAAAGCCTTAGCATAAGTAGTTAACTAAGAGTAACCCTAGATCGTAAGATATCACAAGATAGAATGCTGTAATGACTAACCTGCTGACAGGTAACTGCAAGATGCTAGTTTATACCAGCTTGGGATATTTTAAGTTAGGGAGATCAGCAAATGTTTGACCTTGAGAATGCCGTAGTAACTAATGGACATATATGGTGATGAACTTGAAGTAAAAGGATTAATAATCTATGGGAGAAGGGCACCCCAACATTGGTAGCATGAGGAACTACAAATAAAGAAAAGGTGCTGACCTTTACTGAACATGCATTAGGCATAGTGGTGTTGGTGCAACACACTATGAAAGCTGTATCCTATCCTCCATGCCTTTGAAGATGCCAGATGACTACCACTTGTGATGATGATGAGGGGGAAGATGATAACTAACACTTAAGGTTGTTCTGCAAGGGATGGTGTGAGTATATGGATGCTTATCTCATTCTGTATTATCTCTACCTGCCTTGCAGGGTTGGAGTGTTTGTAACTTTGGCAACTGTGTTAATAAACTGTTATAAATACAGAAGGTTTTTCCTAAGTGTGAATGTTGCAACCATTCATGTCAGGGTTCCCAATTAAACAGGAATTCTAATAATACTGGGCCAAATCTTGGGCTGACCAACGATCAAATCTCTCAGTATTAATTGGAAATTTTTAAGTAACCAATAGATCAGGTAACAAAGATAACTCTTTTTAGACATGAAAGTGTTAAATAGCACAAAGAGGCAAAGAGAACTAGAAGCAGACAGTGTTCACATAGCAACCAAGAGGAATTTTAATAGATACAGTTATGAAGTAGGTAGTTTCCAGGGGGGAGGAGCATTATTTTAAACTCTAAGTGATAAAGAATGAAAAGCCAAGTATTTTTGTAAGAAGAAACAGACAGAAACAAGATATAGAGGGAATAACAAATGAAAGAAGAGTAGATTAGGCAGGACAGTGAAATAAATCACATTTGTCTATTTCATCCTTAGTCTCAATATGCATATGTCTTACCTCTGGTGCTTCTACTGGTACACTCATGGGTTTATTAATTGCCTCTTAGTTACAAGGAGTCATTCATGCTGGCACTCTGAGTGGTAAGTTTCCAAGAGTGAGAGGGTCCTATTTTGATAGCCTTCTTTTTGGAAAGAGGAACTGTTGAACAGAATTGTCAAAAGATGCATTATCAGAGCATGAAGAATGAGGCAGGAAAATATCATCATCATTGCGTGTGTAGAAGGGCGATGATGTAGGCTGTCGTGGGAAGTACCATTTCTGGCTTCAACAGGACAGGGAACCAGAGACAAAGCTCTGTGGCTCTGAGAACATGTACATTGGCAATTAGTATTTGTATGTCTACAGAATTTGTTTGTTTTAAAAAAGGCCTGCATCTTACCATGTGCTATGTAGCGATTTCTATGGTAACTATGCATTTTTATTGACTAGAAAAAGTTGTATAAAACAAAAAGGCATGCATAAATTAACATTGTATAAATTGCTGCTGTACTGGATTCTCAATCCATTTGTTTATGTTTTTTTATGTTGGTAAAGAAATCCAAGTAAGAGAGTAATCTCTCACTCATTTTTCTGGGTATCAGAGAATAAATTGGGGCTGCTAAAGGAAACTGGAGGGTTTTGCTGATCCTGTCATTCAAAAAGAACATGATTCAGATGCATCTGAAGAAGTGGGTTTTTTTACCCATGAAAGCTTATGCCCAAATAAATCTATTAGTCTTTAAAGTACCACCGGACTCCTCCTTCTTTTTTTAACAAAAAAACTGAGACTCTCAGTTAACAATCTGGTTCCAACAGCTGAGCCTTTAACAAAACCACTAAATATCACAAGACTTGTGATAAAAATCATAAGTTGACAACACTGTTGATCACCCTTTTCTGGTGAAAGTCACAGATTGCTAACTGGAATTATCATTGCTTTGTCAGACAAGCAAACCTGCCAACATCGAGGAAAAATGTAATAGTCCTCCCAATCCTCAAAAAGCAACACTCTGTACAGGAAACTGGACTATCAACCTCTGTCCAATTTCTAGGGAAAAGTCAGTGAGAAAATAGTGACATCCAAGTTATTTGTAACTAGAGTTGGTCAAAATTCAGAATTTCCCTGCTGTTGGAAATTCCAAGTGTGACCCTACGCCCCATATTCTTCATAGAGATCTAAGATATCCAATGAGGTATCATTGGAAAGGTTATGATTTACTGAATGTGATTATCTTATTTGTATGCATGTACCATTTCTGTATCTGAAGTTATGAATATTGACTATGTAACAAGTGTTTACACGTGGGGAATGCCCACCAGATAGTATGCAATTAGTCTGGATGGACCATTAGGAAGGACCATAGGACTTTGAAGATGCTAATCTCCCTCTTTCTGAGAAGTTTCCTGGGATGCTGCTTTGACACTGCAGGATCAGGTGATCATGTCACCTGGTACTGGACACCATCTTGGAACTTCTACTGTTTTCCCATTAAGAGGGGTTTGGGGTCAAACTGGGAAACAAAGTATACCCGCCATATGTAAATCCTATTTAAGGCTGGGGAGTGAGTTAATCTGGGCTCTTCTCCACTGCCTCCCTGCCCAAGAAGGAAGACTGCTGAAAACACCTGAAGAGACAAAAGAACTAAGCTGGGGCCATAGGGGGTGGGGGGGTGCAGGCTGAGCCCTGCTGAGAAAGCTCTAGCCTGTGAAAGGAATACCTGGAGATTTAAGCTGCAAGAAGTGCAGTTTACCTTCAAGAAACTCTGCAACCTGCACAAAACAACATTTAGGGTGAGAATGTGCTACTATTAACCAGTTAATTTAGTGTATTAAGCTTAGGTTGTGTGTTTTATTTTATTTGCTCAGTTATCTGTTTACTATCCCTTATAATCACTTAAAATCTACCTTTTGTAGTTAATAAACTTGTTTTTTGTGTATTCTATAACCAATTTGTATAATTCATAATGGGGGTGGGGAAACTGTGCATATCTTCCTCCACATTGAGGGAGGGAGCAAATTTCATGAGCTTACACTGTATAGATCTCTGTACAGCGCAAGACAATATAATTTTGGGTTTGCACCCCAAAGGAGGTGTGCACTTAAGTGCTGGGCAATTCCCTAGCTGAAAGCGTTCCCATGCAGCACTGATTTCAGTATCGGTATCATTCTGCAGCTAGGTATGTCCCTACCTGTATGTCCGTGCAGCAGGACAGGGTGAGGGAGCCCAGGCTGGTGGAACAGGCGGGCTCAGTGGAACTCCAGTACATCAGGTGGCACCCGGGAAGGGGGGCTCCAACCCATCACACCAAGATTTCAAAGTTTGGTTTTATCTAAAATCAGGACAAAAATTCAAAATCTCGTATTTTTTGGTGAAACAAAATATTCCAAAAATATTTTTTCAATCTTATCAAACATGCTTTGTTTTGACTATCATTTTGATAAATAATTTATTTTATATGAATATAACACAAGTCAAAACAATAAAGTAAAAACAAAATGTTTTGACCTTGTTGAAATGAAACATTTTAATAATGTCCTGTGAAAATTTCGATGAAATCAATATGTTCCCAGAAAACATTTCAATTTCATCAAATCTCTTTGGAAGGTTATCATATTGGAAAAATTTTGATCAACTCTGTAACTCTGCCCCGACTCCCTGATGCACTGAAATCAAGCACCAGATAGGGGCAGAATATGGGAACTACCCCAATGATGCTAAAAGTTAATTGATAAAGGCCACATCTCAGGGCTCATAATTCTTTGACTTCCCTGCAGCTTTAGTTATTAGTTTAGCTATAGATTTCACTGGAAATACACAAGATTAACTGCTTGTCTATGTGAATAGAGGGTTCAGAATCTGACCCTATGTTTCTATGATAAAAACATAATAAAGAAAAAGAGAAACTATCAAAGAGAAACAAAAGCCAAATAAACTTCCCCTCTTAATATGTAGTCTATTCCCCATAAGATCATACAATTATCTATACTTAAAGCATTTAATTGTGTAAAACAATGTAATGTATAAGCATAATATTTCAATAACTCATGTTAACTGATTGTTAATATTCAAACCTTTGAATAAAAAAGCAAAATTATCTGCTTACTGCTAGTAACTAATTATTGGTATTCATCTCATTATCTCAGCAGGGTTATTTAATATGTAAGTTTTAAATCATCTGAAGCTTGTCAAAGAGTGAACTCTGAGTAAAGAACTAGATAAGTGCTCTATTTAAAGAACAAGATGTAATTATAGATGCAGTGGAGACAAAAGAAGAATATATCCCAATATTTTTTGTGATAGCTAAGGATGGCTAAAAATTGAGTTTCAGCCAACCTCTAGAATGTCCTGGATTTTAAGCTGGTTTAATTTACGCCCCCCCCCAATATTATTTGTACCTTTTTATTATTTTAATATGCATATTTTATACAACATCATAACTTTTGGATGACTCTGTCAGACTTCCAAATGAAAAGGTAAGGAAAGAGAATGGCAAATTGCAAAAAGCTTTAGAGTCATAAGGTTTAAGGCCCAAAGGGACCACTGACTTCCTGTATATTATAGGCAACCAACATCACCCAGCACCTGCACACTAAACCCAACAATAGAAATTAGACCAAAATCTTACGGCCCACAATTTTATTAATGCTTCAGTATTTGAAAATCCTGCATTAAGCATTCTAAATAAATAAGTACAGAGAACTCTATGAAACTATTTTTATGATCCAGGACAAACTGGGTCATTAATACTAGGTGATATCTTGTTTAACTCTACATGTATGCTATGCTGCAGGGTCCCCATAAGAATGTTACAATTGGACATTTAAAACACTTTCATGGAAATTTCATGATGTATGGATGTTCATTGTGTGAATTGTTTTAAAATATGTGCCACTAAAGGACAAGCTAGGGAACTGTAAAGGAAAGTGTGAGGAACTCTTCTGTTTTTTAGCTTTTGACTGGTGAGGTGCTATAATACCTTGTAGAATGCCTATAAAATAAATGTTATATAGCAACATTTTATTGTTTGATCTAAAAAATAGTTCAAAACAGGGAGCTAAATGATAAGGGAAATGGGAGAGTTTTAAACTTTTTTTTTTGAAAGCAGAGAGACCCCTATCCATCAGGAAGGACAGTGTTGTAGGTAAGACAATGTATAGGACAAACCTTAGTTCGGCAACTACTTAATTGATTACCTGTACCATCTTTCTTAGGGTTATATTAATGTTGATTGCTTAACTAAAGAAAAGGACTCAATAATTGAATTTATAGAGTTTTATTAAATATCCTTAACAACAACAACAACTAATAGTGTAGAATATAAGAGGGCAACAATAGTATTGGACTATGATTTGGCTAACAAAACAGAATATTGGTCAATATAGCCATTCAGGTTTTCAGAATTAAATCATATAACCACAATAGAAAATACCATTTATACTCAATAACTATCTGGGAATGTGACTTTGTATAGATTTTTTATTATGTTTCTCACAATAGGGCCTCACTTGTGCTAACTGGCTATCAACTGTGGTGTTGCTAACCAAAACTAGATCACAAGACAATTTGGTCAATTACTTACATGCCAGTTCACCAAGTTTTTTTTCCCAATGGACTGATAGTAGTCATAGTCAACCCTTGTTACCTTTTTCCTAATGAATTATATTAGCCTCAAGATCTGACTGGCACTCCTAACTATCTAACATAAACTTCTACATTTATGACAGTGTGTACAGACTGAGTGCAGTTCAAAAAGCATGTACACTTTGTGTTATGTTGTCTGTATACACCTAAAGCTTGAAACTACTAAGTATAGTAGGCACATGTACAGTGTTCTATAATCTTAGTGAACAACAGTAACTTATTCAGTTTTAAACCCACCTTACAGCAATCTAGATTGAAACCTCTTACAAAAAAAGACACATTGTAACTCTGTGACAATCTTTAAAAAAAAACATACAGAAGCACGTAAACTTCCTTACTAATTAGGTATTCTGTTTCAGGAAGTGGTCAACTGGTGGATTTGGGTCATCACCCAAGAGAAAATGTGTGTGTTATTTATCACCAGATCTTTGCTCAGTTGTCAGCTTTCAGATCAGTTATTGTTCACAGCAGGAGTTGACATGGTGTACACAACTATAGTCTTTTCCCCAGTTCACTAGTCAGTCACCTGGATTTCTGGAAAATAGAAAGAGACAGTTAAGAGTGCTTGTCTGAGATAGGTACTTGATGTCACCAAGAGAATTCCCAGGTGGTCAGCTCAGGACCTAAGTCTTCTTCCTTCCATGTGTCTTCGGCTTTCAGGAAGCAATGTGCTGAAGAGGACAGGCTGTTTTATCCTATTTCTGCTGGATTGTCCAACTTTGTTCCTTTTCTTGGAGGTGCTGGCTTGGATGAATCAGAAGATGATCCCTGCTTCTTCTGAAGATTCAAAATGACCATCCAAAAAGAGAGGTGACCTCTTTCACCATCCAATCAGGGAATTAGACATCAGCTTTTGAGTTCTTGCAACAAGGACTGGAATTTTCCAGTCTCTTTATGCAACATATCTTGTCACACCAACTTGTGTAAAGTTGGGCCATAGCTGCTGTTGCAACTGTCTTGGGACATACATTGAACAGTGTCTGGTTTGCTCCACTTAGCGACTTACCTTCTGAAATCACTTTCCGTTGGCGCCTCTATGGTGTATCTTTGAAGATATACTTGCTGAAGTTACAGATTCTTCATTAACACTCTGCTAGTTGCTGAAATGTGCAGGTTAGAGTCCATATAGTTCATGCAAAGTCACTCCACATTCTTTTATGCTCTTTAAACTTGTTTTTAACAATCCATTATATAATGCAAAGTCATTGCATTGGAGTATTGCGTCCAGTTTTGGGCCCCCCGCTACAGAAAGGATGTGGACAAATTGGAGAGTCCAGTGGAGGGCAACAAAAATGATTAGGGGGCTGGGGAACATGACTTACGAGGAGAACCAGAAGGAACTGGGCTTGTTTAGTCTGCAGAAGAGAAGAGGGAGGGGGGATTTGATAGCAGCCTTCAACTACCTGAAGGGGGGTTCCAAAGAGAATGGAGCTTGGCTGTTCTCAGTGGTGGCAGATGACAGAACAGGGAGCAATGGTCTCAAATTGCAGTGGAGGAGGTCTAGGTTGGATATTAGGAAACATTATTTCACTAGGAGGGTGGTGATGCACTGGAATGGGTTACCTAGGGAGGTGGTGGAATCTCCATCCATAGAGGTTTTTAAGGCCCGGCTTCACAAAGCCCTGGCTGGGATGATTTAGTTGGTGTTGGTCCTGTTTTGAGCAGGGGGTTGGACTAGATGACCTCCTGAGGTCTCTTCCAACCCATATCTTCTATGATTCTATGATTTCAAGAACTATTCTCCAGCGGGCCAGAACAGCTGTATGAATCTTCCATTTCTGTTCTCTTTGTTTCAATAACAACAGTAGGACTGTAATATGTGTGGATACCTGAGTCTGTGGATTGTTAACCAAACAATTATTACATTTCTGATTGTTCCTGTTTATGGTCAAATGTCTTTATAAACACACTCTTTGCGTTTAGTTCCTTTTATTTCCTGCCTTGTTCTGCACAGGTGTATTTCACTAACTTGATAGCATAGGAGTGCTTGATTGCAAATGTTAGCCTTACTTCTTCACTTTATCACTGAAATTAAAAGAAATCAATATGAATACAACTCTTTCTTTACTAACTGGATTGCCCAAGAGGCAAACGCTGTCATTAAAGTTTTTCAATATTTTGCCCAAAGCTCTACCTCTTATGGTTTACTTCCCTTTTATACACATGTTAATTATATTAGATTCCATCAAGTTCCCAATATTGCTCCTACATCTGGCACATCAAATAATATTAATGTTTGATAATGTAATATGGTTTTTAGTTCATTAACATATCCACAGACCTGTAAAAAGCGGGAAGGCTCTTTAGGAGCGCCAGTGGTGTGCTCATGCAGCAGGCTGCAGCAAGTCTGAATTGCATCTGACAGTTGAAGATATCTAGCTATTAGACCATGGGTTTATTCTCTATATCTCCATTCTCTCTCTTCTAAAAGGCATTAATGCCTTGGCAATTGATACATAATAACAACTTATAATTTTGAAGTGTTAGCTACTACAGTGCACTGAAAACTTCACCCTTCATAATCGGAATACATTCATGCTAGCTGGATACTAGAGAAGCAATGGCCTGAGTTATTGATGTCATCTGCAAGAGACTTCACTAGTACATTTCCTTCATGAAGGGAAGCCTGACATTCCACTTTTACATTTCCCTGTGTTTTTGCTCTGTAACTTGCTAATGCCCTAATTCTTTGTGCTGTGTTTGTAATTTATTAAGCTCAAAAAGTAAGATTGGTAAGAAATCTAGGGTCATCTAGGAACTTGACAATGGACCTTGTGTGGGAATAAAATCAGCTCCTTCTCCTCCACATGTACATGATCTTTCCATTTATTAAAGGAGCAGCTTTATTTGTTGTTAGTGGTATGAAGCCTCTGACATGGATGGATTTGACTCCATCCATCAGTGTACGACTGGATTTGTTAGTGATACAAAGCCTCTGATGGATTTGACTCCATCCATCAGTGCAGTAGTACATATACAAAAAAAATCAGCTTGAAGGCCATACGTATTATTTCAAGGTGCCCAAAAGGCATGACTGTGGCAGATTCTCTGTCCATGTCCATTCCATTTGCACCCACCCAGCAAACACAAAGGAATTAGAAACCATCCACAAGTTTTGCAGTGAATTTTCCTGGTGTGGTGGAAAACCCCAAAGGGCACAGAATAAGTGTATTTTATCTCATACACATACCTCCCTGCATCCTGGGTGTGAAGGGGCATGTTGACGACAGGGAAAGAAAATGGCAGGTGTGCACCAGTCTCTGGCTGTCAAAGCTGGTGCAATGTCTCTTAGAGACCACAGCCAGCTGGCACAAGTTAGAGCTGCACCTAGGCTGCTCTAATATATATCGGAGCAGAGAATCAGGGAGATGTAACAGGTTGTTGGTTCTCAGCTTCCTTTCTTTTCCACTCTCTCTTGGTGTCTCAGGATGACTCTGTGGGCTAAGCATGCCCTCTAGGGTCAGAAAGAGTCCGTATAGCTCATATCCTACTGTCCCTGAGGCTTCCACTCACTGTCAGGGAAGCAGGGCATGGGGTAGCCAGCAATATCCTTCCCTTGCAGTATAACAGGCATCCTGTGGGGGAGTTGCTTAGTAGCTGCAGCAGAGAAGGGAGACCAGCTGCTCAGAACATTCCAAGCTCATATGAGAGCAGTTCCTGGACTACAAAGGGAGCAGTGGGAGAAAAATTGGGAAGGGTAGTGCCACTGTACTCATCCCCTCTAATAAAAGTGCAGATTCAGACACTTCAACTTCTAAGTGTGGCTCAGGGAGTATATTTTTAATTCATACACCTATATGGATTCTCTTCTTAACACAGTGGTCCTTGAGGGCCAGGGTTTAGAACTTCAGGGACTATAAATGAGGACCACAGGATGGATATCCCTGGTATGCAAAGCAGCCGCTTCATTGCAGTATCACAAACAAAAGGTTTTGGATGTGGATTTTCCCCCTGCACAATATCTGTGCTCCTTCTCTAACATCCAGTTTGCTGCTAATTCTGTTCCTGGTGCATGGAAGCAAACCGAACCGAATGTAATGAAAAGTGCCAGTTTTATGCACTGAAAACCTTATTTTTTCTCACAAAATAGGTACGGGAGGGCATTGATGCTGCAAGTTTCCCGAAATTGATATATTTCTCCATGTCGACTTTAACCTTTGGTCACTGGCAAAATTACCATAAGTGTTTCAATCATTATCTACTGTAATTCCCCCCCGGGTGATAGTCCACTTCCAGTTAGAAAGGTGACTAACATCTGACTCAGTTTTATATTAGTCACTGAACCACCCATAGGCACCCATATTCTTGGCCTGGAACAAACTCAAACCAGTGAGCTAGAGATAAACTGCTTTCTTTTCTGCTGAGTCCTCTGAGCCACCCAGTCCCCAGTTTCCTCATGTATGAACTAATGAATAACTTTCATGGGATGTTTTCCTCTTTATTTTCAATAATCAGTGTTCAAGCTAGGATGCCAAGCATTAAGTCTCATAAACTGGGAGAAACTGAAAAAATACTGTGTAATAGCTTTCTCTGAAAAATCTCTAATATTCTTGTGATTTCAGAATGTAGGACAGTGAGAGGAAGGGTTAGTGGCTTGAAAAATAGATTTTTATTCATTTTAAAACTCCTGACACCAGTTTTCCATAGTTAAAAAACTTTTTCCTAGATGTTTGTTGCTTTTGTTTTACATCTTGGAAAGGATATAGAACCCAGGCATCTGAACACCATTTGGGAACAAAGCAGTCAAATAACTCAGTGTTATGAAACAGTTTGTATTTTTTCCATGTGTTCACTGATTAGATTAAAGTCTATTATATGAATAGTTTTCCAGATGATGGTAACGTGTGTTCATCATGATAACAACTCCATTGCTCTAACCTGTGGGATTAATAACAGAAGTGCTCATTATTTTTATCACTGATAGTAGTGGCAAACATCAATTTATATTTTTCATTTTGTTTACAGTTGTAACTAGCCTAAATTGCTTGTCCAAACTCTGATTCCACAATAAATTATGCATACAAGTAACTTATTTCAGGTGTTTTCAGCATCTGAATATACACTAATGTTGATTGTTGAGATTTTGTAAATATTAAAAATGCATTCAAAACATTTCAAAGTCTGTGTCTACTAGAAATATGGCAATTTTTGGCTTATTTTCCTACCATAAATTTTCCTTGACTTCATTACTCTAATTTCTATCTAGAACAGACAGAAACCAATGTACAGTGAAGCTTATTCTACTTTTATTAATATATCCCACTTTTACTACTTATAAAAAAAAGCTAAAGACATTCAACTATTTAAAAACTGGGGTTGGGATCCTGAAACCAATTAGGAATGGGAATTGCTCATTTATGAGCATAAATTCAATCTAGTGTCCATAAATTAAACCTGGTGGGATGATTCACACAATTGGAATATTAAAATCATTTAGGAAGGATTGAGTGGACAAAAGGAGAGGGGTAGTGGCTAGATATGTCAGAAATGGCATTACCTGTTTCCATGTGACTGGCAACTTGGAAGAAAATGATCATAAATGCTTATGGATCAATGTCCTAGCAGATAAAGCACAAGATGGGTACTAATTGGTGTGTGCTACAGACTACCAAATCACACTAGGGAATAGGATAACCACTTTCTTATGCGCCTATCTACAATGTGTAGGGGAAAAACTCTGTGTGATCATGGGAGACTTTAATTTGAGTAACACATGCTAGAGGTCTCATGCTCCCAGTGCTAAAACATCCTTGGAGTTTCTAAACTTAACTGATGACAATTTCCAAACCCAAAGTGTTGCAGCCAACATGAGGGAGTTTAATATTAGACCTTGGCCTAACAAATAAACAGGGATTAATCACAGAAGTAAAAAAATAATGGTAGCTTAGGTACAATTGATTGTGACTTGATCACATTTATAATGGGCAAGTGGAATAAAGTCCACACTAGTAATATATATAGGGCTAATTTTACAAAGCCAGAAACAATTATGAGCCAAATCAGCTGGGAGGAAAAAAATAATCAGAAAAATGTGAGTGAAAACTGAGGCTTATTTAGGAATAACTTTTAGTAGATGTTGAAAAAGCCAAAATCCCACAGTTGAGGATGAGGGCTGTGCTGGTTAAAAACCCAACCCAGTGTAGAGGGAAAATAATTGCAGCTGTACATAATAATAAAATAATAATATAATAATTAATACATAAGGAACCCAAAGGGACACAAGGAGAAAGCTATGGCCAGAAGAATTAAGGACAATAAGAATGAGCTTTTAAAATATATCAGGAACAAAGAAAATTCACAATGGTCCATTTCTAGATGCAAATGGTAGAATTATCAATAATAATGCAGAAAAGGCAGAAGTCTTTTACAATTGATTCTGTTCTGTATTTGGGGAATAAACAGATTCTATAGTCTCATCATAAGTCAATGATAACATTCTTTCCATTACACAGTAGCTACTAAAGCTAGATATTTTTTTAATTATCAGGTCCAGATAACTTGCATCCAGGAGTTTAAAAAGAGCTGTCTGAGGAGCTTGCTAGCCAGTTAATGTTGATTTTCAATAATACTTAGAGCACAGGGGAAGTTCCCAATGACTGGAAGAAAGCTAATGTTGTGCCAATATTTTAAAAGGGTGAACAAGATGACCCGGGTAATCGGAGACTTGTCAGCCTGGCATTGATCCTGGGCAAGATAATGGAGTGACTGATAGACACTTGATTAATAAAGATCTAAAGGTCAGTAATGTAATTAATACAAATAAAAAATTATAGAAAATAGATCCTGTCAAACTAACTTGATATCTTTATGAGCTTAAAAGTTTTGTTGACAAAGGTAATAGTGTTGATATAATACACTTAGACTTCTGTAAGGTGTTTGACTTGGTATCACATGACATTGTGATTAAAAAACTAGAACAGGGATCGGCAACTTCTGGCATGTGGCTTGCCAGGGTAAGCACCCTGGCGGGCCGGGTCAGTTTGTTTACTTGCGGCGTCGGCAGGTTCAGCCGATCGCGGCTCCCACTGGCCGTGGTTCGCCATCCCAGGCCAATGAGGGCTTGGGAAGTGGCGTAGGCCGAGGGTTGTGCTGGCCATGGCTTCCCACAGCCCCCATTGGCCTGGGATGGTGAACCGCGGCCAGTGGGAGCCACGATCAGCCAAACCTGCCGACAGAGCAGGTAAACAAACTGGCCCAGCCTGCCAGGGTGTTTACCCTGGTGAGCCGCGTGCCAGAGGTTGCCGACCCCTGAACTAAAATGATATAAAATGAAAATGGCACACATTAAATTAATTAAATACTGGCTAACTAATAGGTCTATATAGGTAACTGTAAATGGGGAATCATGAAGTGGTTTGATTCCAGTGTAGACCCTAGGACTGGTTCTTGGCCCTTCACTATTTAACATTTTATCGATGATCTAGAAGAAACCATAAAATCAAAACTGATAAAGTTTTCAGATGACAGAAATTGTGGGGAGTAGTAAATAATTAAGAGGAATGGTCACTGATAGAGTGGTCTGGATTGTTTGGTAAACTGGTCACAAGCAAACAGTATGCATTTTAATATGGCTAAATGTAAATGTATACACTTAGGAACAAAGAATTATAGAACTGGAAGGGACCTCGAGAGGTCATCTAGTCCAGTACCCTGTATTTATGACAGGATTAAGTATTATTTAGATCAGAGTTTCCCAAACTTGGGATGCCGCTTTTGTAGGGAAAGCCCCTGATGGGCTGGGCCGGTTTGTTTACCTGCCGCGTCAACAGGTCCGGCCGATCACGGCTCCCACTGGCAGCGGTTCGCCGCTCCAGGCCAATGGAGGTGGCAGCCAGTACGTCCCTCGGCCCGCGCCGCTTCCAGCAGCTCCCATTTATATCATCCCTGACGGGTTTGTCTAACCTGTTCTTAAAAATCTCCAATGATGGAGATTCCACAACCTCCCTAGGCAATTTATCCCAGTGCTTAACCACTCCGATAATTAGGAAGTTTTTCCCTAATGTCCAGCCTGAATGTCCCTTGCTGCAATTTAAGCCCATTGCTTCTTGTACTATCCTCAGAGGTTAAGAAGAACAATTCTTCTCCCTCTTCCTTGTAACAGCCTTTTATGTATTTGAAAACTGTTATCATGTCCCTTCTCAGTCTTCTCTTTTTCAGACTAAACGAACCCAACTTTTTTTTCCAATCTTCCCTCATAGGTCATGTTTTCAAGACCTTTAATCATTTGTGTTGCTCTTCTCTGGACTTTCTCCAATTTGTCCACATCTTTCCTGAAATGTGGCGCTTAGAACTGGTCACAATACTCCAGTTGAAGCCTAATCAGCACGGAGTAGAGTGGAAGAATTACTTCTCGTGTCTTATTTACAACACTCCTGCTAATATATCCCAGAATGACATTCGCTTTTTTTGCAACAGTGTTTGCAATGAGATGTTGATTCATATTTAGCTTGTGGTCCACTATGACCACCAGATCCCTTTCCACAGTTCTCCTTCTGAGGCAGTCATTTCCCATTTTGTATGTGTGCAACTGATTGTTCCTTCCTAAGTGGAGTACTTTGCATTTGTCCTTATTGAATTTCATCCTATTTACTTCAGACCATTTCTCCAGCTTGTCCAGATCATTTTGAATTATAATCCTATCCTCCAAAGCACTTGCAACCCTTCCCAACTTGGTATCTTCCGCAAACTTTATAAGTGTACTCTCTATGCCATTATCTAAATCATTGATGAATATATTGAACAGAATCAGACCCAGAACTGATCCCTGTGGGACCCCACTTGTTATACCCTTCCAGCATGACTGTGAACCACTAATAACTACTCTCTAGGAACGATTTTCCAACCAGTTATGCACCCACCTTATATTAGCTCCATCTAGGTTGCATTTCCTTAGTTTGTTTAAAAGAATGTCATGCGAGACAGTATAAAAAGCTTTACTAAAGTCAAGATAGAATGTAGGCCATACTTACACCATGGGGGACTCTATCCTGGGAAGCAATGACTGAAAAAGTTTTGGGGTTTGTGGTAGATAATTAGCTGAACATGACCTCCCAGTGTGATACTGTGGCCAAAAGAGCGAATGCAATACTGGTATGCATAAAAAGTGGATTCTCAAGTAGGAGTAGAGTAGTTATTTTACCTCTGTATTGGCACTGGTATTACCCCACAATTTGGACCTATGGCACTCCAATATTGGCTTGCCTGTAACCATAAATTGATCCTCAATTTACTCTGCCCAAATGGGGAGAAAGGTTGTGGCCTGCCACAGAGGAATTGCCAGGGTATTACCAGGGGTTTATCTCCAACCTGCAGAGGGCTCCCCAGAGCAAGCTAATCCTGCTGACCCTTGGAAGGACACAGACACCGCCCTCCACTCAAAGGATTGACATTCAAGCAGTAATTTCTTTAAATAAATATTATTTATTTAAAGGAAATAAGCAGTGACAATACATTCAATAAAGCAAGAAAGCATTGCAGTATATAATATGTAGTAAGGCACAATTACATTGCACTTAGAGATCATATAGTAAAGCAGCTTAGTAAAATAAACACAGATCATATGGCTGTCACAATGTTAACTTGATATTATAAAGAAGTACTATGCTTGTTACAATGCAATAAACAAAGCCTTTGTACATACATAGAAAAGAGCATTGCAATAAGAGAAAAACAGTTACTACTTAACACTATTGTCCTGTGAGCATGGGCCAAACAGTCACAGGAGGGGTGTAGTGGGTTTCTCACAAACTCAGGTGTCCAGCTTCATTGATAGCCACACCCAGTCATTCCTTAAAATTAGACAGATATTCAAACTTACACACCTTCCACAATCCCTCTGTTCCGTCGTTTTGATCCTTCTGTTCTGTCTAAAAAGAGGCTGGTCCTGACGTTTTTGGGCTCACTGCTATTGCTGCCTCAGGTGCTGTTGAGGGGGCTGCTGCAGCAGCTACCTTGGTCCATTGCCTCAGAGGCTTCCATTGTGTTCGAAAGCTGCTGCCTCTGGAAGCTTCTTGCTGCTGCTGCTTCAGAAGCTTCTGGTGCTGCTTCTTCAGGCAGGTGCTTCCAGAAGCTTCTGCTTTTCTTCAACTCTATCTTCTGCAGCTCAAGTACCATACACACCCACACATACTTAAGCCTGCTGGTTTCTCAGCCTTATATACTGATTGCTCTCTCAAGTCCAGCTCATTAGCATAGATCTTCGCCACTCAATTAGACCGGCTCAGCCAATCAGCTTCCAGTTATTAGCATAGAGTCTCATCCTTCTCTAGATCCTCCTTCTAGCTATTAGCATAGACTCTCATCCTGTCTAGATCCTCCCCTTCCTGCATAGATCTTCCCCTTGAGGTCATCATTACCATAGATCCTCCCTCTGATCCTCCCCTTGAGGACTTGGGAGACATGCTGAGTCATTCCCCATCGAACTCTATCTAACCCTGTGTCCTTCATAGAGAATCATTGTGACTGCCATTTTGGATTTCTCTAACTCTAAACCATCATTAAGTCCTACTTATCTAAAGCCTTAATCCTAAAACGAACTACTGTTTTATGCAAGCCAAAGCATTATGATACTGTCACCACCATTATTATGCAAATCAGGAGAGGTGCAATTTTACAATGTTTAAACCCCTTTTTCAGTTTTTCTCTGCAAGTCTCCATCCAAGGTGCTGCAAGGTTTTTCAGAGCAGCTAAAAGCAAAATTTCCTGTTACACTAGTATGACTGCTGCTTGAATACTGAGTCCTGGTCTGGTACACACAGTTCAAGAAATATGTTGACAAATTAGAGATGGTTCAGAGAAGAGCAATGAGAATGATTAAAAGATTAGAAAACCTGCCTTATTGTGATAAACTAAACAGATTAAACTCCTTGAGTCTATCAGAGACGACTAAAGGTATTATCATCTATAAATACCTACTTGGGTAATCAATATTTAACAGTGGGCTCTTCAATCTAGCAGAGAAAGGCAAAGCACAATCCAATTGCTGGAAGTTGAAGCTAGACAAATTCAGACTTTGAATGAGGTGTACATTTTTAAGAGTGAGGGTAATTAACCAGTGGAACAATTAACCAAGGGTCATGGTGGATTCTCCATCACTGGCATTTTTAAAATTAAGATATTAGCCTAAAAGTTATGCTCTGGGAATTATTTTGGGGAAGTTCTATAGCCTGTGTTATGCAGGAGGTCAGACTAGATGATCACAATGGTCCCTTTTGGCCTTAGAATCTACAAATGGCAAAACTCCTGTTGACTTCAGTGGGTTCATGATTTCACCCTAATTCAGCTTAGTTTTTTAGAGCTCAGAACTCTCTCTCTTTCTCTTTGGAACAGAAGAGAGAGATGTACTTTCACTCGCTCATAACTCATTCACAAACTCTTTTGTTACTCACTTAACACAAGCTACATTCTTCTAACGCTCCTCAACAAAGAAATCCACCTTGGAGTTGATTTTCAGAAGTTGTTCTTTTTCTGGTGCCCTTCTACCACAATCATAGTTTTTTCCAATGTTGGGCACGTGGTATGGCCTGGTCTGTAGCACTGGGGAGATCTTACACAGTGTACAGTTCCTCCAGGAGCCAGCAGACTAACAGATGTTCCAGGATTTGTGTTAAACCACAGTCATATGTGTCTGGGTCATTGGAAAAGTCCCACTTCTGCATATTGACTTTTGACATGCCAAGTCTTGTTTGGAGGCAATATAATCTCCAAGTATACCAATCCTTCTCCGTGCCTGCAGGGAGGAATCCAGACATCCTTGTAGTTTGAACTGTGTGCATCACATTTCCAGTCATGTATACGTTGGTAATTTTTAAGAGGTTCATCTGCAGTTGGCTAACAGCTTGGTGTTGCCATGTAGTGGATGTATGGTATCTTTGACTTGTTGTAACCATTCCATTTTGCTTATGACTGGTCTCCTTGGATGGTCTCCTATCTGGTGGAGTGATTCCAGCAAACAGGTGAAGGTTGTTCACATTTGTTGGTTTTAGATATTTTGTGATGTTGCAGCAGCAGTCATTCAGCACAGAGTCCAGCTTCTTTGAGCGAAACGGTCTTTCCCACATCAGACATGCATACTTGGCTTCTGAATATCAAAGTTCAAGTGTGGTGGCTCTTAGTGTTGCTGGGTTAGTTACCTATTTTGAATTTGAAAGCTTCCTGAGTGTGGTGTTCTGAACGCTAACTGCCTTTTGTCTTCTCCATGTGTGCCTTGAAGTAAAGTGCAGTCTAGTGTCACTCCAACATATATAGTATTCCAGCAGTAGGCAAAAGATAGACACCCCATTCCAGATGATGTTGAGTTATTGACCTAACAATTCCAAAGATGGAAGAGATTCACTTAAATTTTGGCTGTGTTTGGTGCACAATTACTTTCTGCTGCTCCTGTTGACTTCAAATGGAGTGGTTGGTGCTCAGTTCCTCTGCAAATCAGGACCATGGTGGCTTGGGCTCCTACTAATATATAAAAATGGATACTATTTTAAGGTGCATTTTGGCAAGAGTCCCATCCTGCACCATTACAGTCAATGGGACTTTTGTTAATGACTTGAATGGGAGCAGGACCCAAAAGCCAAATTTTCAAATGTATGTAGGCACTTAAAGATGGGCACCTAGTGGGATTTTCAGTAGTGCCTAGGTACCTAATTCCCATTGAAATCAATAGAACAATGTCAATCAATGGGAGTTAGGTGCCTAGGCTCTTTTGAAAATTTCACTAGGTGCCCATCTGCATCTTTGAAAATATGGCCCCAAGAGCCTAGTGATTAGGTAGCCTACTCTAGTATACTGATGACAACAGATATATTTTGATTGTTTTGAGTTCCTTATCTTTTTCGCCTCTGTGGAAAATATATGCATGTGAGAATGGGAAGGCAGATTCTGTGCCTCATGGATGGATATGCCAGCTGGTTTGTATTGGAAATATGTCTGTTTTGTAGCATAAGAGTGGTTTTGAATACAGTATTGGACTTGAGTAGAAGGATGGTCTTGTGGCCAAGGCATGGGGCTGGGACTAGGGAGACTTGGGTTCAATTGGTTGCTGTCTCATAAACTCTGTGTGTGTGTGTGTGTGTGTGTGTGTATGTGTGTGTGTGTGTGTGTGTGTGTGTGTGTGTGTGTGTGTGTGTGAGAGAGAGAGAGAGAGAGATATCTTCGGCAAGTCTCTCTGTGCCTCATTTCCTCATCTGTAAAATGGGAATGATAATACTTCTCATCTATTTCTTTGAGGCAGGGATTGTCTATCGTTATGTGTTTCAGCAGTGCCTGGATCTCAGCTAGGATCTTTGGACACTACTGTCCTACAAATAATTAATAAAAAAAAAATGGACATACAGCCCGATATAGGAATATATGGATGATTGTGGTAAAAGTAAAGTCTATGGTTGCAGTGGGACTTACATGCTAATTCTCTGATGCTTTGAGCTAATAGTGCAAGTTTTTATTGGAGGAAGAGGTACAACTTGTTCTATCAGTTCAGACTGAACTATTGTTGGTTTAGTTTGCCTTTCAAGAAGGCATCTTAATTATTATGATAAGCAGCAAACTTCACAAGGCACCTAATCACATCTGTTTTATTTGCATATACAGCCTGGACCTTTAGCATGTTACCTTGAAACATTCCTTTTGAGGCATGTTAATCAATGCTAAATGAATGATAATTATGGTAATTAAATCTTCTCAAAGGAAAAGGTGACTGTCCTGGTACTTAGCTCTAGCAGATCACACAAGTACTTGTGCCACCAGCAATAAAAAAAAAAAAAAGTAAACTTACTAACATCTTCTTCATTAATTTAGTATTAATATGGTGCCTTCCTATTACCTTCTGTTGAAATTTGCATTTTAAATGAAAGGCGCAGATTTGCTTGGCAGCATCTAATGTTAGAGCTAAATAAAAGGCTTGACTGCATCTGCACTGTCAGTGTTGATCTGTCCCTTTTACATGGCTCTTATTCAATTTATGCAACTCTCAGCTTATAAAACATTAAGCAGCTACATTGTGATGCTTCTTGTGTGGTGTCCTTCAGTTTAATCTTCAAGTAATTTCAGCTGAATCAGGCATTAAAGAGATGGCCTTGTACCAGTGATGTTTTGCCAGTGACCCTTTTATCACTGTGACCACACTCTGAATAGTCCTAACTGCAACCCCTTCTTGATGTCAATTTACTATCGTAAATTTACACTTGCGTAAAGACCCCATTTAACTTTTCTCTGGGCAGAACTAGCCCTGCTGTTGCTGCTCTCTTATGCTCCAATATTGAAAGAGACACTAATAAATCCACACGTCAACATTCAATATAACTGAGATCAATTTAGTAAGCACCAACATGGAAACAAATAGGCCCTTTATAGTTATTAATAAAGGAGGATAATTACTGGCATTAGTCACGGTATTTAATTTTGCCAGAGTAGTAGTTGGACAGTTTGCTTTCCTCAAGGTGATGATTTTCTATAAGGCATTTAAGCTTCATGGCTCATGTTTTATAAATAGGCAGCTCTTGCTTTGCAAAGGGGAAAAACATTGAAAATGCTTCCGTTTTACAACAACAACAACAACACACACACACACGGACACACACATGGACACACACATAAGACAGAGGCCCTGTCTACACTGGCAAGTTTCTGCACAGTAAAGCAGCTTTCTGCGCTGTAACTCCCGAAGTGTACACACTGACAAGCCACTTAGAGCGCAGAAACTGCGCAGTTGTAGCGCTTTAAAAAACCCACCCCAACGAAAGGCGTACAGCTTTCTGCGCTGGGGCTACAGCACTGCGGTGCCAGTGCAGACACTGTGGTCAATTACAGCGCTGCGCTTGGCCTCTGGGCGGTGTCCCACAATGCCTGTTCTCACCTCTCTGGTCATCGGTTTGAACTCTACTGCCCTGCCCTCAGGTAATCGTCAGCCCCACCCCATAAATTCCTTTGGAATTTTGAAAGTCCCCTTCCTGTTTGCTCGGTGATGCATGCAGTAGTCTCAGCACATCTTTCCAGGTGGCCATGCCTGCTCCACGCACCAGGTGATTCCCCGCTTGGAGCAATGCTGAGCTGCTGGACCTCATCAGCATTTGTGCACCAATCACCTTCTAGCATTACAAGCACTGCACTCCCGAGCATATCAACAAATATTAGTGACTTTCAGCTTCAAATTGCTGCCTCAAGGCATCCTGATCCTTATGGCCCCACGCTGTGCCCCTCTAATAGCCCTAATCTCTGGCTTTTCAAACACAGCCTCCAGACGCTGAGCCTCAGTGGTCCAGCCCTGAGTGAAACTTTCACCCTTCCCTTCACAAATATTATGGAGCGTACAGCACGCGGCTATAAGCATAGGAATATTGTCATCGGCAAGGTCCAGCTTCCCACAAAGGCAGTGCCAGCGGGCTTTTAAATGGCCAAAAGCACACTACACAGTAATTCTGCACTTGCTCAGCCTGCTGTTCAACTGCTCCTTGCTGCTGTCAAGTTGCCCCGGGTATGGCTTCATAAGCCATGGCGTTAAGGGGTAGGCGGGGTCTCCCACGATCACAATGGGCATTTTGACTTCCTCTACAATGATCTTCTGGTCTGGGAAGGAAGTCTCTGCTTGCAGCTTCCTGAACAGGCCAGTGTTCCAAAAGATGCGTGCGTTTGCACCTTTCTAGACCAGCCTGCGTTAAGGTCTGTGAAACGCCCACGGTGATCCACAAGTGCGATTAATATACTCGGTGGCTAGGTGGTTTGGTGCCAGAATTGGAATATGTGTGCCATCTATCGCCCCTCCGCAGTTAGGGAAGCCCATTTGTGCAAAGCCATCAACAATGTCACACACGTTGCCCAGAGTCACGGTCTTTCGGAGCAGGATGTGATTAATGGTCCTCCACACTTCCATCAACACGAGTCCAACGGTCGACTTTCCCACTCCAAACTGGTTAGCGACCAATCGGTAGCAGTCTGGAGTAGCCAGCTTCTACAGTGCAATCGCCATGCACTTCTCCAACGACAGGGCAGCTCTCATTCTCATGTCCTTGTGCCGCAGGGCTGGGGCAAGCTCATCATACAGTCCCATGAATATGGCTTTCCTCATCCAAACGTTCTGCAGCCACTGCTCGTCATCCCAGACATGCATGACAATGTGATCTCACCACTCAGTGCTTGTTTCCTGAGCCCAAAAGTGGTGTCCCACTGTGGTCAGCACCTCTGTGAATGCCACAAGCAATAGCGTGTTGTAGCTACTACGCGTGGCGAGATCAATGTCACACTCCTCTTGCCTTTGTAGTTTAAGGAATTACTCCACTGTCACTCATGATCTGTTGGTCAGAGCGAGCAGCATATTGGTCGGATCCATTCCTGCAGCCCAAAGAGGCAGGGCACGCAAAACACAAACCATTGAAAGATGGCACTAAATGCAGACAGAAGCACAGGAATTGCTGGGATGCAGAACAATGCATCAAGGGGCACTGGGACAGAACCCAGGATGCCCCGTGACCTCCTCCGCCTTTCCACAACTCTTAGCAGTAGAAGAGGAAGAGATGCTCTGTGTGATAGCTGCCCAGAGTGCACCACCCCGAATACCGCTGTAAGTGCCGCAAGTGTGAATACGCTATTGCGCAGGCAGCTGACAGTGTGAACACACTACAGAGGTTTCTCTTCATCACTCTCTGAGCGGCGCTGTAACTCCTGGTGCTGTAACTCTGCCAGTGTAGACATGCCCAGAGAAACAGAGCGCACATGGGAATAAAACAATGTCTAACAATTTGAAAGATACACCACTAGACTAAACTATGTCTCTGAAGAAATGTGCTTTCCCCCACAAAGAAGTATATGTTATTTTTCTTCGGGAGTAGTTGGCTGCTCTGCTTTGAACATACTGATAATTGCCAGAGATCATAAAAATCAAAACATAGGAATCTAACAAGGTAAATGAAAAGCAGCATGATGAGTCAGTAGCCCAGGAAGATGTAAAGACAGCCACCTTCATTATTTAATGTACACATTCATTAAAGGAAAACAGTCAGCCTAAATTTCATATTTTAAAATACTTCCTTACCTCTTTTACTGATAACTGTATACCTTGTTACAACTCTTCAGTATGTGAGGTAGGAAGAGGTAGGGGAAGTACAGCAGCGGATATGCAGTTCCTACCCTGGCCCTTTGCCGGCATGCCATGGCACCGAGAAGCTGTAGCTCCAGGCTGAACAGGAAGTGTTCCTCCCCAAACACAGCAGAACACTGTAACCAGATTTATAGTAGCCCATCAGTGTAAAGAGATGTACATATTGAAAAATAATCATATAGTCCATACCTAAATCCCTCATGATCTACTACAGTGAATCTCAACCTTTTCCACACCAGGATTCACTTCCCATCAAGTCATGACCTTCCTTCCATTGAGCAATATGGAAAGGGCGGAATAGGATCATGACTCCTTTACACTTGTTTGGCCATCACAAGCTATTCCCCGTCTCCCCCAGATTGAGAATCCATGCTTTAATAATGACTATCCACCAAATATAGCACACAGGTTTTCATTATCAGTTGACTATGCAAATCAGAGCTCCAGTCAGAATGCAGAGAAATGGATAATGTGAGGAAAAACTGGATTGTTATATATTAAATACCTGTACAGCATTGCTGTGTTCTCTGACTGTCTGAGAGAATTCCGTTTCAGAATCACAAAAGGTACACCAAAGGGGGGATAGCAGTAATTAGGCCATTATTTTAGGTCTTACTGAAATAAATTTACCTGTGGTGAACAATTAAATTCTGTTTTTTAGAACAAGCTATTTATAATTACTCTGTTGACTTGAACCTGTCTGCAATCTCTTACGTAAAGAAAGCATGTACTTAGCTTAAGATTTCCCTACCATAACGTTTATCAATAGGATTTAATTACCACTTCATATTTGCTTTTGTTTTCCAAAAAAAGACATGTCTGGCTTTCAGATCCATTTAATTCAAGCCACATTGGAAGCAAACAGAATTCCCCTTGTAATCTGAGATTTTCAGGTAAATAAAGGCCAGATCTGAGCATGAGTCAGTGATGATTCAGCAGTTATTGCTTCCACAAACACTACTTTCAGTTCACTAGACATTTGGCAGCTCTTAGCATTAAAAGGAAATGTTTTGACATTGCAGATTTTCCTCCTGGCAAAGGAACACCATGACAACACTCTTGAAAAGAAAGTTAATGTAAATTGATTAGAATGGTCATCATGACAGAAGTCTGAGGGATGGTGTAGGCAGGTGTAAAATACCATGCTTTCTTGGGATCAGAGATTCCTATCCTTTGTGGTTGATTCACTATCTTTAAGAGATACATTGGTTCCATTTATTTTACTGTGCAAGGATATTTTTGGATGGGATTATTAAAACTGGAGTCTTGTCTGTTCTGTATGGACCTACAAAAATCCCACTTCACTTTTCATAAGTGTAGGGCTTTGTGTCAGTGTATTCTATAGAATTTTACGTGAGCCCATAATAGCAGAGTGGAGGATCTAATCCACTTAGTTTCAATTCCATTTAACTTGGGTTCGAGGGGCGATATTTGGGAGCTGAAAATGAGAGACAAAATGATGGAGGGAAACTAGAACAAAAACTACACTGGGGAACACCCACCCACCCACAGTGGTCCAAAGTCTGCTCAGTCATATAAAAGTCATCATCATCATCATCAT